>NC_057807.1:262864254-263228232 GCF_018294505.1 Triticum aestivum
AGATGTCATGATCTTGATGTATCGTGAGCTTTGTTAATATAGTCGGATCATATGGTGTTTTCCCCTCTCTATCTTGTTGTGAATTGAGTTTTCCTTTTGAGATTTCGATTTATCGGATTGAATACTTCTTTGGATTTGAGAGCACCTGATATATGTCTTGCATATGAATACTAGTGGTGACAATGGGGTATCATATTGATTCACTTGATGTATGTTTTGCACTCAACTCGCGGATTCCCGAGGTGACATTTGGGTAATCTATGCATAGGGGTTGATGCACGTTCTTGTCTTTGTTTCCCTGGTAGAAATCTTGTGGCAGTCTTTGAGGTTCTTTGTGTTGGATTGAGTATTATGAATCTGAAATTATTTGGTGTTATTTTAGTATGAACTCTTGGATAGATCGATCGGAAAGAATAGCTTCGAGATGGTTTCGTACCGTACAAACAATTTATTCTTACGTTCTCCGCTAGATAGGAACTTCAGAGTTATTCTTCATCGCACTTTGAGGGACGGTTATATGATACAACTATATTAGCATTGTTGAGAGATTGCCCTAGCTAAAGTACGGACCCTACGCCTCATTTTCAAGAATTGCAATACCGTTTGTGCTCCGTTTTATCAGTTGCTACCTTGCAGTTTTTTTATTGCTCTTATTACAAAAATCAATATCTAATATCCATATTACACTTGTATCACCATCTCTTCGCCGAACTAGTGCACCTATACAAATTACCATTGTATTTGGTGTGTTGGGGACACAAGAGACTTTTTATTGTTTGGTTGCAGGGTTGTTTAGAGAGACTATCTTCATCCTACGTCTCCCACGGATTGATAAACCTTAGGTCATCCACTTGAGGGAAAATTGCTACTATCCTACAAAGCTCTGCGCTTGGAGGCCCAATGCGTGTCTACAAGAATAAAGTTGCGTAGTAGACATCAGACAACCCTAAAAATCCTCCACCTTATCCCACTCCACGCCGCGCTGCCTCCTTCTCTCGGGAGCAGACATAGGAAGCCGCCCATGCCGCGTTGACCTTCAAGTCCCACGCCGCCCTGCCTGCTCCTTCAAGTATTGCCAGCTCCGTCGCCCTGCTAAGTACCTCGCCGGAGCACCGCGGCGCCCCCTCGTTCCCCTACTTCAAACAACGGAAGGCGATGCCATGTCTACCTCCTCTGCATCGAGCCACTTCGCTCCAGCGCTATTGTCTCCCATGCTTCGCCTGCTCGATCTCGCTGCTGCCGCTTCGCTCGATCGAGCAGCGCCTCCACCGGAGTTCCTCGTCGCCGGGAACTGCCTCCCCGACCCTCAGACGGGCAGGATCGATCGCGCCCGCTAGTCCCCTGCCCCTGCGTCGCGCCTCCACCGTCTTCTGCATTGCCATGAACTGTTGCTGCTACCTCTGTTGGTAACGAGCAGCAGGAGCCCGCTCGAACGCTCGCGTTAACTGCGCCACATCAGCGCCAGGCCCCGCCTGCTTCCCCTTCGACCTCCAAGGCCATCTCAAGTCGGCCCTACTCCCTCCATAGATCCAGCCTGCCCAGCTTCACCTCCGCCTCAGCCCAATGGCCCAATGTGAGCAGCACCCCAGCCCCTCCAGTTTCAGCCCGACACATGTTTTTATTTCACGGGACGAATTATCTATTTATCCAGAGACTGCCTGTTTTACAAAAAAAACTCCATGTTCATGCATTAATATCTCACAAACCGTGCATCGCATTTAAACAAACTTTATATGTAAAATGCTTAGAATTTCATGTTGTTTCATAATATGCAACTTTCATCCATGTTAAAAATGTTTAAAATTGTTGTTTGCATTAATTTGCTTAAATGACATGCTAAAATGGTTTATTTCATAACTAATTAACCGTAGCTCCGTTTTAAATAAACTTTATATGTATATGATGTAGAAAAAAATCATAGATTAACATGGTGGAATTATTTTGCATGTTTAACAACTCTAAAATTGTGTATAGGGCAGAACAATAGAAAATTCAAAATATGCACACGGGGATTTTCCGGAATTGTTATTTGTTGTTCCAGCCTCATTTAAATATGCACATGGGCAGAACAGTAGGAAATGCAAAATATGCACATGGTCATAATTATTAGAGCATTGTGCCAGTGAGGAAAGGATGATGGAGACTATGATTCCCCCACAGGTCGGGATGAGACTCCAGACGAAAAATAAAAATAAATAAAAAAAGAGGCCAAAAAAAAGGAAGAGCAAAAAAACAAAAAAATGAGAGAAAAAGAGAGAAGGGGCAATGCTACTACCCTTTTACCACACTTGTGCTTCAGAGTAGCACCATGTTCTTCATATAGAGAGTCTCTTGAGTTATCACTTTCATATACTAGTGGAATTTTCATTATAGAACTTGGCTTGTATATTTTGATGATGGGCTTCCTCAAATGCCTGAGGTCTTCATGAGCAAGCAAGTTGGATGCACACCCACTTAGTTTTCACTTTGAACTTTCATACACTTATAGCTCTAGTGCATCTGTTGCATGGCAATCCCTACTCCTCGCATTGACATCAATTGATGGGCATATCCATAGCCCATTGATTAGCCGCATCGATGTGAGACTTTCTTCCTTTTTGTCTTCTCCACATAACCCCCACCATCATATTCTATTCCACCTATAGTGCTCTATCCATGGCTCACGCTCATGTATCGCTGAAAGTTGAAAAGGCTTGAGAACATTAAAAGTATGAAACAATTGCTTGGCTTGTCATCGGGGTTGTGCATGATGAAATACTTTGTGTGATGAAGATGGAGCATAGCCAGACTATATGATTTTGTAGGGATAACTTTCTTTAGCCATGTTATTTTGAGAAGACATGATTGCTTTATTAGTATGCTTGAAGTATTATTGTCTTAATGTCAAATGATAGACTATTGCTTTGAATTACTCATGTCTTAATATTCTTGCCATGATTCGATTATATGATCAAGATTATGCTAGGTAGCATTCCACATCAAAAAATATCTTTTTTATCATTTACCTACTCGAGGACGAGCAGGAATTAAGCTTGGGGATGCTGATACGTCTCCATTGTATCTATAATTTTTGATTGTTTCATGCCAATATTCTGCAACTTTCACATACTTTTCTCAACTTCTTATACTATTTTTGGGACTAACATATTGATCCAGTGCCCAGTGCCAGTTCCTGTTTGTTGCATATTTTTTGTTTTGCAGAAAATCCATATCAAACAAAGTCCAAACACGATAAAAAATTATGGAGATTTTTTTGGAATATATGTGATTTTTGGGAAAAGAATCAACACGAGACGATGCCCGAGGGGCCCACAAGCCACAAGGGCATGCCCAAGGGGGTAGGGCGCGCCCGGGACCCTTCTAGCCACCCCATAAGGCGGTTGGTGCCCTTCTTTCACCACAAGAAAGCTAATATCCAGATAAAAATCATGTCAAAATTTCAGCCCGATCGGAGTTACGGATCTTCGGGAATTTAAGAAACGATGGAAGGCCAGAATCTGGGAACACAGAAACAGAAGGAAACAGAGAGAGAGAGAGATCCAATCTCGGAGGGGCTCTCACCCCTCCGTTGCCATGGAGGCCAAGGACCAGAGGGGAAACCCTCCTCCTATCTAGATGGAGGTCAAGGAATAAGAAGAAGGAGGGGGGCTCTCTTCCCCTCTCTCCTGGTGGCACCGGAACGCCGCCGGGGCAATCATCTTGTGACGGCGATCTACACTATGAGTGCAACAAACCCTGCGTCTGTTGCCCAGACTGTGCACATGCCTAAAAGATCAAGATTGCAACATCCAAGACCAGACCAAGTTGAAGAGATAGCTCTTTGAGGAATCAGAGTGCAGATCAAGGAGACCAAGTCAAGCCACCAGAAGCAAGATATCACCAAGAGAAGACATCCCTTATAGGGTAGGCGAGCCTGCTGAGGTCGAGGTTGCCCCAAATAAAAGCCTCCAGACCACCCAGGTAGGCTTGCCGGGCACAACAAGGACAAACTACCCGACAAAGACTCCACCGCTCCACCTCACAGCGACGCAAGTCATCGATCAGTGCGGTGTCGAGCCCCCAAGTGACTAAGTGGCTGTTTTTTTGCCACATGGCAGCCACATCCTATGGAAATCATCTCCAAATGACACCCGTCCAGAGACATGTCACGTAGGCAGGCGAGAAGCTGGCGAAGCAGCCCAGCAAGGCTTGTCGGGCACACCGTGATGTGATACTAAGCAGCGCATTTAATGCGCTCTGTCCTGCCTGTAGATTTAGGTATGATAGCACTGTTTGCTATCTAATCAGTGCACAATGACTGATTTTCCACTTTGGTGACCCCTTGATCTATAAAAGGAGGCCCTTGGCAACCATAGAAAGGATTTGGACCCTTGTATACTCATACGCGCGTAGCTGCTCTCGCCCCGAGGCAACCCCGCCGAGCAAGAGCATTGCGTTTCCACCACAATCCACCATCAATCCACCAAAGCAAGAGTAGGGTTTTACGCCTCGCGGCGGCCCGAACCTGGGTAAAACTGCCCGTGTGATCTCTGCCGTGCTGCGCTACGTTTTTCCGCTCTTTGTGCAATGTGCTCATCCCCTCTGCCGAACCACAAGGGGCTCATGGCCCCATAGGTGGCCGTGGTTTCCCCTGACATCTTTGGCGCGCCAGGTAGGGGGATCACTTGTGTGAACCTGAGAGCCTATGCAAGGTGTCGTCTTCATCGCCATTTTCTTCATCGACGGCTCCATCGCCCATGGCGCCCAAGAAGAAGCCCGATGCCGCAGCTCACCCGTCCACCTCGAAGGCCCCGTTGCATGCAGACGCCGATGCCGCGGGGGCTACAGGGACACATGCAGGTGTGGACGCTGTGGGGAATATGGTTGGTGCAGGCGGCGTCATCACCACCTCTTCGGCGGCTGGAGCAGGAGGCACTGTGGAAAGACAACTCCAGCAGCGTCCTAGCGACCACGCTCCATGAGGTACAGGTGGAGATATCATCCCGTGTGTACCTCTCCTCCTAGCCGAAGGGCATAGCCGCAGCGGCGGCGCTCGTTCTGGGGCGAATCACAACTCTCCGGCCACTCCCGCGGCGGGCACGGCCGCAGGCCATGCACCACCCCCGGAGCGAGCCGACCAAGCCAATGCACCAAACGGAACCGCTGGTCCACATGCGCCTCCACCTCGTCACCACGCCACCCAAGCGGCTGGCTCACAACAATAAGAGAATGGCGCGGTCACTACCGACACCGTCAGGAGCCGGGCAACATTGCGATCTACACCATCATCACCCATGCCAAGCACTGCCTCGGAGGCCATGGCGCGGGCCCAATTGTTGTTGAGATTTTCGCCGGTAGCCGGTCAGATGGATGAGTGGAGAGCCACCATCATAAGCCTGATTGGTTTCACTAAGGTGGGAGGATCACAGTGAGCTGGCCCGCCACGGCCTCCCCAGGAGAAGACAACAACCCAAGCTAATAGCCCGTGGAAGGGACCACCCCCATGGTGCAATCCCCTCCGCGGCAGCTAGCACGGGAGCCACGTGACCAAGAACTCAACAACGTCTCGATGGCCTCGTCCGACCCTCGAGTGCGTCAAGGCCAATGGCGAGTCCTGGAGGATAGGCAGAGGGAAGGCGCGCGCGTCACTGTCGAGCAATGCCGCGACACCCCACCAGTTCGATAGGCACGATGGCCCCAACATCGACGAGCTTGCGCTCGATGGAGGTCGGTACCTGCCTTTCGAGGCTGGGTGCCCCGCCTTCACTCGAGAGCTGCGGCATGTCTGTTGGCCATCTGCTCACACGTTCAAGCCAGAGATACCAGAGAAGTATGATGGAAGGCTAAACCCGACAGAGTTCTTGGGCATCTACACCATCGCTATTCAAGCTGCCGGGGGAAGACATGAGAAGGTGTTCACCAACTACTTCCCTTTGGCACTCAAGCCAAACATGAGGTCTTGGCTGATGCACCTGCCGGAGAACTCCATTTCGACCTGGGTTGACCTGTGCCATGAGTTCATTGGTGCTTTCATAGGTAGCCATCAAGAACCAGGGTGGCCCAACGACTTGCAACTCCTCCCACTGTAGGAAGGAGAGACTCTACGGAAGTACATGCAGAGGTTTAACCGAGTACATAGGAATATACCAGACATCCACTCAGCAGCTGTGATAGCTGCGTTCCAGTCCAACATGCGCAATCGTCGGATATGTTCCAAGATGAACGTTCGATTGCCCAAGACTGTGAAGGAGCTTTACACTCTAGTGGACAAGTGTGCTCGGGTGGAGGAGGGGAGGTGGCTCCCCAAAGAAGAGGATGGTGTTGACATCGACTCAGAGGATGATGACGAGGCCACCAGTCAGAAGAGGAAGAACAAGAATAGCAACAAAAGGCGCAAGGATAAGGTAGTGATGACCATTGAAGGATCGGGCACGCCTAGTACCGGCAAGAAGGCCAAGACCAAAGCCCCCGACAAAGAAGTTGCCGCATGCACTGATTGCCGGGAGGCTGGGGCTGCTGACAAGGCTGGGAACGGAGATGGCCCATACTCCAAGATCCACCAGACCAAGGGCCACGATCTCCAGGAGTGTCATCAGGTTAAATAGCTCGTCAAGAGGCAGATGGCTGAGTATGAGAAGCGTGATAAGGAGAAAGGTCAGAATGGCACTAGCGGGAAGGGCCGAGGCGGCAAAGCAAGCCACCCCGGCAAGGCTCCTCAGAATCAAGGAAAACCCGCCATGGGCCGTGAGGAGGATTGCAATGATGAGAGTGATGGAGGAGATGAAGAGGAAACCAGCGAGTAGGAATTCTAGAAAGCAACTGACGCACTGGGCATTGACGGGGGTGCATCTCTGCACTCCTCTCACTGCCAACTTAAACGGTGGGCGCGTGAAGTCAACGTCATGGAGCCAACAGTAGATTCTCAGAGGCTGCTCAAGTGGTCACGCACGCCCATCGTCTTTGACGAAGATGACCACCCCGACCTCACCACTGTGGAGGGTGCTTGCCGTTGTTGGTCTCATCAACAATTCGCAATCTCAAGGTTACAAAGATGTTGATTGATGGTGGGGCCAGGTTGAATCTGATTTCTGAAGGAAATATGCCCTAGAGGCAATAATAAAGTTGTTATTTTATATTTCTTTATTCATGATAAATGTTTATTATTCATGCTATAATTTTATTCACTGGAAGCTTGATACATGTGTGAATACATAGACAAAACACCGTGTCCCTAATATGCCTCCACTAGACTAGCTCGTTGATCAAAGATGGTTAAGTTTCACAACCAAGGACATGAATTGTCATTTGATAAACATGACCACATCATTAGTGGAATGATGTGATGGACAAGACCCATCTGTTAGCTTAGCATAATGATCGTTCAGTTTTATTGCTATTGCTTTCTTCGTGTCAAATATATATTACTCCGACTATGAGATTATGCAACTCCCGGACACCGAAGGAATGCCTTATGTGCTATGAAACATCACAATGTAACTGGGTGATTATAAAGATGCTCTACAGGTATCTCCGAAGGTGTTTGTTGGGTTGGCATAGATCGAGATTAGAATTTGTTACTCTGAGTATCGGAGAGGTATCTCTAGGCCTCGTCGGTAACGCACATCATATGAAGCCTTGCAAGCAATGTGACTAATGAGTTAGTTACGAGATGATGCACTACGGAACGAGTAAAGAGACTTGCTGGTAACGAGATTGAACTAGGTATGAGGATACCGACGATCGAATCTCGGGCAAGTAACATACCGATGACAAAGGAAATAACGTATGTTGACATTGTGGTTCGACCGATAAAGATCTTAGTAGAATATGGAACGAATATGAGCATCCAGGTTCCGCTATTGGTTATTGACCGGAGAGGTGTCTCAGTCATGTCTACATAGTTCTCAAACCCGTAGGGTCCGCAAGCTTAACGTTCGATGATGATATGTATTATATGAGTTATGTGTTTTGGTGACCGAAGGTTGTTCGGAGTCCCGGATGAGATCACAGATATGACGAGGAGTCTCAAAATAGTCGAGAGGTAAAGATTGATATATTGGAAGGTTTTGTTCAGACACCGGAATGGTTCCAGAGAGGTTCGAATATTTTTCGGAGTACCGAGGGGTTACCAGAACACCCCGAGGAAGTATCACTACTAGGAAAAGGGCTATAGATAGTATGGACATTAATGGCGCACTGCTATGTGGTGCGCCACTGCTATATAGCGGTGGCGCACCATGTGCAGGTGTGCCATTAAATTCCAAATACTAATGGCGCACCACATCCACGGTGTGCCACTACTAACAATTTTTTTTCCAAAACTAGTAATGGCGCACTAGACGCTCGGTGCGCCAGTACTAACAATTTTTTTTATTTTTTTCAAAACTAGTAATGGCGCACCAAGGGATAGTGCGCCATTACTAGTTTTAACTAGTAATGGCGCACCACAGCCTCGGTGCGCCACTACTAGCATTTTTTTTTCAAAACTAGTAATGGCACACCACACCCACAATGCGTCATTACTAACTTTGACCAAAAATTCCACCGAATGCACCCCCCCGTTGACCTCCTTTTCAGTTTAAAAATATATAAATAAAATGATGGAAATGTAAAAAAAATAAAAGGAAATAAGTTTCCCATGTGATATGTGGTCTACTTGTTGGGAAAATTTACAAATATGAATTTCAACTTTATTTGCAAAATCACTCTGGAATTTGTAAAATGGGCATAACTTTTGCATACGAACTCGGATTAAAAAGTTTTTTAATATGAAAAATCATCTACTCGAAAAGTTACATCCAAATTCAATGGGGAAAACCCCGTTGAAGATTTTTAGAATCCCCAAAAACTTAAAAGAAAAAAGATACGTGGCTTTTAAGATCTAGAGGGGGAAAAATGGAAAAATTTCAAACTTAGTAGTGGCGGACCATTTGCTAGGTGCGCCACTAGTAACATAAAAAAATTAGTTTTGATTTTTTTGGAAACAATATTCAAAATATGATATGTAATATGAACGTAAGTTTGAAATATTTTTTCAAAATTTCATCACACTCATGAACATGAACAAAGTCCTAGACATCAACAAGGTTCAATAGGATTGATATGCTAGATATATCAACAAGTGCGTGTTAAGTGAGCTGATGCTGGAGTTGGATAGAACTCTAAAGTTAAGCGTGCTTGGGCTAGAGTTGTGTGAAGATGGGTGACCTTTCGGGTCTAAAGCTAAGCGTGCTTGGGCTGGAGTAGTGTGAAGATGGGTGACCTTTCGGGAAGTTTGACCATGGAGTGCGATTTGACTTGAGATTAAGCATATTGACCTGAGATTAACCCATAGTGACCCGAGATTAAGGAAAAAACGAAAAAAAATTGAAAAAAAAATTTCTGAATTTTTTTGAAAAAATATTGTTAGTAATGGCGCACTTCTATGTGGTGCGCCATTACTAAGTCAGTAATGGCGCACCTCTAGGTAAAGTAATGGCGCACTATAGGTGATAGTAATGGCGCACTATACGTGCGCCATTAGTATTAATTACTAGCAAGTGGCGCACGTGTAGTGCGCCATTAATAGCCAGAATAGGTGCGCCACTAGCAAGACTTTTCCTAGTAGTGTATTGGGCCTTATTGGGCCATAGGGGAGAGGAGGAGGCAGGCCACGGGAGGTGCCCCCCCAAGGGAGTCCGAATTGGACAAGGGGGAGGGGGCATGACCCCCCTTTCCTTCTCCCTCTCCCTCTATTTCCCTTTTCCCCCTCCGCTGGAAAGGAAGGGGGCGACTAGGATTGGGAATCCTAGTTGGACTCCCCCCACTTGGGCGCGCCATAGGGATGGCCCTCTCCCCTCTCCTCCTTTATATACGGGGGCAGGGGGGCACCCCAAAGCACAACAGTTATCTCTTAGCCGTGTGCGGTGCCCCCTCCATCGTTTACTCCTCCGGTCATATTGTCGTAGTGCTTAGGCGAAGCCTTGCATGGATAACTTCACCAACACCATCATCATGCCGTCGTGCTGACGGAACTCATCGACTCCTTCGTGCCTCTACTGGATCAAGAGTTTGAGGGACGTCGTCGAGCTGAACGTGTGCAGAACTCGGAGGTGTCATACGTTTGGTACTTGATCGGTTGATTCGAGAAGACGTTCGACTACATCAACCGCGTTAAGTTGACGCTTCCCGCTTTCGGTCTACGAGGGTACGCGGACACACTCTCCCCCTCTCGTTGCTATGCATCTCATAGATAGATCTTGCGTGAGCGTAGGAATTTTTTGGAAATTGCATGCTATGTTTTCCAACAGTGGCATCCGAGTCAGGTCTATGCGTAGATGATATGCACGAGTAGAACACAAAGAGTTGTGGGCGGTGATCGTCATACTGCTTACCACCAATGTCTTATTTTGATTCGGCGGTATTGTTGGATGAAGCGGCCGACCTTACATGACCACGTTCATGAGACCGGTTCCACCGATAGACATGCAACTAGTTTTGCATAAAGGTGGCTGGCGAGTGTCTATTTCTCCAACTTTAGTTGAATTGAATCGTATTTGACTGCAGTCTATCCTTGTGAAGGTTAAAACAACAAACTTGATAAATCACCGTTGTGGTTTTTGTGCCGCAGGTATGTATGGTTCATGATAGAAGCCCGTAGCAGCCACGTAAAACTTTAAACAAACAAAGTAGAGGACGTCTAACTTGTTTTTGCAGGGCATGTTGTGATGTGATATGGTCAAGACATGATGTGATATAAAGATTATTGTATGAGAGGATCATGTTTTGTAAAAGTTATCGGCAACTCACAGGAGCCATATGGTTGTCACTTTATTGTATGAAATACAAGCGCTATGTAATTGCTTTACTTTATCACTAAGCGGTAGCAATAGTCATAGAAGCATTGGTTGGCGAGACGACCACGACGCTACGATGGAGATCAAGGTTTCAAGCTGGTGACGATGGAGATCATGACGTTGCTTCGATGATGGAGATCAAAAGCACAAGATGATGATGGCCATATCACGTCACATATTTTGATTGCATGTGATGTTTATCTTTTACGCATCTTATTTTGCTTAGTACGGCGGTAGCATTATAGGATGATCCCTCACTAAAATTTGAAGGTATAAGTGTTCTCCCCGAGTATGCACCGTTGCAAAAGTTCTTCGTGTTGAGACACCACGTGATGATCAGGTGTGATAAGCTCTACGTTCAAATACAACGGGTGCAAGCTAGATTTGCACATGCAGAATACTCGGGTTAAACTTGACGAGCCTAGCATGTACAGACATGGCCTCGGAAAACTAGAGACCGAAAGGTCGAACATGAATCATATAGTGAATATGATCAACATAGAGATGTTCACCATTGATGACTACTCCATCTCACGTGAGGATCTGACATGGTTTAGTTGATTTGGATCACATATCATTTAGATGACTTGAGGGATGCCTATCTAAGTGGGGGGTTCCTAAGTAATATGATTAATTGAACTTAATTTATCATGAACTTAGTCCTGATAGTTTTTTGCATATCTATGTTGTATATCAATGGCCCGTGCTACCGTTCCTTTGAATTTTAATGCGTTCCTAGAGAAAGCTAAGTTTAAAGATGATGGTAGCAACTACATAGACTGGGTCCATAACTTGAGGATTATCATCACTGCTGCACAGAAGAATTATGTCCTTGATGCACCGCTAGGTGTACCACCTGCCCCAGCAATTGTAGACATTGTGAATGCCTGGAAGTCGCCTATTCATGACTACTCGTTAGTTTAGTGTGCCATGCTTTACGACTTAGAATCGAGACTTCAAAGACGTTTTGAACGTCATGGACCATATGAGATGTTCCAGGAGTTGAAGTTAATATTTAAAGCAAATGCCTGAGTTGAGAGATATGAAGTCTCCAACAAGTTCTATAGCTGCAAGATGGAGAAGAAAAGTTCTGTTAGTGAGCACATACTCAGAATGTCCGGGTACCATAATCACTTGACTCAGCTGGGAGTTAATCTTCCAGATGATTGTGTCATTGACAGAGTTCTTCAATCACTGCCATCAAGCTACAAAGGCTTCATGATGAACTACAATATGCAAGGGATGGAGAAGACTATTCTCGAGCTCTTCACAATGCTAAAGGTTGTGGAGGTAGAAATCAAGAAGGAGCATTAAGTGTTGATGCTTAACAAGACCACTAGTTTCAAGAAGAAGGGCAAGGGTAAGAAGGGGAACTTCAAGAAGAATGACAAGCAAGTTGTCACTCCCGGGAAGAAACCCAAAGCTAGACCCAAGCTTGATACTGAGTGCTTCTACTGCAAAGGGACTGGTCACTGGAAGCGGAACTGCCCCAAGTATTTGGCAGATAAGAAGGATGGCAAAGTGAACAAAGGTATATTCTATATACATGTTATTAATGTGTACCTTACTAATTCTCGTAGTGGTGCCTGGGTATTTGATACCTGTTTGTTTGCTCATATTTGTAACTCAAAACAAGGACTACGAATCAAACGAAGATTGGCTAAGGATGAGGTGACGACGCGCGTCGGGAATGGTTCCAAGGTCAATGTGATCGCCGTCGGCACACTACCTCTACATCTACCTTCGGGATTAGTTTTAGACCTGAATAATTGTTATTTGGTGCCAGCGCTGAGCATGAACATTATATCTGGATCTTTTTTAGTGCGAGATGGTTATTCATTTAAATCAGAGAATAATGGTTATTCTATTTATATGAATAATATATTTTATGGTCATGCACCCTTGAAGAGTGGTCTATTTCTATTGAATCTTGATCGTGGTGATACACATATCCATAATATTGATCCCAAAAGATGCAAAGTTGATAATGATAGTGCAACTTATTTGTGGGATTTCCATTTGGGTCATATCTGTGTAAAGCGCATGAAGAAACTCCATAAAGATGTACTTTTGGAATCACTTGATTGTGAATCATTTGATACTTGTGAACTGTGCCTTATGGGCAAGATGACTAAAACTCTGTTCTCCGGAACAATGGAATGAGCTAATGACTTATCGGAAATTATACATACTGATGTATGCAGTGCGATGAGTGTTGAGGCTCGTGGTGGGTATCGTTACTTTCTGACCTTCACAGATGATTTAATTAGATATGCGTATATTTACTTAATGAAACACAAATCTGAAACATTTGAAAAGTTCAAAGAATTCCAGAGTGAAGTCGAGAATCATCATAACAAGAAAATAACGTTTCTATGAACTGATCGTGAAGCTGAATATTTGAGTTACGAGTTTGGCCTTCATTTATTACAATGTGGAATAGCTTCATAGTCACGCCACCTGGAACACCACAGCGTAATGGTGTGTCCGAACATCGTAACCACACTTTATTAGATATGGTGTGATCTATGATGTCTCTTACTAATTTACCACTATCATTTTGGGGTTATGCATTAGAGACAGCTGCATTCACATTTAACAGGGCACCATTAAAATTCGTTGAGACGACACCGTATGAACTGTGGTTTGGCAACAAACCTAAGCTGTCATTTCTTAAATTTTGGGGATGCGATTCATATGTCAAAAGGCTTCAGCCTGATAAGCTCGAACCCAAATCAGAGAAGTGCATCTCCATAGGATACCCTAAGGAAACAATTGGGTACACCTTCTACCACAAATCCGAAGGCAAGACCTTTGTTGCTAAGAACATAACCTTTCTAGAGAAGGAGTTTCTCTCAAAAGAAGTGAGTGGGAGGAAAGTAGAACTTGATGAGGTGATAGTACCTTCTCTCAATTTGGAAAGTAGCTCATCCGAGAAATCCGTTCTAGTGATGCCTACACCAACTTGAGAGGAAGCTAATGATAATGATCATGAAACTTCAAATCAAGTTGCTACAGAACCTCGTAGGTCAATCAGAGCACGATCCGCACCAGAGTGGTATGATAATCCTGTTCTGGAAGTCATGTTACTTGACCATGACGAACCTATGAACTATGAAGAAGCTATGATGAGCCTAGATTATGATAAATGGCTTGAGGCCATGAAATTTGAGATAGGATCCATGTATGAGAACAAAGTGTGGACTTTGGTGGATTTGCCCAACGATCAGCGACCCATAGAGAATAAATGGATCTTCAAGAAGAAGACTGACGCTGATGGTAATATTACTGTCTATAAAGCTCGACTTGTCGCAAAAGGTTTTTGACAAGTTCAAGGAGTTGACTATGATGAGACTTTCTCACCCGTAGCGATGCTTAAGTTTGTCCGAATCATGTCAGCAATTGCCGCATTTTATGATTATGAAATCTAGCAAATGGATGTCAAAACTGCATTCCTTAATGGATTTCTTAAAGAATAGTTGTAGATGATGCAGCCAGAAGGTTTTGTCAATCCTAAAGGTTCAAGCAAAGTGTGGAAGCTCCATCGATCCATTTATGGACTGGTACAAGCATCTCGGAGTTGGAATATACGCTTCGATGAGGTGATCAAAGCATATGGTTTTATACAAACTTTTGGAGAAGCCTGTATTTACAAGAAAGTGAGTGGGAGCTCTATAGCATTTCTAATATTACATGTGAATGACATATTGTTGATTGGAAATGATGTAGAATTTCTGGATAGCATAAAAGGATACTTGGATAATTTTTTTCAATGAAAGACCTCGGTGAAGATGCTTATATATTGGGAATCAAGATCTATAGAGATAGATCAAGCACTTGATAGGACTTTCACAAAGCACATACCTTGATAAAGTTTTGAAGAAGTTCAAAATGGATCAGTCAAAGAAAGGGTTCTTTCCTGTGTTACAAGGTGTGAAATTGAGCCAGACTCAATGCCCGACCACTGCAAAAGATAGAGAGAAAATGAAAGTCATTCCCTATGCCTCAGCCATAGGTTCTATCATGTATGCTATGTTGTGTACCAGACCTGATGTGTGCCTTGCTATAAGTTTAGCGGGGAGGTACCAAAGTAATCCAGGAGTGGATCACTGGACAATGGTTAAGAACATCCTGAAGTACCTGAAAAGGACTAGGGATATGTTTCTCGTTTATGGAGGTGACAAAGAGCTTGTCATAAGTGGTTATGTCGATGCTAGCTTTGACACTGATCCAGATGACTCTAATTCACAAACTGGATATGTATTTTTATTGAATGGTGGAGCTGTCAGTTGGTGCAGTTCCAAGCAGAGTGTCGTGGCGGGATCTACGTGTGAAGCAGAGTACATAGCTGCTTCGGAAGCAGCAAATGAAGGAGTTCATATTCAAGCTAGGTGTAATACCTAGTGCATCGGGTCCAATGAAAATCTTTTGTGACAATACTGGAGCAATTGCCTTGGCAAAGGAATCCAGATTTCACAAAAAGACCAAACACATCAAGAGACGCTTCAACTCCATCTGAGATTTGGTCAAGGAGGGAGACATAGAGATTTGCAAAATACATACGGATCTGAATGTGGCAGACCCGTTGACTAAGCCTCTTCCACGAGCAAAACATGATCAACAGCAAGAATCCATGGGTGTTAGGTTCATTACTATGTAATCTAGATTATTGACTCTAGTGCAAGTGGGAGACTGAAGGAAATATTCCCTAGAGGCAATAATAAAGTTGTTATTTTATATTTCCTTATTCATGATAAATGTTTATTATTCATGCTAGAATTGTATTAACCAGAAACTTGATACATGTGTGAATACATAGACAAAACACCGTGTCCCTAGTATGCCTCTACTAGACTAGCTCGTTGATCAAAGATGGTTAGGTTTCCTAGCCATGGACATGAGTTGTCATTTGATAAATGGGATCACATCATTAGTGGAATGATGTGATGGACAAGACCCGCCTGTTAGCTTAGCATAATGATTGTTCAGTTTTATTGCTACTGCTTTCTTCGTGTCAAATATATATTCCTCCGACTATGCGATTATGCAACTCCCGGACACCGGAGGAATGTCTTGTGTGCTATCAAACGTCACAACATAACTGGGTGATAATAAATATGCTCTACAGGTATCTCCGAAGGTGTTTGTTGGGTTGGCATAGATTGAGATTAGGATTTGTTACTCCGAGTATCGGAGAGGTATCTCCGGGCCTTCTTGGTAATGCGCATCATATGAAGCCTTGCAAGAAATGTGACTAATGAGTTAGTTACGGGATGATGCACATCGCAACGAGTAAAGAGACTTGTCGGTAACGAGATTGATAGGTATGAGGATACCGACGATCTAATCTCGGGCAAGTAACATAACGATGACAAAGGGAATAACGTATGTTGACATTGCGGTTCGACCGATAAAGATCTTCGTAGAATATGTGGGAACCAATATGAGCATCCATGTTTTGCTATTGGTTATTAACCGGAGAGGTGTCTCGGTCATGTCTACATAGTTCTCGAACCTGTAGGGTTCACATGCTTAATGTTCGATGACAATATGTATTATATGAGTTATGTGTTTTGGTGACCGAAGGTTGTTCGGAGTCCCGGATAAGATCACAGACATGATGAGGAGATGGTCGAGAGGTAAAGATTGATATATTGGAAGGTTATATTCGGACACCAGAATTGTTCCTGAGAGGTTTGGATATTTTTCGGAATACAGAGGGGTTACTGGAACCCCCCGGGGAAGTATTGGGCCTTATTGGGCCATAGGGGAGAGGAGGAGGTTGGCCACGGGAGGTGGTGCCCCCCCCAAGGTAGTCCGAATTAGACAAGGGGAGGCGGTGCGACACCCCTTTCCTTCTCCCTCTCCCTCTTTTTCGCTCTTCCCCCTCCATTGGAAAGGAAGGGGGGGCGACTAGGATTGGGAATCCTAGTTGGACTCCCCCCCACTTGGGCGCGCCATAGGGCCGGCCCTCTCGCATCTCCTCCTTTATATACGGGGCAGGGGGGCAACCCAAAGCACAACAGTTGTCTCTTAGCCCTGTGCGGTGCCCCCCTCAACCGTTTACTCCTCCGGTCATATTGTCGTAGTGCTTAGGCGAAGCCCTGCGTGGATCACTTCACCAACACCGTCATCACGCCGGCGTGCTGACGGAACTCATTGACTCCTTCGTGCCTCTACTGGATCAAGAGTTCGAGGGACATTATCGACCTGAACATGTGCAGAACTCGTAGGTGCCGTATGTTCGGTACTTGATCGGTTGATTCGAGAAGACGTCCGACTATATCAACCACGTTAAGTTAATGCTTCCGCTTTCGGTCTACGTGGGTACGTGGACACACTCTCCCCCTCTCGTTGCTATGCATCCCATAGATAGATCTTGCATGAGCATAGGATTTTTTTTGAAATTGCATGCTACGTTTCCCAACAATTTCTCCAAAGGTCATCAACAGACTCCAAATTGCAGGGTAAGAGCTTGATGTTACTGGCACATTTCAAGGACTCAACCCCGTTAGGAGTTGTCATAAAGGGAAGATTACATTGCCGGTGACATTCGGGGGAGAGTTAAATTACCAGACTGAGAAGATTGTGTTTGATGTGGTCGACCTCCCCCTGCCGTACAATGGAATCCTTTGTCTCCCAGCTCTGGCCAAATTCATGGCGGCATCCCACAATGCCCACAACACCTTGAAGATGCCAGGGCCGATAGGCATCATTTCCATTGTGTCAGACGAGAAGGACGCAATCGACAAGATGTATCGGGAAGCAGTCGCGGCAGAGGCCGCTAAAACCACTATTCCCGCCAAGAGAAGCAAGAAAAAGAAGAGAGACAACAAGGATGCCTGCAAGAAATATGGGAAACGTACCTCTTCGGAGTCCGTTCAACCCGTTGATGACTTGCCAGAGAGTTCCAATAGCTAGGGGTCCAAGGCTGTTGTACCCACTGTGAAAAAGGTCCCGGCAAGGCTGGCCAGCACTGATGGTACCTTCACTATCAGTGCCACCCTGGATGACAAATAGGAAAGCACGCTCGTTGCCTTCCTGTCGGCGAATGTCGATGTGTTTGCCTGGTGATGACCCACAAGTATAGGGGATCAATCGTAGTCCTTTTGATAAGTAAGAGTGCCGAACCCAACGAGGAGGAGAAGGAAATGGCTGCAAGTGTTGAAATTGTAAGTAACAGATAATTTGGTAGCAAGATAATTTGTAACGAGCATGTAATGGTAACAGTAAATAATATGCACCAAGATAGCCCAATACTTTTGTGGCAAAGGAAAGGCCAAAACAGTTTCTTATGATAAGCAAAGTGTTCTTGAGGGCACACGGGAATTTCATCTAGTCACTTTCACCATGTTGGCTTGATTTGTGTTCACTACTTTGATAATTTGATATGTGGGTGGATCGGTGCTTAGGGGCTGTTCTTACTAGAACAAACCTCCTACTTATGATTAACCCCCTCGCAAGCATTCACAACTACAAGAAAAGTATTAAGAATAAATTATAACCATAGCATTAAACTTTTGGATTCAAATCGGCCCCTTACGAAGTAGCGCATAAACTAGGGTTTAAGCTTCTATCACTATAGCAACCCATCATCTAATAACTACTCCACAATGCATTCCCTTAGGCCCAAATATGGTGAAGTGTCATGTAGTCGACGTTCACATGACACCACTAAGGGAATCACAACATACATATTATCAAAATATCGAACACATATCAAGTTCACACGATTACTTGCAACATGATTTCTCCTGTGACCTCAAGAAGAAAAGTAACTACTCACAAGTGATAAAGGTGTTCATGATCAGAGGGGTATTAAATAGCATAATGGATCTGAACATATAATCTTGCACCAAATAAACCATATAGTGATCAACTACAAGATGTAATCAACACCACTAGCACTACAAAAAAAACACTTCTGTGATGATACGTTTTTGTCACAGTAGGTCACGTTTTCTGTCATGCATGTACATCCATGACAATTTTATGACAGAATCAAGATAGTCATACCTGTGCTGTCGTAGAAGTGTTCCATGACATTACCAAAATTATCATCACGGAAGTGTCCACTTCCATGACGATAAATCGCGCGTCACAGAAGTGCTTTCATCAAGGGTGACCGACACGTGGCATCCAATGTAATGGCTCGCTGTTAAGCTATCGGTTTCGGTTTTGGATCCGATAACCCGTTAACAGCCCCGACCAATGGGGATTTTCCACGTGTAAAATCATCATTGGCTGGAGGAAACACGTGCCGGCTCACCGTTGAGACAGATGTCATCCACTCATTGGACCGAAGGCGCCTATGATACGTCGACACATGGCACGACCCAACAGAGGCACATTCCTGTGAAAAGGCCGACCCATTTAACTTGGTCAAAAGGTGGTGGGCCGGCCCACGGAAAGCCTGTTAACGGCCTATTCGCATGTAGCCCATTTACAGCCCGCTAACCCAGGGCCCATTACAACCTATCCGAATTAGGCCCAGTAGCGTCATTTGGGCCGTCCAATATGATTCCAGCCCATTTTAACTTCCGGCCCATGTTTGGCCCATGACGTCTTTCGGCCCATATGAGGCCCTTTGTAACTCTTGGCCCATTAATAGCCCATGGTGAAACTGGCCCGTAATGAACAGTGTATCACTTTATACCCATTAACGGCCCATTATTCCATTGGGCCGTTTCTAGCCCATGTTATCTTTCAGCCTTCTCCGGGCCCATTTATTCTTGGGCTCATTTCCAGCATTCGGTTACTTACAACCCGTTACTATAATTTTGTACTTGTGGGCCAAATTCAGCCCGTGGTTATAGTCGGCCCGTTTGTGGCTCGTTAATACGTTGGGCCATTTTCATAGCGTCATCAAATACGTCTGATTAACAACGAACCGTTATGGTCGGCCCATGAACGGACGATTCCAACTCTAGCCCGTTTACGGCCATAATGCGATCTGTTATTGGCCCATGTTTGGCTAATTGATCATACGGCCCGTAGAAGGCCCATTGATGATACGACCCGTAGAAGGTCCATTGTGTCTACGACCGATAGAAGGCCCATTGTGTCACATCCCTAGCTTCTGGTGCTGCCTAGTGTTTGCATCTTGCTTGCATCATGTTTAAATTTTTGAAACCTGAATTGAGGAAATTTGGAAGCCTCAAGATTTAATTCAAGAAGGGCAAAGAACCCTGGAAAATTGCATTCAATGTTTCTCAAAATGTTCTTATTAACTGTTTAATATTTTTGGCAAGGCTCTTGCACCAAACCAAAAATAATGAACATTTGTAAGGAATATTTTGGGCCTTTGATTTAATCCAATAACTATTTGCATTGGATATATATTTTATATATAATTAATATATGTCCAATAATTCTGGAACATTTTATGTGGTTTGGTATATTTTAGTTCCAGCCACATAATTATTTTCAGGATTTCATAAAATGGTTTAGTATTTTTACTAAACCAAAACAAAACAGAACAAAATAGAAAAACAAAAACAAATAAAAGAGAGAGAAGGGAACCTACCTAACTTACCCGTGTAGCCCACCTGGCGGCCCAAGTGGCCGGCCCAGCCCACCTAGCCTTCCCCTGTCGTCTTCCTCTTTGCAGAGGGACGGGCGCGCGTGGCCGACGCACGCAGGCGCGCCCGGCCACCTCCTGCTTCGCCGTGTCGACGCCTCCTTCCCCCCCCAACCCCGCGCCAGGTGACGTGGACGAGGCCGTGCCGATCCCCCCTTCTTCCCTGGCCATTTTCCCCTCTCCCTCTTCGTTCTTCAACCGAACAGAGAGCCGCCGCCGCCGTTCACTGCCACCACGGCCACCGGCCCTCCCTCGCCCGTCCATTGTGTCTCGAAGAACCGCCGCAACTCCGTCTTCCTCATCGCCGACGTACTCAAGCCCGGACGCCCCGTGGAGCCGCCTCCGCCCTCATCTTCCTCCTCGGGCAACCGAGATCGCCGCCGTCAATCCGTCGCCTCCGACGCTTCCTCAAGCATGCTGGGTTTCTCTGTGAGTCCTCTGTGAGCTCCTCTCCAATTCCCCCCTGTCCCTTTCCTTTAGCGCATCCTCTAACACCGATTCCGCCATGGCCGAAGCTCGTCGCCGCCGCGCCATGTTGCCGCCGTGGTTATAGCCACTGGAGCTCCCACCCGAGTACACCATTGTGCTCAGAACGTCTCCACGAGCCCGTTGCATGCCGCAGCTCGCCTTCCCGTGCCCCCTAGTGGTCGCCCGTGTCTCACCCGAGCTCCGGCCACCGCATAGCTCGTCGCCGGTGCCTCTGTAGGCCGCCCCAGCTCCAACTGCCACCACCACTGGATGCGCCCCACCGCCAGCTCTCCGTAGCCGCAAACTGCACACGAAATGGTCCTCTGTAGCGCGAGCCCGAGCAACTCCGGCGAGCCTCCGCCGCGAGATGTGGTAGCCGGCGCCTAATCCGGCGACGCTGACGTGACGGCGCAATTAGTGCTAATATCCGTTAATTACCCACCCTAACAGACATTGACATGTGGGTCCCCGAGCCTAATTAGGTTAATCTAATTATCCTGCTTAAATTAATGCTAATCTTGCGGGCCCCATGTGTCAGCATTGACTTTGGACAAGTCAGCGTTGACCGGTCCCACCTGTCAACCACCCAAATCAGCCCTGTGTCACTGACGTGTGGATCCCACACGTCAGGTTTGACCTGGACCCGGTTCCGTTGACCCGCTGACATCACAGTGACATCACCCTGACGCAATAAAGCATTTTCTGGATTTAATCTTATTCAGGAAATTCCAGGAAATATCCCAAACTTCTAAAATTCATAGTAATTCAACCGTAACTCCAAATGAAATAAATTATATATGAAAAATGATCAGAAAAATCCAATCTATCCATCTGCACTGGTTTCATGCATGTTTAATCAACTTAACCTTGCTGTTCATATCAAAACATGATAATGCACTTTATGAATTCATAGTTTGAGTTTGAATTTGAATCTTTGGTTCAAATAAGCTCAAACCTTTCTGTTCTTAGCTGCATTACCTAAATCACAGCATATTGCCATGTCATGATCATGCATCACATTGTGCATTGCATTGATTGTGTTTCTTCTTTGTTTGTCGGTGGTTGTTCCCTCTCGATAGACGTGTCCCGACGATGTGTTCGATGACACCGATGAAGAAACTATATTATCTTCAGAAGTGCCAAGCAAGCAAAACCCCCTTGTTCATTCCGATACAAACCCACTCTCTCGCTCCTGCTCTCTTTTACTACATTAGGACAACAATGATACAACTGTTACCTACTGCGGTAGTTGAACCCCTTTATCCTCTGCATGACCTGTCATTGCCACAGTAAATAGATGAAACCCACTAGCATGAGTAGGAGTTGTTTGAGCCCTAATGTGCCTACTCATTCATGCTTGTTTGTCATGCCTGCTATTGCTTAGAGTTGAGTCAGGTCTGATTCATCGGGAATGAATTGGCGGTGTGTGAACATGTCCTACTGTGTGAGAGCTAAGTGTGTGAACACGGTTTGGTAAAGGTAGCGGTGAGAGGCCATGTAGGAGTACATGGTGGGTTGTCTCATTGCAGCCGTCCTCAGGGACTGAGTTCTGTGTTTGTGATCCATGAACAGTTACTACCACACATTGGAATGCTTAAGTGCCCCTCTCGACTTATTAATCAACTTGATCTCTGTCCAGGAGTTGCAACTAGTTTCTGGTGTTTGTAGGTAGTGTTAGTAGTCTACCAAGTGGCACCCGGTACAGGTGGGCTTGGGACAGACTAGGCACCGTGGCCCGGTGTACCAAGTGGCACCCGGATGGTGGACTTGGGAACCCTGCACACATCATTTGGGGCCATGAGCGACACCCCGGTAGGATCTCCTTGCGGATGGAACCCGAATAGGCGATAAACCTGGACTAGAGACTTGTGTGGTTAGTCAGGTCGTGGCTGACTCCCTCGCCCGGGTTCCGCTTGAAGGTTGCCGAGGTACATGACGTGTACAGGGCGATAAGTGGCGAGAGCGTGTGTGAAGAAGTACACCCCTGCAGGGTTATCATTATCTATTCGAATAGCCGGATTCCTCGGATATGGAAACTTGGACCCCTTGCATAGTTCATAGACAAGTGAAAGTGGATACTCTAAAATGCGCAAGATAAGTGTGAGTGCTATGGATGGTGTTCTCGTAGGGAGACGGGAGCAGATCCATAGTGGTGTATTGATATGGTGAATATGTGGACTCATGTGCGCCACCTCAAAAGAGTTACTTGCAGTCGTAGTTCAGGTTAGCCACCGAGTCAAAGCTGGCTTGCTGCAGTTAAACTCCACCACCCCCTTTGTTGATAATGATGCATATGTAGTTAGTTCTGATGTAAGTCTTGCTGGGTACATTTGTACTCACGTTTGCCTATTTTACGTTTTGCAGAGAGACTTCAGTCTCGCTAGTAGTTCCGCGTGGTCTTCGACGTTTAGCTTGTTACCTCAGCTACGATCTTGTGCCCTCGACAGGATCTGGTAGATAGTCAGGCTTCTCAGCCTTTTCATTTATAGTTGTCTGTACTCAGACATGTTGAGCTTCTGCGTGTGCTTTGACTTGTATGCTCTGAATGTTGGGTCATGAGACCCATGTTTGTAATATCTCGCTCCTCGGAGCCTATTGAATAAAATACTTGAGTCGTAGAGTCATGTTGTGATGCCATGTTGTATTTGCACATATCGAGCATATTGTGTGTATGTTATTGAAATGCTTGGTATGTGTGGGATCTGACTATCTAGTTGTTTACCTTTAGTAGCCTTTCTTACCGAGAAATGTCTCCTAGTGTTTCCACTGAGCCATGGTAGCTTGCTACTGCTCCAGAACACCTAGGCTGGCCGGCATGTGTCCTTCTTCGTTCCTGTGTCTGTCCCTTCGGGGAAATGTCACGCGTTGAGTACCGGAGTCCTGTTAGCCCGCTACAGCCCAAGTTTACTGGAGTCCTGCTAGCCCAGTGCCACAGCCCGGATTCACTCGCTGATGACCGACACGTTCGATGCTGGGTCATGGATGCCTGTCCCTGTAAGTCTGTGCCACTTTGGGTTTACGACTAGCCATGTCAGCCCGGGCTCCTTATCATATGGATGCTAGCGACACTATCATATACGTGTGCCAAAAGGCGCAAACGGTCCCGGGCAAAGGTAAGGCGACACCCGTGGGAATACCGTGCGTGAGGCCGCAAAGTGATATGAGGTGTTATAGGCTAGATCGATGTGGCATTGAGTCGGGGTCCTGACAGCTTCAGTATCAGAGCTTGACTGCCTGTAGGATTACAAAGCCAAACTGGTCGAAGTTGAGTCTAGAAATGCTTTAGTTATATGTAGGGGAATTGATTGTGGGATGGAACGTAAGGCTCTTTTTACTCCTATACCTTATGCCCTTCTGATTTGAGTCATCTTATCTTTCCTACGGGGTTAAGGAACTAGGCTATCTCTTCTTTCTATTAGGATCACATGTTTCTAATCCGTAGACTTATAGGATTGATGGATTTAAGCCTCTGTTTAGTTCCTACTACTTCCGTATGTTAATTGTTTATCTCGAAACCTTGATATTGTGCTTCTGAGTGGCGATGCCACCATTTCTGTAGCATGTCTAAATTCTTTTGAGCATTTACAACCGTTATGCTGTCCGAGTCATCCCGGGTTTCTAAATAGTCTGATGCACTTGCAAATCCTTTCCCTCTGGTGTTTATGTTCCTTTGGGCCAGGTTAATCACACTAATTGCTGAGTTGAGGTATTCTATTACCTCGGCATATATGTTGGAGTTAATATTATGACCCTAGGTGTCTTAGGGGATCATCTAGTAATCTAGCCATGATTTGTGTCCCTGTGTGATGATTCTGGCCATTATTCCCGAAAGCATCCTGTGATGCCATTTAGTAGTAGGTATTCCATTCCTGGGTTTTTGAACCCGAGATTCACTCCACTTACTTCATGTTGATACTATTTGCTAGTTCCTTTAGGTTATTAGTAACCTTGCAATAGTCCTCGAGGTCCGTGGTATTTCCTTCTTCCAAATACTATGAACCACTCATGGCAGAAGTTTGTTGGATCAAAAGATCACAACAAGAGTGCTCTCGACGAGTTCTCCATTCATAATTGTAAATCTGCCAGTTCTACCTTTCCGCATGGGTTATCCGGAAGAAATGTTGAGCTTCGCTCGACATACTAATCTATGCATCCACAACTCAGAAAAACATATGTTCCTTTGAGTTGTCCCTCTTTAGTTGTTTTCTGGCCCTCGTCTATAAATTGATAGTCAGGAGTAGTTATGCATTCGTGTTCATCGATGCCACTACTTTTGTGGTCCGTCAAGCCATTCTATTCTGGAATGACTAGGAGAAACAAACTCCAGTACCTCATCCATATCCAGGATTGGGTCAAAGCCGTTGTGTTCCGCAGATCAAAATGCTAATCTAGCTCTTGTTCTGCTCTACCTTGGAGTATTACCATCTGTTATATCAAGAATGTCATGGGAATTGCACACCATCCTATGAACTCTTGACATAGTGATACTTCTCGCCATCATTATTCATTCCTCGGTTTCGTGTTGTCGCAACCGGAATGCCGACAAGTGAATCGTGATGTGTGAAATCTATACACCTAGCAACTCCGTTGCTTGGTAGTTAAATGGACGATAACCTCATTCTTAGCGTGTTGATTATTGAATCGTCACCCTAAGGTTGATTGTGCTACCTAGTCCTTTTTTCTGGTGCACTCTTCGATCAATGAGTTAGGATTATTCAATCCTTTGCTTATTTGATCATATCGTCTTTCTCTGGGAAGCAAGATTGTTCTCGAGCTTAGTAACATACCGGTGGTTCATGATTTTCCGAAAATCTTCTCGGAAGCATTACCAGGTTGTCACCTGGCCGCTATGTTGAGTTCGTGATCAAGTTGGTTTTCTTTTAAACCACCCTTTCTCCAAGAATCTGTGTTGGATACCCCTGAGCTAGTTGGTTAAGCTCAACAACAATTTGGAGAGTTGGAAGATAAAAGCTTACCTAACTTAGTTCGTTTCAAAGGGATATCCTGGTGTTGGTGTGTTAGTTGAAGAAAGATGATATCTTCATCGATTGGTCCCTGTGATCAGTTGTTGGACCTATTGTCTTATAAAAACTTTGATTTGAGTACGGGATATCATCAAATCAAATCAGAACCAACAATGTTCGTAGTGTTGTCTTACTCGTGGTTATCCCTCGAGCATACACCATTACATCTTTTGGGTCTGACCAATACTATCGCCTTGTTCACATAGTTTTGGAATTCCACCTATATGGAAGCCTGGATGGATTGTTGTTGAGCCCATTGACAATGTAACATCCCAAATTTTGGAATGTTAATATAATTAATTGAATTGTTTGTTTGTTTGCTAGAGTGAATTAAACTTGAGTGAAATTTGAACCTTTTCAAAAAAACTTTTGAATGAGAGGGAATAAAATGACTTTCCCCTTCTCCGGTAAATTCAAATTCATCCTATTAAAATCAATGAGAGAAGATGACATGACTTCTTCAACTATAAAGAATTTGAACGGAGTTTTGCAATTTAATTCTTTCAAATATTTGCACTTGCTTCTCTATTTTTCTTCCCCGAGAAATACCCCGAAAAAATAAATTCTTGCAAGCAAGAAGGAGCGGAGGAAAATGACCCTCCAAAATCAGGGGCATTTTTGAAAATATTTGAGCCAAGAAAAACCAAAGTTTTTATTTAAAAATTATTTGCAAAAAGAAATAAAGCCTTTAGGGATTTTTTTGAAAAACATTTTTTTTAAGTTTTTATTTTGGCCGTGGAATAATGCTCATCATCTACATTTTATTTTTCTGATAATTTTAGTATATAAAAACCCTTTATTCCGAATTGATTTGATTTCCTTTTTATTGTTTTAGTTTCCTAATTTTAAAAATAGGAATGGAATCGTTTTATTAGGAAAAACCTGCTGGCCCATTAAGCACTTTCCTATTCTAGACCAACAAGAGATCATCTCCTTCCTCTGTTTCCTCTCACGTTAGAAGCTTTCCATATCCATGGAGACAGGAATCTCCACCTTCCCGATCTCCCTCGTCTTTCCATCCCAGCGCCTCCCGAGACCGCCTATAAAACCCCCTCCCTCTCCTTGTTCCATTTTCCCCATCACCACGCCCCCTCCCTGCCCGTAGCCTTCTCGCCACCGTCCTCCTTTTCCTGCCTAGAAACGCTCACCAGGAGCTCTCCTGGAACCTCCCCATCGCCCAGCGCCACCTCCCCAAGCGCCGACCCCCTCCTCCGCCACCCCCACCCTTGCCGGCGACCTCGCCCCCTCGCCGGAGCAGCCCTCCACATCGCCGTCACCTTCCTGCCATCTCTACCTCACGTACAGGTAACTCCGTTTTCGTTTTCAGATTTATTTCCGTAACAGATTTAGTTCCGTTCTTGTTTAGCTTATAACTTTTGATCTAGAAGTCCAATGATGCTGATTCTTTTTGCGTTAGATCACAATTTTCTTGTAGTTTCCAAAAATATATAATTTGTCTATGTTTGGATTTATAAAAATTGAGTTAGATCAGATTTGAATTAAAGCTTGTTTTGCTTATTCCGGGAGTTTAAAAAATAGGTTTTTAATTAATTCTTTTTGCTCCTGGTCTCTAGGACCTTTGTTTATCCAGTAGTATTTAGTATTTTATTTCTAGGTTAATTTAAATTAGGTTTTTAGCAAAACAGTACTGTTTTATTATTAGTTCTGTTTTAGCTTTTTCTTTATTGTTTTTATTAGTTTTAAATTTTTTTTCTTTTTGTCACTTTTGACAAAATTAGTTGTGTTTCTGTTAGACAACAGGAAAATTTTTATTTTTATTTAAAATTTTTTTTTTAGTTTTGTATGAAACCTTCTATAGGTCATAGTTAGAGTTTTATAAAAGCTTTTTATTTGTTTCTTTTTGCAAATAAAATTTTTTGGGAAAAAATACTTTCTGTTAAATTAGTTATTTTACATTTTATTTTCTGTTAATTTATTAGTTTAGTATTTTAATTGTCGTTAAGTTTTTACTTACGGCAAAACTATATTAGATGTTTGTAGCAAAGTCATAGATCTTCGTTAGTAGTTTTTCTTTGTAGTTTTATTTGAAGTTTCTTTTGATTTTGTTTGAGTTTTATTATCGATTTTCCTTGCTGTTTTGATTGTTATTTCGAGTGCTAAAATTGTTTGCTAGGATGTTTGCTTATGTGAATACTATGTTTGACTATATAGATTTTCAACGGAGTGACGATTAGTTCTACCAAGTCATTTTCTGACAGCGTTGTTATCTTCATCAAGTATTACCAGGCAAGTTCACTTTGACCATGCTTTCATACCTATGTTTTATTGCATTTAGTGTCATCTTCGCAACAATCCCTCCAGTAGTGATATTGAATTCTTGTAGTTGATTAGTATGCATGAGGTAGGAACCCATCACCCTGTTACCAAGCCCGGGACGTTATTTATTTTAATGCTACGCTATAGTAGACGGGGTTTGGTATGAGTGCTCGAGAGTGGTGTGAAGAAGGAGGACTCTACGTCAATGACGACAACTCCATGATGGCATCTGCAAGGACTGCATTTTCAAGGCCTCAAGACTTCAAGACTCGAGACAAGAATTCAATACACACTACTGGGTGAAGGACGGTTGACGGGCACCCTGGAGAAACCAGTGGTTGGCCGGGATGCATGGAGAAGCGCCATGACATCTTGCGGAAAGCTTCACCCAGACTCAAAGAGACGGAAGAATACTTCATGCCCGGAAGCTTACCTGTGCAACCGCAAGTCACTATGGGCTCTGGCTTGGTTGACCTTAGTTGTGACTCTGGCTGGGACGGTGCTAGCAGATGTAGAACTACGGTAGGATTGGATGAGCACCGGACAGTGGTCAGAGGAACTCTTCGGAAGACCATGTTTCGGTCATCTTGTTCTCAAACACCCTGAAGTGCGAGAACGTAAAGAGAGGGATCGAATCTTGCGAGTAAAGTGTACAAACCTCTGCAGAGGGTTTAAACCTAATCGATTATCCGTGTCCCCGGTTACGGACAATTTGAGCCTCTGGACTTGGATCTATCTCGGAACTCTCAACACCGGACTGATAACTTAATTGTGGGCAACTTATGATGATTTGGGCTATGAGACATCGGTTGGCGGAACCATGTCATGATAGAAAACTCCTTAGTACAGACTTCATTCTATTCCTTTGATGTAGGTAAAATAAAATCAGCTTTTACGCAAACAAAACTCAGATACAGAGCCATAAAGCCATATTGCATATAGTATAGTTTTATCATCTGTTTTCGCATATTGTGATCTTGCCGGTACATTCAATGTACTGACCTACACGGCTGCAACGTATCATGTTGCAGATATTTCCTCGACGAGTAAGAGTTACGATACAGGGTTACGGTCTACACTCAACCTGCCGATGGCGTTGATGGGACTCCACACCCGTTTGTTTGTTTCCGCTGAGTATTATGAGGTATATATCAGTTTTACGTTAATTATACATGTGATTGCACTTTGATATATACATTGATGTACTGTGTGTGCCAGCATACTGATCCAGGGATGGCACAGCAACACAGAGGCTTGACCGTCTGAGGTCGGGTCGCTACAGAAATGGTATCAGAGCACATGTTGACTGTAGGACGTGACCCTAGAAATCGGAAAGCCCTTGGACAGGATTTCTCAAAAACTTTATTTTCAAAAAGACTCTTACTCCTCATCTTTTCTGATTTTATCAAATAAACACTCTCACCTCAAATAGTTAGAATATACACCTTTCCCTTTTGACCACACGGAAGATCAACTGAAGTCGCTCCAAGAATTAAAGATATCGGACAACTGATGGCCATTTCAGAGTAAACAGGATTTCACCATGCGTTGGAAGAATTGCAGCTGCAACAATTGAAGACTCCGAAGACTTGAAGAATTTGAAGTTCCTGAAGAATTATTTGACCTTTAGAGACCAAACCCTGTTATACACCTACGTTAGATGCGACGATTTATGAGCTGTCATTTGTTTGATGTTTTCCGACAGCCACAAAGTAAAACTTGTTTCTTCAAAAACTATCGTTTGTATTGTGTGTATCCCTCCCCACCTCTCTCATATCTCATCCCAAAACTTTTGGACCCCATAGATGATGAATGAAGTTGGACTGATATTCTCTGGACCGAAGACTCAGCCGGAGGCAGAGCTATGGATTCAGAACATGGAGAATCACTTCGGGAGCAATTTGGTTTCAAGGAAGAATGAAGTATCGTACGCTCTTCAGTACTTTGAAGGAAGTGCTGCAACCTGGTGGAAAATGCATCAAGCCATACAAGGATTTAATGGAGCAAGAACTTGGGAGGAATTCAGGAAGACCCTGTTGAGATCACGTCTCATCCGGAAGCACTATGATAACCCGAAGAAGAAACCTTGTGCCTGCAAGATTTGCGGAGAAATAGGACACACCCAGGAGGAACACAAGGATGGATGCCCTCATTGTGAGGAGAAACACCCAGCTGAGGAATGCCCAACTAGTCAGGTGACTTGTTTCTTGTGTGAAGGAACCACCCACTACCCGACTCAGTGTCACATTTACCCCATGGTGCAACAAACTATTCAGGAGCAGGAAGAAGGAATGAAAGAAGCCCTCCGAGAAGTTATGAAAGAACCTGTGATGAAGGAATGTGTTGAAGACCCTGATGGAGAAGGCCTCAACAGATTTTACTCCAATGCCTGCTATTCATGTGGAGAAGAAGGACATTTTTCACAGTATTGCACCAAGGAAAGAAAAGAGTATCTGGGATACTTCCCGACGGAAGCAATAGAGTTTGATCCACAGGGAATAAAAGGTTTGATCAGAACGAAGAAACCCCGGAAGAGAAAAAAAAACAAAGACACCCTCAGAACAACCCAATTTTTGCAAAGAGGGACAAGAGTCATATTACCTGTTTTGAATGTAAGGACGTCGGGTATTATGCCAATCATTGTCTTGAAAGGAAGCAAGGAACTCAAGGAGCAGGCACCATCTCCAAGAAGTCCAAAGACTTATCGAAAGTTATGTGTTTTCATTGCAAGGAAGCAGGACATTATGCTACTAAATGTTCCTACAAGAAGGAAGCTGGAGTTGAGTAGTTGGAATTTTGATATGGATAATAAGAGTGGTAGAAACCAATTTTTCTTTTCATGATTACAATAAGTTGAGTTATGTAATGGGTGCTCAGAGTTTGTAATGGATTCATGAAATCAATAAAGTTAAGGTGACATATTTTCATATGTTTAATTGTATGAGTTGTTACTCTATGAACACGGATTTTGACCATTTTCGAGGATATGAGAAATATGGTCTATGGATGGATTTGTGAACTTCATTTTAAGGGTGGTAGTACCCTGTGAAGAAGACTAGACTAATGGATAAGAAAATATATATTCCACGGACTGTAGTTCGAAGGAAAAAAAAAGTTGGAGTTTTGCTTTTGATATGATGGTATGAAGAAACAGAGTACTACTGGATTTAAGGAGGTGTAATATGGAACAAGAGAGTTACTCCAAGGATGAGTTAAAGCTGCACTAGTGTTGAAGTGGGCCATAACCCACAGGCACAGGATTTGAAAAGGAACAGATGTAACCTTGATGAAGGAAGAAATTTGGAATAATCGGTGATTCAATCAGCATACGTGTCTTAGGAGGTTACGAAAACCCAAGAGTTGTTAAGAAACGATTGATGTTTTGTTCAGCTTGCAGAATCAATGGAATTATCCGAACTTGGTTCGTCGACAAGAGAAATTCTGCAATGCTTGTGAGTATGCCCAAGTGCTAGAATACGTGATTCGATATTTACATATGTGGTAATGATTCAAGTACGGGATGGATTGGCCCCCATACCGGAGACTTCTATCATGAACTATCATATGTTGATGGAAAATCAGAGAGCCTTGAAAAAACTTAGAAGAGTGTCGATGCGATAAGCCATAAAACCATAAAATGGTAGGACGATGGAACCCCATTACAGGCAACCGTTGCCAAACGTAGGTTATACGGTGAGGTTCAACCCAGACCCGTTTTCTGCAGGAGAAAACCATAAATTGTAGACCACCATGAGTGTTTCGATAGTTGTTTAGAATGGACACAGACCTATCAGCTAAGAAGATCCAGTCTCGGACGAACTTCAACTTTGACGAACAAACCCAAGATTTGGAGGAAAACTCTATGCCTCTGACAAAAGAGCTTTGGTGAAGGAGCTATTGTAGGATATGTGAAGAGACATACATTGTCAGCACTCCAGAGGAAATATCTGAGTTTATTGGAACCATGACCTTGTTTTTAAGTGTGGTAGCACCCCTGACCTTTCTGACCAAGACATTTTCTAGAAGACCCCAACCCCTAACCTTTTCTTGCTAGCCTCTTCGAATCTCGAGGACGAGATTCATTTTAAGTGTGGTAGGTTTGTAACATCCCAAATTTTGGAATGTTAATATAATTAATTGAATTGTTTGTTTGTTTGCTAGAGTGAATTAAACTTGAGTGAAATTTGAACCTTTTCAAAAAAACTTTTGAATGAGAGGGAATAAAATGACTTTCCCCTTCTCCGGTAAATTCAAATTCATCCTATTAAAATCAATGAGAGAAGATGATATGACTTCTTCAACTATAAAGAATTTGAACGGAGTTTTGCAATTTAATTCTTTCAAATATTTGCACTTGCTTCTCTATTTTTCTTCCCCGAGAAATACCCCGAAAAAATAAATTCTTGCAAGCAAGAAGGAGCGGAGGAAAATGACCCTCCAAAATCAGGGGCATTTTTGAAAATATTTGAGCCAAGAAAAACCAAAGTTTTTATTTAAAAATTATTTGCAAAAAGAAATAAAGCCTTTAGGGATTTTTCTGAAAAACATTTTTTTAAGTTTTTATTTTGGCCGTGGAATAATGCTCATCATCTACATTTTATTTTTCTGATAATTTTAGTATATAAAAACCCTTTATTCCGAATTGATTTGATTTCCTTTTTATTGTTTTAGTTTCCTAATTTTAAAAATAGGAATGAAATCGTTTTATTAGGAAAAACCTGCTGGCCCATTAAGCACTTTCCTATTCTAGCCCAACAAGAGATCATCTCCTTCCTCTGTTTCCTCTCACGTTAGAAGCTTTCCATATCCATGGAGACAGGAATCTCCACCTTCCCGATCTCCCTCGTCTTTCCATCCCAGCGCCTCCCGAGACCGCCTATAAAACCCCCTCCCTCTCCTTGTTCCATTTTCCCCATCACCACGCCCCCTCCCTGCCCGTAGCCTTCTCGCCACCGTCCTCCTTTTCCTGCCTAGAAATGCTCACCAGGAGCTCTCCTGGAACCTCCCCATCGCCCAGCGCCACCTCCCCAAGCGCCGACCCCCTCCTCCGCCACCCCCACCCTCGCCGGCGACCTCGCCCCCCTCGCCGGAGCAGCCCTCCACATCGCCGTCACCTTCCTGCCATCTCTACCTCACATACAGGTAACTCCGTTTTCGTTTTCAGATTTATTTCCGTAACAGATTTAGTTCCGTTCTTGTTTAGCTTATAACTTTTGATCTAGAAGTCCAATGATGCTGATTCTTTTTGCGTTAGATCACAATTTTCTTGTAGTTTCCAAAAATATATAATTTGTCTATGTTTGGATTTATAAAAATTGAGTTAGATCAGATTTGAATTAAAGCTTGTTTTGCTTATTCCGGGAGTTTAAAAATAGGTTTTTAATTAATTCTTTTTGCTCCTGGTCTCTAGGACCTTTGTTTATCCAGTAGTATTTAGTATTTTATTTCTAGGTTAATTTAAATTAGGTTTTTAGCAAAACAGTACTGTTTTATTATTAGTTCTGTTTTAGCTTTTTCTTTATTGTTTTTATTAGTTTTAAATTTTTTTCTTTTTGTCACTTTTGACAAAATTAGTTGTGTTTCTGTTAGACAACAGGAAATTTTTATTTTTATTTAAAAATTTTTTTCTTAGTTTTGTATGAAACCTTCTATAGGTCATAGTTAGAGTTTTATAAAAGCTTTTTATTTGTTTCTTTTTGCAAATAAATTTTTTTGGAAAAAAATACTTTCTGTTAAATTAGTTATTTTACATTTTATTTTCTGTTAATTTATTAGTTTAGTATTTTAATTGTCGTTAAGTTTTTACTTACGGCAAAACTATATTAGATGTTTGTAGCAAAGTCATAGATCTTCGTTAGTAGTTTTTCTTTGTAGTTTTATTTGAAGTTTCTTTTGATTTTGTTTGAGTTTTATTATCGATTTTCCTTGCTGTTTTGATTGTTATTTCGAGTGCTAAAATTGTTTGCTAGGATGTTTGCTTATGTGAATACTATGTTTGACTATATAGATTTTCAACGGAGTGACGATTAGTTCTACCAAGTCATTTTCTCACAGCGTTGTTATCTTCATCAAGTATTACCAGGCAAGTTCACTTTGACCATGCTTTCATACCTATGTTTTATTGCATTTAGTGTCATCTTCGCAACAATCCCTCCAGTAGTGATATTGAATTCTTGTAGTTGATTAGTATGCATGAGGTAGGAACCCATCACCCTGTTACCAAGCCCGGGACGTTATTTATTTTAATGCTACGCTATAGTAGACGGGGTTTGGTATGAGTGCTCGAGAGTGGTGTGAAGAAGGAGGACTCTACGTCAATGACGACAACTCCATGATGGCATCTGCAAGGACTGCATTTTCAAGGCCTCAAGACTTCAAGACTCGAGACAAGAATTCAATACACACTACTGGGTGAAGGACGGTTGACGGGCACCCTGGAGAAACCAGTGGTTGGCCGGGATGCATGGAGAAGCGCCATGACATCTTGCGGAAAGCTTCACCCAAACTCAAAGAGACGGAAGAATACTTCATGCCCGGAAGCTTACCTGTGCAACCGCAAGTCACTATGGGCTCTGGCTTGGTTGACCTTAGTTGTGACTCTGGCTGGGACGGTGCTAGCAGATGTAGAACTACGGTAGGATTGGATGAGCACCGGACAGTGGTCAGAGGAACTCTTCGGAAGACCATGTTTCGGTCATCTTGTTCTCAAACACCCTGAAGTGCGAGAACGTAAAGAGAGGGATCGAATCTTGCGGGTAAAGTGTACAAACCTCTGCAGAGGGTTTAAACCTAATCGATTAGCCGTGTCCCCGGTTACGGACAATTTGAGCCTCTGGACTTGGATCTATCTCGGAACTCTCAACACCGGACTGATAACTTAATTGTGGGCAACTTATGATGATTTGGGCTATGAGACATCGGTTGGCGGAACCATGTCATGATAGAAAACTCCTTAGTACAGACTTCATTCTATTCCTTTGATGTAGGTAAAATAAAATCAGCTTTTACGCAAACAAAACTCAGATACAGAGCCATAAAGCCATATTGCATATAGTATAGTTTTATCATCTGTTTTCGCATATTGTGATCTTGCCGGTACATTCAATGTACTGACCTACACGGCTGCAACGTATCATGTTGCAGATATTTCCTCGACGAGTAAGAGTTACGATACAGGGTTACGGTCTACACTCAACCTGCCGATGGCGTTGATGGGACTCCACACCCGTTTGTTTGTTTCCGCTGAGTATTATGAGGTATATATCAGTTTTACGTTAATTATACATGTGATTGCACTTTGATATATACATTGATGTACTGTGTGTGCCAGCATACTGATCCAGGGATGGCACAGCAACACAGAGGCTTGACCGTCTGAGGTCGGGTCGCTACAGACAACAATTTCATCTTGTCCATGATTCATGTTGAACATTAAGCTAGTGTTGGAAACTTGTGTAAGCATTTTCTTCATGCCCCGTTCATGAAGTATATGTTTGGATGAAAGAAGTGACTTCCTCTCATTCATGTGCATTCGATGCAAGTTGCCGCCGTGAATTTGAGAGAGTTAGTTTAGTTTCCTCTGGAATCGTCCCAAGTCAATTATGCATGTGCGAATGTATTCTATGGTTTGGTAGATTAATTACCTCCACTCCACGCGTAATTCCTAGCACCCCAAGCCACTGATTGATTTGTTCAAGGAAAAGAAGTCCAGCGCGCATAAAGACTTCGAAATCCCTAATGATGGTTCCCAACCAGAACTCGCTAGTGTTTTATTATAAGACTACTATGTGGTCATGCTTGTCTTGGACAGCGTGTTCACAGGTTTGTAGCAGAACCGGCTCATGTTTTGGAGCTTTCTATCGTAGTTCATTTCCCGAGAATCTCGCAACGTCATCTCGGCGATTTGTGTTGCAAACTTTCTTTTCTAGACTTGATGAGTGTGGAATATCCTGACGCCAACTAGATCTGAATCTCAGGCAGATATGATGGTTGGAATGTTTCCCAAGAACTATAATAATGGTCTCACCGTAACCGGTATCGTGGATGTCGTGGCCAACACACCTAGCCGGAAGGCCTATTATTGTAGTATCTTGGTTGAAGAAGTTGGTCACCTCCCCATAAGGATCTCGTAAAACTTATTCCAGTAGTTGTTCCTTATGGATTTTTTGTGCTCCCGAAGTCCGACCTTTTACTTGATGTTCTAGATATCAAACCATATCTATGAATGGGTTATGCTAGCACATCAAGGAGAACATTAGAAGCGGAGTGCTAAATGTCTCTCGGTCGATCATCCAGATTTTGTCCCCTTGGCCCCGCCAAGGTGAAATCTGAGAAGGTGTTATCTTCCTTTGCATCTGCATCTTCCACGGGTATTCATCATGGTAGTATGTTGTGTTGCCAGGATCCTTGTCACGGATGTTGGTAGAACCTTGATGAATATGGAATTGCTCAAGCTCTTGAGGGCATGCTCAGACACTAGGTTATATCCTCGGTATCGATTGGAATGTGCCTTCCGTTTGTCGAATTGTCTTATAACTCTAGTTTCCTTTCCAAACTGAGTATGCCATTCTTTCGAACTTCTCCAAATGATCGATTGTAATTTGCGTTAAGCTGGTATAAAGAGTTTCAACGATCTCTGAATCAAAGGTAATTCTTTTTGCCACTTAAGGGGATATTTCTACAAGTCACCTTCCCTGAGGTGCCCCGTTATGGAACCATGGCAATTTTCCTTCGCTACTTGGAAACTCTCATCAATTGTTTCTTCCGTCCTTTCAAGGTGTGTTTTGCCTCTAGGCTCAAGAGATGTTCAACGTCTCATTCCATGAGTTGATCCTGAGTTGTTCGATCTTCGAGAAGATCGATCCTTCTAGAGTCTTACTTTCCCTCTCGTTGTCATGTTAGTTGGAGTTCTCGGAGCAAGACATCAAGATAAAGATGGTGATTGAGTCAACGTCCTTATGAAGTGCAACCTGGATCATGAAGATCATGTTAGCTTGTGTCCCTCTGTCTTCTTACCTCACGTCTTGAATCTCGGGGCGAGATTCTTGTTTAGTGGGGGTGAGTTGTCACATCCCTAGCTTCTGGTGCTGCCTAGTGTTTGCATCTTGCTTGCATCATGTTTAAATTTTTGAAACCTGAATTGAGGAAATTTTGAAGCCTCAAGATTTAATTCAAGAAGGGCAAAGAACCCTGGAAAATTGCATTCAATGTTTCTCAAAATGTTCTTATTAACTGTTTAATATTTTTGGCAAGGCTCTTGCACCAAACCAAAAATAATGAACATTTGTAAGGAATATTTTGGGCCTTTGATTTAATCCAATAACTATTTGCATTGAATATATATTTTATATATAATTAATATATGTCCAATAATTCTGGAACATTTTATGTGGTTTGGTATATTTTAGTTCCAGCCACATAATTATTTTCAGGATTTCATAAAATGGTTTAGTATTTTTACTAAACCAAAACAAAACAGAACAAAATAGAAAAACAAAAACAAATAAAAGAGAGAGAAGGGAACCTACCTAACTTACCCGTGTAGCCCACCTGGCGGCCCAAGTGGCCGGCCCAGCCCACCTAGCCTTCCCCTGTCGTCTTCTTCTTGCCAGAGGGACGGGCGCGCGTGGCCCACGCACGCAGGCGCACCCGGCCACCTCCTGCTTCGCCGTGTCGACACCTCCTTCCCCCAACCCCGCGCCAGGTGACGTGGACGAGGCCGTGCCGATCCCCCCTTCTTCCCTGGCCATTTTCCCCTCTCCCTCTTCGTTCTTCGCCCGAACAGAGAGCGCCGCCGCCGTTCACTCCCACCACGGCCACCGGCCCTCCCTCGCTCGTCCATTGTGTCTCGAAGAACCGCCGCAACTCCGTCTTCCTCATCGTCGACGTACTCAAGCCCGGACGCCCCGTGGAGCCGCCTCCCCCCTCATCTTCCTCCTCGGGAAACCGAGATCGCCGCCGTCAATCCGTCGCCTCCGACGCTTCCTCAAGCACGCTGGGTTTCTCTATGAGTCCTCTGTGAGCTCCTCTCCAATTCCCCCCTGTCCCTTTCCTTCAGCGCGTCCTCTAACACCAATTCCGCCATGGCCGAAGCTCGTCGCCGCCGCGCCATGTTGCCGCCGTGGTTATAGCCACTGGAGCTCCCACCCGAGTACACCATCATGCTCAGAACGTCTCCACGAGCCCGTTGCATGCCGCAGCTCGCCTTCCCGTGCCCCCTAGTGGTCGCCCGTGTCTCACCGGAGCTCCGGCCACTGCATAGCTCGTCGCCGGTGCCTCTGTAGGCCGCCCCAGCTCCAACTGCCACCACTACTGGATGCCCCCCACCACCAGCTCTCCGTAGCCGCAAACCGCGCACGAAATGGTCCAATGTAGCGCGAGCCCGAGCAACTCCGGCGAGCCTCCGCCGCGAGATGTGGTCGCCGGCGCCTAATCCGGCGACGCTGACGTGACGGCGCAATTAGTGCTAATATCCGTTAATTACCCACCCTAACAGACATTGACATGTGGGTCCCCGAGCCTAATTAGGTTAATCTAATTATCCTACTTAAATTAGTGCTAATCTTGCGGGCCCCATGTGTCAGCATTGACTTTGGACAAGTCAGCGTTGACCGGTCCCACCTGTCAACCACCCAAATCAGCCCTGTGTCACTGACGTGTGGATCCCACACGTCAGGTTTGACCTGAACCCAGTTCCGTTGACCCGCTGACATCATAGTGACGTCACCCTGACGCAATAAAGCATTTTCTGGATTTAATCTTATTCAGGAAATTCCAGGAAATATCCCAAACTTCTAAAATTCGTAGTAATTCAACCGTAACTCCAAATGAAATAAATTATATATGAAAAATGATCAGAAAAATCCAATCTATCCATCTGCACTGGTTTCATGCATGTTTAATCAACTTAACCTTGCTGTTCATATCAAAACATGATAATGCACTTTATGAATTCATAGTTTGAGTTTGAATTTGAATCTTTGGTTCAAATAAGCTCAAACCTTTTTGTTCTTAGCTGCATTACCCAAATCACAGCATATTGCCATGTCGTGATCATGCATCACATTGTGCATTGCATTGATTGTGTTTCTTCTTTGTTTGTCGGTGGTTGTTCCCTCTCGATAGACGTGTCTCGACGATGAGTTCGATGACACCGATGAAGAAACTATATTATCTTCAGAAGTGCCAGGCAAGCAAAACCCCCTTGTTCATTCCGATACAAACCCACTCTCTTGCTCCTGCTCTCTTTTACTACATTAGGACAACAACGATACAACTGTTACTTGCTACGGTAGTTGAACCCCTTTATCCTCTGCACGACCTGTCATTGCCACAGTAAATAGATGAAACCCACTAGCATGAGTAGGAGTTGTTTGAGCCTTGATGTGCCTACTCATTCATGCTTGTTTGTCGTGCCTGCTATTGCTTAGAGTTGAGTCAGGTCTGATTCATCGGGAATGAATCGACGGTGTGTGAACATGTCCTACTGTGTGAGAGCTAAGTGTGTGAACACGGTTTGGTAAAGGTAGCGGTGAGAGGCCATGTAGGAGTACATGGTGGGTTGTCTCATTGCAGCCGTCCTCAGGGACTGAGTTCTGTGTTTGTGATCCATGAACAGTTACTACCACACATTGGAATGCTTAAGTGCCCCTCTCGACTTATTAATCAACTTGATCTCTATCCAGGAGTTGCAACTAGTTTCTGGTGTTTGTAGGTAGTGTTAGTAGTCTACCAAGTGGCACCCGGTACAGGTGGCCTTGGGACAGACTAGGCACCGTGGCCCGGTGTACCAAGTGGCACCTGGATGGTGGACTTGGGAACCCTGCACACATCGTTTGGGGCCGTGAGCGACACCCCGGCCGGATCTCCTTGCGGATGGAACCCGAATAGGCGATAAACCTGGACTAGAGACTTGTGTGGTTAGTCAGGTCGTGGCCGACTCCCTCGCCCGGCTTCCGCTTGAAGGTTGCCGAGGTACATGACGTGTACAGGGCGATAAGTGGCGAGAGCGTGTGTGAAGAAGTACACCCCTGCAGGGTTATCATTATCTATTCGAATAGCCAGATTCCTCGGATATGGAAACTTGGACCCCTTGCATAGTTCATAGACAAGTGAAAGTGGATACTCTAAAATGCGCAAGATAAGTGTGAGTGCTATGGATGGCGTTCTCGTAGGGAGACGGGAGCGGATCCATAGTGGTGTATTGATATGGTGAATATGTGGACTCGTGTGCGCCACCTCAAAAGAGTTACTTGCAGTCGTAGTTCAGGTTAGCCACCGAGTCAAAGCTGGCTTGCTGCAGTTAAACTCCACCACCCCCTTTGTTGATAATGATGCATATGTAGTTAGTTCTAATGTAAGTCTTGCTGGGTACATTTGTACTCACGTTTGCCTATTTTACGTTTTGCAGAGAGACTTCAGTCTCGCTAGTAGTTCCGCGTGGTCTTCGACGTTTAGCTTGTTACCTCAGCTACGATCTTGTGCCCTCGGCAGGATCTGGTAGATAGTCAGGCTTCTCAGCCTTTTCATTTATAGTTGTCTGTACTCAGACATGTTGAGCTTCCGCGTGTGCTTTGACTTGTATGCTCTGAATGTTGGGTCATGAGACCCATGTTTGTAATATCTCGCTCCTCGGAGCCTATTGAATAAAATACTTGAGTCGTAGAGTCATGTTGTGATGCCATGTTGTATTTGCACATATCGAGCATATTGTGTGTATGTTATTGAAATGCTTGGTATGTGTGGGATCTGACTATCTAGTTGTTTATCTTTAGTAGCCTCTCTTACCGGGAAATGTCTCCTAGTGTTTCCACTGAGCCATGGTAGCTTGCTACTGCTCCGGAACACCTAGGCTGGCCGGCATGTGTTCTTCTTCGTTCCTGTGTCTGTCCCTTCGGGGAAATGTCACGCGTTGAGTACCGGAGTCCTGTTAGCCCGCTACAGCCCGGTTTACCGGAGTCCTGCTAGCCCAGTGCCACAGCCCGGATTCACTCGCTGATTACCGACACGTTCGATGCTGGGTCATGGATGCCTGTCCCTGTAAGTCTGTGCCACTTTGGGTTTACGACTAGCCATGTCAGCCCGGTATCCTTATCATATGGATGCTAGCGACACTATCATATACGTGTACCAAAAGGCGCAAACGGTCCCGGGCAAAGGTAAGGCGACACCCATGGGAATACCGTGCGTGAGGCCGCAAAGTGATATGAGGTGTTACAGGCTAGATCGATGTGGCATTGAGTCGGGGTCCTGACACATTGTTTCTATGCCCCGTAGAAGGCCCATTGTTTCTACGGCCCGTAGAAGGTCCATTGTTTCTACGACTTGTAGGAGGCCCAGTGTCACTACAGTAAGTATGTAGCCCATGGTTATTGTGGCCTAGTTTTAAAAAAATAGGTTATTGCAGCCACTAGCAAACCGCGGAAAAAGAGCTGCACTGACTACAAGCAAACAAATAAACAAGACAACAAGGAAATAAATAAGCAAGCAACTTATGCTAGGATATCACGCTTATTACACATATTACATCCACTGGGTATCAAAGTTCGCTACCAGTGTGAATATAGGGAACAAAGCAGCATATCATATACACTGGTTGTCAAAGTTGGCGACCAGTGCAAATAAACGCCGCAGCAAAACAAGTCCAGAACTGAAACCACTTCAGAACATCTCAAGAAACAATATCCTGGGTACCCATAATGCTGGCAAGATGCTTTCTTGTTTGGCGCTCAAATCCTCCAGCGCTTGCTGTTGCACCAGAAAGTATGCATGTGAATTCTGCAGGGACTTCCTCAGTCCTTCAGCTTCCTGTCGCAGCACATCTGATCGATGTCTTTCAACTTGAAGTTGAGACTCAAGAAGACGAACTGATTCAGGTAGCAAGTTCAAAGAGCTTGTGCTAGTAGTAGTGGCCAATAACTCGAACACTACATCAAGACAGGACTTTTGGGTTCTCTCACTGTCGTCAAGATAGTTTTTATCAGCTTTCGTGGAGACCAACAGGGATGTCTCACTATCTTGAACCTTATCTGCATTACTTCCTTTACCATTGCATAGCGAGGTACTATTCTCCAATATTTTGTCCGCATTCTAAAAGAGAAACAAGCAGACACATCACATGGTTACCATGTTGTATATGAAACTCATTTTGGTAAATCAGTTCAGTAGTAAAGTGGACATGATAACAACATGAAACAAACATATATCTATGTACCATGGTCACTTTATGGTCTATATCATTCTAGTTTTTGTTGCCAAATCAAGATAGAGACACAGTTCAAATAATATTTGTTCAAGACAAAGCAGAATATAAGTGTGGGAAACTATAGAGCAATAACAACACTTGTAATGTGCATGAGATGAGAACAGACCTGTTTATTTAATTGAAACTGAAATCAACATAGAGCAAGTTACAACAACAAACTATTTAAAGAAACAGGTTTAAAACATACCTACTGCGCCATTGGAGTTTCAATTCCATCCTTCAAATTTGAAAATAGTTGGTATGAGTAAATACGGTGATGCAAGAGCAAAGGAGTATGAACCATAGCTACAGAACCTGACCCGAGAACAATTCTTCTTCTCCTTTAAGTGTTGAGTTGGGATTCAAAGTGGTGGTCCTCATGCTTTGGGCACTGCAGTTCCCTTACTAACTGCTCGTGTTTGGGTGCTCTGTGGTGGAGACGGTGTTGTGTCAACTGGAACTGGGTTACTATCTACTGGGGTTGGGGTTAGAAGGGGTGTAGCTAGTTCTCTGTCCAACTGGGTAGGGGTACAATCTGCGAGAGTCTGGGTTATGTGTGGTGGGGATGGTTCTTGGGCAAGTACAACCATGGTTCTATCTGCATCAACTGGTAGCACTATCTTTTCTGAAGACCGTGTTGTTACTCCCTTAGATATTGCCATCACCCTCTCCAATTCAAAATGGCTGATAAACAAGAAAAGTAATTGAATGTACAGACATTGTATGATAGACAAGTGCAATGGGTAGTGGGGAATAAAAGAGGGCATGAAATAATTCACGTTTATGTTGTCTAACCAAACATGATAGCATGAAACAATTTCACATATATGATGGCTAACTAAACAGGATAGCATGACACAATTTCACATTATGATGGCTAACTAAAAAACATGGAAAGACATAGTTCAAAATATGATGACTATGTAAACAAGATGACATGATATAACTATATAATGTGTTTATTAAATAGGTTGGCATGCCATAATTCACATACATGCCACCTATGGAAACATGATAGCATGATATAATTCACGGATAGAATGACATAATTCAAAATATGATGACTGTAAACACTAAACAGTATGAGATGATATAACTATATGATGTATTTTTTAAATGGGTTGCCATGCCATAATTCAGATAGATGCTGCATGATATAATTCACATACATGATGATTGGCTAAACAACATGGCATTGCATAATTCACATATATACTGCCTTTGCAACAAGATAGCATTGCATAATTCACATATATAATGCCTTGCAACAAGATGGAAATGCATAATTCACATATATGGTAATTAGACACTAAACAGGTGGCATTCACACAAAGCATGTCTAAACTAATCAAATAACATAGCAATGCAAGACACCATATACACGATATGAGCAACATAACCCTGCCAAGTTAGAGCATACACCTGGGGGGGATAGGACTGTTCATCTGTCTCTGAATCCTCCTCTGAGGAGCTATCTGTAACCAGCGCGATATGCGCTTCGTCAGATAGCATAGTCTGCTCTAAAGGCCTTGTTTTCACTCCAGAATTTTCCATCACCGTGTCAAATGGCTGATGCACATGAAGAGTAGTTGAATGTACTAACATTGTTGACAAATGTAATACATAACAAAAAAAGGATGGCCTGATATAATTCACATATAAGATGACTGGCTAAGCAGGATGGCATTACAAAATTCACATATATGATGCCTGGCTAAACAAGATGGCATTGCATAGTTCACATAAACAATGAATAAACTAAACAAATGGCATTCACACAAAGCATGTCTAAACTAAGTAGATGACATATTTGATGTATAGAGTAAGCAATGCAAGGCACCATATGCATGACATAACCAACATCAGCATGCCAAGTTAGAGCGAAGACCTCAGGGGGTAAATAGGAGTGGTCTTGTCCTTTTGAATCCCCCTCAGAACAGATATCTTCCTCTCGATTACAATCCGAAATGGGTGGAGGGGGGCTGCCTTTGCGTGTACCATGGAGCGACGTCTGCATGAAATCTTATTTCCACACAAGGCTTGTCTCTTTTTCTCTACATGTAATTCCATTGTGTACAATAACTGACATGCATAGGAATAAAACATAGTGAGATTATGTAAGGAGTGCATGCAGAAATCCAGAGTGATGGTAGCAACCTGTGGATAGACCCAAAACCAATGATAGCAGGCAGATAATGGCTTCAGTTAAAAAATATAGATAATGGCTTCTTTACTGTTTGTTTCCCACCCAACATGAAACTCATAGTAGACACCAGAGATTAACTAGATAGTAGATAGATAGTACTGATTGCTGCCCCGATATGTATGCCACAACCATTTAAAAACTCAAGTTTCACCATTGGTTTGGAGATGACTTGTAGTCTAATAGGTGAACACGACCATAAAGTAGCATGTCATCACATTAAGCGATGCATAACGTAAGCAGACACAAAAGAGTGTGACCTCTCTTGCGGACCCATGTAGTCCTCAAGGTCATCTTCTCAGTTGATGATGGTAATGCAGTTGTCATGGCTGCCAATAGCGGGGAAGAAGATCCGAGGCGGCGAAAGACAGTCTGGAGAGCGGGTCCCTGCTGTGGTGAACCCTTCCATCATTGGAGCAGCTGAGCTGGGGTGCAACACAACGCAACAGGAGCAGGACAAACCACACAAGGTTTTCTTTGACACATATCTATAACAGAAGTAATTTTGTAAGGGCTTGTTTGAATTTGAGGATTCTAACAATGCAGGTATAGGAAATAGACAGGAATAGGACAGGAATGCACGTGCAAAACAGAGAGTTTAGAAACACAGGTTTTTTGCCAATCTGGGTGTTCGATTCACAAGAATTGGAAGATCACAGGATGAAACAAGCATGGTGAGATTAAGTCAAACCACAAGAAAATGTACGGTTATAATGCTATTATGCTACTATCTCTTAGTCTTGTGCTTCATGAATAGGAATTTGAAAAGGAGGACAAGTGGAAATTAAAATTCCAACAGTTTTTCTTTCAAGGAGACACCAAAGGAACAAATCCTACAGTTTTCCTTTGCTCCATTCCTTTGAACCAAATTCATGAATAGTAGTACCATATGAAACTTTCCAATTCCTATGTGTTTCCTTCACTTTTCCTTTCAAGCACCGGCGATTCTAGTAGGCAGGCTTGAGCAAGGAGAAGCCTACACTAAAAAAATGTTTTTGTGCTACTTCTATTACTTTGGACCCAGGCCACTGCCCTACTAGCTCAACTACCTGGCCCATCGACAAATGCACAACTCAAACATGCAAAGATAAATAATGATGGCATTCAAGAGAGTCCATCACAGATAGCTAAGTTGCCTAGTACCTCACTGCTTGTCATATAGTAGGATAAAATAATCGTATTTCACGTTACTACATGTGCTCAGTGGACAATATATATAACATGTAGAATAAAAAAGAGATGCAACAAGTGTACAACCTCTTTGGTGAAGCCATGTTGATCTATACAAATTGTTTATTTTTCCGAATTTTGGCAGAATTTTTGGGGTACCAGAAGTGTGGTGAATGTTCAGATTACTACAGACTGTCCTGTTTAAGACATATTCTGTTTTTGATGCATAGTTTGCTTGTTTTGATGAAACTATCAATTTCTATCAGTGGATTAAGCCATGGAAAAGTTATATTACATTAGCTACAATGCAAAAAAATATGAATTGGTTTGCAACAGTACTTAGAGTAGTAATTTTCTTTATTATACTTATAGATCTTACCGAGTTTTCTGTTGAGTTTTGTGTGGATGAAGTGTTCGAAATCGAGGAGGTCTCGATATGATGAAAAGGAGGAGAGGCAAGAGCTCAAGCTAGGGGATTACCAAGGCACCCCAAGTAAATATTCAAGGAGACTCAAGCATCTAAGGTTGGGGATGCCCCGGAAGGCTTCCCATCTTTCTTCAACAAGTATCAGTATGTTTTTGGATTCGTTTTGTTCATGTGATATGTGCAAATCTTGGAGCGTATTTTGCATTTAGTTTTCACTTTTATTTTATGCACCATACTAGTATGACATAGTCCTTGGTTCATTTATAGAATGCTCATTGCACTTCACTTATATCTTTTGAGTATGGCTTTATAGAGTGCTTCATGCGCTTCACTTATATCATTTGAAGTTTGGATTGCCTGTTTCTGTTCACATAGAAAACCGCCATTTGTAGAATGCTCTTTTACTTCACTTTATATTTGTTAGAGTGTGGGCATATCTTTTGTAGAAAGAATTAAACTCTCTTGCTTCACTTATATCTATTTAGAGAGTTGACATGAATTGGTCATTCACATGGTTAGTCATAAAATCCTACATAAAACTTGTAGATCACTGAATGTGATATGTTTGATTCCTTGCAATAGTTATGCGATATGAAGATGGTGATATTAGAGTCATGCTAGTAGGTAGTTGTGAATTGTAGAAATACTTGTGTTGAAGTTTGTGATTCCCGTAGCATGCACGTATGGTGAACCATTATGTAACGAAGTCAGAGCATGATTTATTTATTGATTGTCTTCCTTATGAGTGGTGGTCGGGGACGCACGATGGTCTTTTCCTACCAATCTACCCCCCTAGGATCATGCACGCAGTACTTTGTTTTGATGACTAATAGATTTTTGCAATAAGTATGTGAGTTCTTTATGACTAATGTTGAGTCCATGGATTATACGCACTCTCACCCTTCCATCATTGCTAGCCTCTTCGGTACCGTGCATTGCCCTTTCTCACCTCGAGAGTCGGTGCAAGCTTCGCCGGTGCATCCAAACCCTGTGATAGGATACGCTCTGTCACACATAAGCCTCCTTATATCTTCCTCAAAACAGCCACCATACCTACCTATTATGGCATTTCCATAGCCATTCCGAGATATATTGCCATGCAACTTTCATCATCATATACATGACTTGAGCATTTATTATCATATTGCTTTGCATGATCGTAAGATAGCTAGCATGATGTTTTCATGGCTTGTCCTTTTTTGATGCCATTGCTACGCTAGATCATTGCACATCCTGGTACACCGCCGGAGGCATTCATATAGAGTCATATCTTTGTTCTAGCATCGAGTTGTAATATTGATTTGTACGTAAACAAAAGTGTGATGATCATCATTATTAGAACATTATCCCATGTGAGATTATCAAAATAAAAGAGGCCAAAGAAGCCCAAATAAAGAAACGAGGCCAAAGAAGCCCACCAAAAAAACAAAAAAATGAATGAGAGAAAAGAGAGAAGGGACAACGTTACTATCCTTTTACCACACTTGTGCTTCAGATTAGCACCATTTTCTTCATAGAGAGAGTCTCTTGAGTTACCACTTTCATATACTAGTGGGAATTTTCATTATAGAACTTGGGTTACATATTCCGATGATGGGCTTCCTCAAATGCCCGAGGTCTGCATGAGCAAGCAAGTTGGATGCACACCCACTTAGTTTCCAATTTGAGATTTCATACACTCATAGCTCTTAGTGCATCTGTTGCATGGCAATCCCTACTCCTCACATTGACATCAATTGATGGGCATCTCCATAGCCCGTTGATTAGCCGCGTTGATGTGAGACTTTCTCCATTTTTGTCTTCTCCACACAACCTCCTTCATCATATTCTATTCCACCTATAGTGCTATGTCCATGGCTCACGCTCATGTATTGCGTGAAAGTTGAAAAGGTTTGAGAACGTCAAAAGTATGAAGCAATTGCTTGGCTTGTCATCGGGGTTGTGCATGATTTGAATCTTTTGTGTGGTGAAGATGGAGCATAGCCAGACTATATGATTTTGTAGGGATGACTTTCTTTGGCCATGTTATTTTGAAAAGACATGGTTGCTTTGTTAGTATGCTTGAAGTATTATCGCCTTAATGTTAAATGATAGACTATTGCTTTGAATCACTCGTGTCTTAATATTCATGGCATGATTAGATTACATGATCAAGATTATGCTAGGTAGCATTCCACATCAAAAATTATCTTTTTTATCATTTACCTACTTGAGGACGAGCAGGAATTAAGCTTGGGGATGCTGATACGTCTCCATCGTATCTATAATTTTTGATTGTTCCATGCCAATATTCTACAACTCTTACATACTTTTGGCAACTTTTTATACTATTTTTGGGACTAACATATTGATCCAGTGCCCAGTGCCAGTTCATGTTTGTTGCATGTTTTTTGTTTCATAGAAAATCCATATCAAACGGAGTCCAAATGGAATATAAACTGATGGAGATTTTTTATGGAATATATCTGTATTTTGAGAAGTCGAATCAACGCGAGATGATACTCGAGGGGCCCACGAGGCAGGGGGCGCGCCCCAGGGGGTGGGCGTGCCCCTGACCCTCGTGGACACCCCGTAAGGCGGTTGTTGCCCTTCTTTCACCGCAAGAAAGCTAATATCCGAAAAATCATGTTCAAAGCTTCAATCCAATCGGAGTTACGGATCTCCAGGAATATAAGAAATAGTGAAAGGGCAGAATCTGGGAGCGCAGAAACAGAGAGAGACAGAGAGACAGATACAATCTTGGAGGGGCTCTCGCCCCTCCCATGCCATAGAGACCAAGGACCAGAGGAGAACCCTTCTCCCACCTAGGGAGAAGGCCAAGGAAGAAGAAGGAGGAGGGGGGCTCTCTCACCCTCGCTTCCGGTGGTGCCATAACACCGCCGGGGCCATCATCATCACCGCAATCTACACCAACAACTTCACCACCCTCATCACCAACTCTTCCCCCCTCTATGCAGCGGTGTAACCCCTCTTTTACCCGCTGTAATATCTACTAAAACATGGTGCTCAACACTATATATTATTTCCCAATGATGTCTGGCTATCCTATGATGTTCGAGTAGATCCGGTTTGTCCTATGGGTTAATTGATTATCGTGATTGGTTTGAGTTGCATGTTTTATTATTGGTGCTGTCCTATGGTGCTCTCCGTGTCACGCAAGCGTGAGGTATCCCTGCTGTAGGGTCTGCAATATGTTCATGGTTTGCTTATTGTCTGCGTTGCGTGAGTGACTGAAACACAAACACGGAATAGTGGGTCATTGTGTATGGGAATAAAGAGGACTTGATACTTTAATGCTATGGTTGGGTTTTACCTTAATGGTCTTTAGTAGTTGCGGATGCTTGCTAGAGTTCCAATCATAAGTGCATATGATCCAAGAAGAGAAAGTATGTTAGCTTATGCCTCTCCCTCAAATAAAATTGCAATAGTGATTACCGGTCTAGTTATCGATTGCCTAGGGACAAATAACTTTCTCGTGACAAAAAGCTCTCTACTAAAACTAACTTAGTTGTGTCTTCATCTAAATAGCCCCTACTTTTTATTTACGCGCTCTTTATTATCTTGCAAACCTTTCCTATCACATCTGCAAAGTACTTCTAGTTTCATACTTGTTCTAGGTAAAGCGAACGTCAAGCGTGCGTAGAGTTGTATCGATGGTCGATAGAACTTGAGGGAATATTTGTTCTACCTTTAGATCCTCGTTGGGTTCAATACTCTTACTTATCGAAAGAGGATACAATTGATCCCCTATACTTGTGGGTTATCAAGACCTTTTTCTGGCGTCGTTGCCGGGGAGTCATAGCGTGGGGTGAATATTCTCGTGTGTGCTTGTTTTCTATATCACTAAGTAGATTTTATTTGATGTTCTAAGTTGTTCTCTATCTTTAGTTATGGATATGGAACACGAAATACGAAAAAAATTAGGTTTACTTGCTACTCATGGAGATGGGGAACCTCCTAAAACTCTCGATGCTCTTTATGTGAAAGATATTATGTACTACTTTGATAATCCTGAGAAAACCCCATTCAATTATGTTATGGGAGACACGTTGGATCAACGTGAATACTTTAGGGATTATCGCTTGACAAAAAAGGGAAACTATTATGGGATCAAATTTATATGTGGTATTGGTTGCTAGGAAACTATGCTTGAGATATGATTATACTTGTTGCTCTAGGATGGAGGCTCCACACCTTCCCTTTTCATGCAAATTTAATGATAATGAAACCTTAGCTTCTTATGCTAATGGTATATATGATTACTATGATGTGGAACAAATTGAAGAACTCGTTGCTTTTATGGGTGCTTATGAAATTGAATCTTTGTTTAAAGAGTGTGAAAATCTTTATGATGTTGTTTACAGACCTGAAAATTTTGCTATACTCAAATATTACTATTGAGAATTATGAATAAAATGCCGATATTGATGCGTTTATTGAGAAAGTCTCTGATGTCCAAGAAGAGACTAATATTTTGTAGGAGTCTATGAAAGAAGGAATTGATGAAACTGTGAGCTCATTGGATGAAAAAGATGATGAGGAGAGCGAAGAACAAAAGGAGGAAGAGCGGATTAGCTACCCGTGCCCACCTTCTAATGAGAGTAACTCTTCAACTCATACATTGTTTAATTTCCCTTCGTGCTTACCGATGGATAATTGCTATGATGATTGTTATGATCCCGTTGATTCTTTTGAAATATCCCTTTTTGATGAACTTGGTGCTTGCTATACTTGTGGCCAAGATGCCAAAATGAATTATGCTTATGGATATTGTCGGTGTCAAAACCGGCGGATCTCGGGTAGGGGGTCCCGAACTGTGCGTCTAGGCAGATGGTAACAGGAGACAAGGGACACGATGTTTTTACCCAGGTTCGGGCCCTCTCGATGGAGGTAAAACCCTACTCTTGCTTGATTGATATTGATGATATGGGTAGTACAAGAGTAGATCTACCACGAGATCAAGGAGGCTAAACCCTAGAAGCTAGCCTATGGTATGATTGTTGTTCGTCCTACGGACTAAAACCCTCCGGTTTATATAGACACTGGAGAGGGCTAGGGTTACACAGAGTCGGTTACAATGGTAGGAGATCTACATATCCGTATTTCCAAGCTTGCCTTCCACGCCAAGGAAAGTCCCATCCGGACACGGGACGAAGTCTTCAATATTGTATCTTCATAGTCTTGGAGTCCGGCCAATGATGATAGTTCGGCTATCCGGACACCCCCTAGTCCAGGACTCCCTCAGTAGCCCCTGAACCAGGCTTTAATGACGACGAGTCCGGCGCGCATATTGTCTTTGGCATTGCAAGGCGGGTTCCTCCTCCGAATAATTCATAGAAGATTGTGAACACCAGGATAGTGTCCGGCTCTGCAAAATAAATTCCACATACCTCCGTAGAGAGAACAATATTTACACAAGTTCAATCTGTTGACGTATTTCGTGGCGTGACATCACACAACGGCCAAGCCTTTACTCGAATCATTTTTATTATTCCACCTCAGCGCGTTTAGCGAAGCGGTTTCCTTGGCACGTCTTGTCGAAGCAGAGATCGTGTCCCCTCATTCCGGGATTCTCATCAATACGGACGTGGGTAACCCAACCGCGCCATTGATTGTGGCACTTGGGAGATAAGCGAGTTTTACCAGGCTGGTGGGGACGCACAGTTTCGTCCGCCCATATATAAGGGGATAGGGATCCACCTTTTTACCTACGCCTTCTTCCTCCTTGGCTTATCCATCTCCGCGCACTCGAGCTCCAGCGCCCAAGTCCGCACATCTCACCTCAACCTTCTCCAACCATGTCCGGAGCGGGAGGCAAGTGGATGGCCTCCTCCATTACGGAGGGGCACATCAAGAAGCTGCGCAGTGCCGGATATTTGTCCAGCCATATCGCGCACCGGCTCCCCGACGAGGGGCAAGTCATCCCCACCCCCAGGCCCCATGAGAGGGTGGTATTCCTTCCCCATCTCCTCCGCGGACTAGGCTTCCCACTCCACCCCTTTGTCAGGGGGCTCATGTTTTACTACGACCTGGATTTCCATGATCTGGCCCCGAATTTCATCCTCAACATCTCGGCGTTTATCGTCGTGTGCGAGGCCTTCCTCTGCATCCAGCCCCACTTCGGCTTATGGCTAAAGACCTTTAATGTCAAGCCTAAGGTTGTGAAGGGAAGCCAAGCGGAGTGCGGAGGCGCCATGGTGGGCAAAATGCCCAACGTCACTTGGCTTGAGGGCGCCTTCGTGGAAACCATCAAAGGGTGGCAATCAGGGTGGTTCTACATCACCGAGCCGCGTGACCCTGAATGGGCAGCGGCCCCCGAATTTAGATCTGGCATCCCCATGCGTCTCACCTCCTGGAAAGAGAAGGGCCTACTGTGGGGTGATTCGGAAGAGCTGACCGGACTCCAATCCTGTCTCCAAACCCTGGTGAACAAGAAGCTCAAGCTTGTCAACGTAATCCAGGTCATGCTCATCCGTCGGATTCTCCCCTGCCAACAGCGGGGCTTCAATTTGTGCAAGTTCGATCCGGCACAACACGAGACCTTGAGCGGGCTCTTTGACACTAGGTACGAAGACGCCTGGAGGGTGCTGTTCAAGGGTGCCGAGGCTCCCGCATCCGCTACCGAAGATCGCGGATTCAGCTCGCAACGTCCGGCTGGCGAGGTAAGCCATGTTATCCTTTATGGGACGCTTGCTTTTCATAGTTTGACTCTATGTGGGATCTAAACTCCCAATACCTTTAACAGGCCTGGCAGGAGACGTCCAGACAGGTTAACTCTCCGGCTCCCCTTCTAGAAGAAAGAGGCCTCTCCCCCAGCGGGGGGAGAGAAGAAGAGGAAGGCCTCCCCAATGAGGGAGGCCGAAGGGTCCAAGAAGGGAAGGACTACAGGGTTGTATGCGGCGTTAAAAGATGCTATGCGACAAAAAGAAAAATTATGAGTTATTCAGGAGTCCGGATACTTACGATCTCGCCAGGGGCTTGGCCCTTGAGGGCCACTCCTCTTCGCCGTCGCCGATGTCGGCAGAACAGCGACCGGCTCTCGCCCATCATGATGGACAGTTTTAGCTTTCTCCACTGAGGTGCTCGCACAGCTCAACTGGGGCAAAATCGCAGTGCTTCTCCCAGCGCTACCTTAGCCGATATAACGGAACGTAAGGTACCAAAAGATGGGAGCCGGGCAAACCCAACTATTGACCCAAGACATGATTCGGAGCCGATGCGTATAATGCTATAAGTTCGGGGTGCCGCACTTGTGAAAGTGTTTGGACTTATTACACCATAATGTGGGGAACTTAAGCCCCTGGTGTATTTAGCCGTACCAAAGTGTACGGATGCAACATGTCATAAATGAACATATGTATAAGAAAGGAATGCAATTATAGGCAAAAAGTGATGCATTGTTTATTCAAAAAATACTGCCATGAATGCAGAACGATACAAATAGTGCGATAAGCAAGGGGTGGAACTATTTAGCATGTCCCCTTCCAGTGGTAGGCTACGGAATGGTGTATAAAACAGGTATAATGCTCGGAATGGAGACCACCTGGATACTCGTCGTGGCCTTTCTTCTTCCCTGGCTATTGTATCGTGAGTCCGGCAGGTGTACTGCCGGACAGGGCCTCTGGTAAACGGAGTCCTGAGGAAAGAAGAAAAAAAAAGAAAAAGAAAGATGATGACCTATTTGGGAGCCCCTGGTGTGGTTGAGCCGCACTCTGGGCCTGCCGTGGTCGTGCCCCCCCCCTTTGCCCATGGTATTTCAAGAGCGTAGTGATGTTCGCGGAGTACTGGTTTTGCAATTTTGCAAGGGCTGGGGTTGGGGCCGCATTGCTACGCGCGCTCGGAACGTGCCAGGCGGTCTTGTTGTAGGTTACTTCGGGCGCGTTTGATGGTGTCGGGTCGCTTAGCAGCCGGACTCGAGAAGTGCCTTGAGAGGCTACTCTGAACCTCCGCCGCGAGGGCAGCTGTATGCTCCTCCATTCGGAGAGAGCGTTCGGTGTTTCCGTTGACCATGATGACTGCTCGAGGGCCTGGCATCTTGAGCTTGAGTTATGCGTAGTGCGGCACCGCATTGAATTTTGCAAACGCGGTTTGTCCAAGCAGTGCATGATAGCCGCTGCGGAACGGAACTATGTCGAAGATTAACTCCTCGCTTCGGAAGTTATCCGGGGATCCGAAGACCACTTCCAGTGTAACTGAGCCTGTACAATTGGCCTCTACACCTGGTATGACGCCTTTGAAGGTCATCCTTGTGGGTTTAATTCTTGAGGGGTCTATGCCCATCTTGCGCACTGTATCCTGGTAAAGCAGGTTCAGGCTGCTGCCGCCGTCCATCAGGACTCTAGTGAGGTGAAACCCATCGACTATTGGGTCTAGAACCAATGCGGCGAACCCGCCATGGCGGATGCTGGTGGGGTGGTCCCTTCGATCAAAAGTGATCGGGCAGGAGGAACATGGATTGAACTTTGGGGCAACTAGCTCCATCGCGTATACGTCCCTGAGTGCACACTTCCGTTCCCTTTTGGGTATGTGGGTTGCGTATATCATGTTCACCGTCCGCACTTGTGGGGGGAAACCCTTCTGTCCTCTGTTTTTCGGCGGTCGGGTCTCTTCCTCGTCATCGCTATGCAGCCCCTTGTCATTGTTTTCGGCAATTAACTTGCATGCCTGCTTAAATACCAAACAATCCCTGTTGGTGTGATTAGCTGGCTTTTCGGGGGTGCCGTGTATCTAGCACGAGCGGTCGAGTATTCGGTCGAAATTGGACGGACCCGGAGTAGTTCTTTTGAATGGCTTTTTCCGCTGACCGGGTTTGGAGCCTCTGAATCCAGCGTTGACTGCCGTATCCTCAGTATTATCACCGTTAATGCGGAGTTTGTGCTTGTTGCGACGTGACCTGCCATTGCAGTCCTTGGTATCCGGACTGCCAGGATTTTTGTTGAGGTTGTTACTGTGGGCTAGCCAGCTGTCCTCTCCCGCGCAGAAGCGGGTCATGAGTGATGTGAGGGCTGCCATGGATTTCGGCTTTTCCTGTCCTAGGTGCCGGGCAAGCCACTCGTCGCGGATGTTGTGTTTGAAGGCTGTGAGGGCCTCCGCATCCGGACAGTCGATGATTTGATTTTTTTTGGTTAAGAACCGTGTCCAGAATTATCTGGCCGATTCGTCTGGCTGCTGAATTATGTAGCTTAGGTCGTCAGCGTCTGGTGGTCGCACATATGTGCCCTGGAAGTTATCAAGGAATGCGGCTTCCAGGTCCTCCCAACACCCAATTGATTCTGCTGTCAGGCTGTTAAGCCAATGCCGAGCTGGGCTTTTAAGCTTGAGTGGGAGGTATTTGATGGCGTGAAGATCATCCCCGCGGGCCATGTGGATATGAAGGAGATAGTCTTCGATCCAAACCACGAGGTCTGTTGTGCCATCGTAGGATTCAATGTTTACGGGTTTGAACCCTTCGGGGATTTGATGATCCATTACTTCATCTGTGAAGCATAGTGGGTGTGCGGCGCCTCTGTATTGAGCTATATCACGACGTAGCTCAAGCGAGCTTTGTCTACTGTGTTCGGTCCGGCCGGAATTGCTGTATCCGGCGCGATGGTTGTTGTCGCGTATCGTGGGGTGCCCACGCGATCCGTAGATCGATCTTGATTGTCTTGCCTTATCCTCCAATATGTCTCGCAAGTCCAACGCATTCCCCCGTGGCTTTGTACTTTTTGAGCGATGCCGGGGTACGGCTTTAGTGGAGGGCCTAGAGGCCTCTCTGTCGCGGCCACGAGGTGGCCGGTCGGCCGTATTGTGCGCTGGTGATGTAGGTTTATATGCTTCCTCCTCTAATCGGGGGAGCAGCTTGCGTTTGGGGTAGCTTTTGGAGGGGCGTTCGAGTTCGTACTCTTCGGCCTCAAGGACTTCAGTCCATCTGTCAGCTAGCAAATCTTGGTCAGCTCTAAGCTGTTGCTGCTTTTTCTTGAGGCTGCTTGCCGTGGCCATAAGCCTGCGTTTAAAACACTCTTGTTCGACGAGATCCTCAGGCACGACGAATTTGTCGTCGTCGAGGCTTGCCTCGTCTTCGGAGGGAGGCATGTAATTATCGTCCTCTACCTCTTTGTTTGCCGCTCTCTCATGAGGGCTGGCTTCTTCATCCTCCCATGCTGAATCTTGCTAGAGGGGGTTGTCTTCGGCACTGTCCGGGGTGTTATTGTCTCCGGTGCCGGAATCTCCATTCTTGCTGTGGCGGGATTTAGAGCGGTGCCGCTGACGCCGGCGCTTAGGCTGTTTCTTGGAGGGGTCTTCCTCCACTGTTCCATCGTCATTCCCGTCCTTTGGGATGTCCACCATGTATATGATATGTTTGATTCCTTGCAATAGTTTGATTCCTTGCGGGGGCTACTGAGGGAGTCCTGGACTAGGGGGTGTCTGGATAGCCGAACTATCATCATTGGCCGGACTCCAAGACTATGAAGATACAAGATTGAAGACTTCGTCCCGTGTCCGGATGGGACTTTCCTTGGCGTGGAAGGCAAGCTTGGCAATACGAATATGTAGATCTCCTACCATTATAACCGACTCTATGTAACCCTATTCCTCTCCGGTGTCTATATAAACCGGAGGGTTTTAGTCCATAGGACGAACAACAATCATACCATAGGCTAGCTTCTAGGGTTTAGCCTCCTTGATCTCGTGGTAGATCTACTCTTGTACTACTTGTCGGCGTTCTGGGAACGGGGGTCCCCAGACTTGCCTGCCTGCGGCCTGTGGCATGGCTCAAATGGGGGCCCAACATAGCCCATCTTCATCAACACAAGCTCAAGACCCTCGCGAGGGGCCAAGCCTCGCGGGGCGGACGACAAGGAGCTTCCTCAGGCACGGCCTCGTCAGGCTGGCTCACGAGGAGGCGGAGAGTTCAAGGTGGGGTACCTCGCGAGGTGCCCATGACGCAAGCCATGACGACCAAGGGCGCCAGTCGGGCGCCAGCCCACGCAGTGTCCTCCTTTCCTCTTTGGTGCAAAGGGAGCAAGCGCAGGCGAGAGCATCAAGCAAAGACATCCATTTCGGCCCAACAAGACCAAGACCAGCCCAACGGCAGGGAAGAAGTCATTGTGGAGCCCAAGCAGGCATCACTGCGAGAGCCTTTGACAGGCGAGGACCAACTTTAGTCAGGATAAGTGCACCCGCTGTTCCCCTTTAAAATGGCCAATTGTTTGCGCCCTTCCCGCTCAATATTTGGGAAGAGGCCTAGGGCCTTTGCCTATAAATAGGACTAGCCACCCCCAGGGTAGAGGCAATCTGGACCGAACACATCTAGGGATAGAGCATCGAGAATCCAAGAGCCAGAACCAAGTAGCACCAGCCAAGAACAGACCCTCGCGAGGCTGCTCTTCCTTGTATGGTTCATCATCAGCCCAAGAGGCAATCCACAACACCACACACTGGAGTAGGGTGTTACACCACAATGGGGGCCTGAACCAGTATAAATCTTGTGTCTCTTGTGTTGTTCTGTTTGGTAGTTTAGATCCTAGCGATTCGGCGAGGAACAGGCAGGCAGAGGGTTGAATCTCCGCGCGCACCCCAGAGTTCAAACCTCAAGGGTCTACCGGAACCCGAAATCCGACATTTGGCGCGCCGGGTAGGGGGTGCACCGGGATCCGCCTTCTGCCGCTTCGCATCCCGTCGCATCGTCATCACCATGTCCGGCGACCAGGCGGGCAACCCTAATCCCTGGGCGGCTTGGCCCGCCTGTGCAAATCCGCTCGCCTCGGGCAACCCCATGCCCCAGGCAGCTCGCGGTCCGCAGGGCGCTGCGGGCCATGGGTGACGCGGACAGGCCTCGACAGCTCTAACACCGCGGCAGATGCGGTCGGCAGCAAGGGCCCCCAACCACGCCGCGGCCACGACGTTGTACACCCGTCGGGAGCAGGCGAACTCAAGGGCCGCGCTCATGGTGGCCCGAGAGCTGCTGCAGTGCAGACTGATGGAAGGCGGCTGCGACGTGCTGCTAGAGCGGGTGGCGGAGCTCCTAGGCTTCGCCGCCTCGGGGGCTCATCCCTTCTGCACTCCGCTCCTGTCTCAGACCCAGGGCGGCCCGCGCGGGGGCCCCACATGCAACCGCGGGCTCCATGGCTACTCCAACACCAGCGATGCTGTCAGCACGGGGCCGGCGGCAGCACCGACTCTGCTCCCCGCCAGTGAAGAAGGACTCGTCGCGACCCACGGCCCCCGTGGGCCGCCGTGCTACCATCACCAGGTTGGCACGTCAAGCAGAGCTGCATGGCATGCGGAGCCCTATGGCGCAGCCTTCGGGGTAACGGCCCCGGAAGAGTACGTGCCCCACATGATGGATCAAGGGCACCCGCGCGAGGGCGAACAAGGCTCGCTCCTCAGCCCAAGTTGGGGGCACGAGGCGCCAGAAGCTGAGCTCTTCCAGGAACCCCGGGACGGTCCTGCCAGCCACGCTGGAAGCGACGATTATCGGGTACCACTAATCCCTCAGGAGCAGGCATACACTAATCATGGGTCGCAGGAGGCGCAGGGCGCCACCGCGAGCAGCTGCCCCGCTCCAGCAGTCTCTTACCCCTCAGGAGGAGGGCGTCGGGGGCTGCAGGAGAGGGGCCGATATCCGACATCACCACCGCGGCGTTCGGAGCAAGGCGTTCCCAGGAGGTAGGCCCTCCGCTGGGGAGGTGCCTCAGGGCCTGCCCCTGGCGGAGGACCCGTGGTCGTGGGGGAACCGCTGGCGACCGCTCTACTCCATCGGCGGCGTCCTGGTTTCTGGTCGTCGTTGATGGCACTAGAGTGTGGCACAAGGCGGGGCCCTCGTCTGGCGATATGAAGCAAGGCCGGTACCTGTGAACAAGGCCCAGTGCCTGTGAAGCTCGCCGCCCTGTGACACTCTCACGTAATAATGAGTGGGGCTGTACATGCCCCGGAGTCTCAGGGGTGCCGGCCTCAGGCCCTGGGGCTCCCTCCCACGCCCAGTGGCAGCACTTAGCTCCGCGCTGGTGAGAAGACGTCCAAGACTAGACTAGGTGCCGGACGCGGCCTTTTGTTTGCTTTGATTGCTTTTCCCTTGGTTGTTGCTTTGCCCCGCTAGATTTAAGTTGAACTCGCATTTGAGATTTGCGTGTGTTGGGGAAGGGGTGCTTAGTCTCGTTCGAGCAAACTCTCGCGTTTCGGTTACAACCTCGTCTCAGCTGCCTCCCCTCGTGAGCCCCTCGCGAGCCAGATCTGGCCTAGCTTGCGCGCAGCCCAGACTGCCGCCGTCATACCCCCTTAGGAGGTTTTTCACTGCAGATCCCGCAGATTCAATCAGGGGGCATACGAGGCGCCACGGCCTCCGACAAGTTGTCTCGAGACCCTCTCGGGACAGAGGTAAACTAGCCAGCAGGCTCCTCACATGGCCAACCACTTGGCACGGGCATGTGAGTAAAGTAGCATTCACTAGTACGCAGAACATAAGTTTTTACATGAGGGGCACCCCCTCCCAAAAATGCTCTTACAACCATCGGGACAAAAAGCCTGGGTTCTATTCATGCAGGATAAGGAAGCAGGAACAATGCACTGTCAATCGGATAAATCCCCCAATGCATCCTCAGGAACGCCACCCGAATTGTCGCTGGCGTCGCTAGCCTCGCCATCGCCATCCACGTTGTCGTCAGCGGCGTCAGGGCCGTTCACCACGCCGCCCTCGTCAGCGTCCACAACCACGCCATCGTCGTCCGAAGCGAAGGCCCTGACAAGGGCATCCACGTTTTCTTCCACCCAATACGCCAGGTCGTCTCGGACGGCCTGGGGGACTGGGGCGATAGTAGCGTCAAAGTCAAAGTGAGGATCCATATTCCGGAGATGGCTGAAGACGCGGGAAAAGGCGCGCCCGAGCAGGGCTCGGCTCCTCTCCTCCACCAACCTGTTGGCACGAACCGACCGTGCCTCCAGCTGCGTCACGATGTCGCTGAAGAACTGAAGGTTGCCGGCGTAGTTAATGGCACGTGGCTCACCGACGGCCGCCTCGCAGATGTTACCTAAGGCCGTGTTGGCCCTCTCCCGAAGCGTGGTGAGCATGGGGGCGTGCTCGCGTTCCAAGAGCCACCGCTGATGCATCTCGTCCGCATTCTGACGGGCGACAGCCTCAGACTCAACCACCTGTTGGCGAAGAAGAAGCACTTCGGCGTGGGAAGTAGTTGACTCCCCCTACGCCGCCTCGAGTGCGGCCTGCAAGGCATCAGCCCGCCGCGTCACTTCCTCCAGCTTGGTCCTCAGGACGGTGGTCCTACCTTCAGCCTCGGTCCGGACCAACTCCAGCCTCTCCGTGAACTCGCGCTCGAGATTCTGGCGCGCCGTCGCCACCCGACGTCCGACCTCCTCCAAGACACGGGCTTCCCGCGCAGCGACATCGTCCTCCGCCTGTGTCACCCAGCGCTCCCTCGTCTCCAGGCGCTCGTACTCGCGCGCACGTTTGGTGGCTTCCAGCGTCAACGCCTCCTCACGCTTCTGGAGCTCCGCTGGGTCGCCGGAGGCTACCTTCATCGACGCAAGGGCCACCTCGCACAGCTCCACCTGCTCCTCCAGTGAGCGGCACCGGGCCAGGAGTTCCCGTGCCTGCTCCTCTGTGGCCTCTTGTCGCCGGTCAGCTTCCCGGGCTTCTTCGATGGCCTGGGAATGGGCCTCCCGAGAGGCCACCAGCGACGCCTTGGCCTCCTCATCATCAAGATCGCGCCGACGGCACGCGAGGGCGGCAGCCGCCTCCAGCTCGTGCCTCTCCGCAACCAGCCGAAGGCCCTCTGCCTCAAGGCGCGCGTCCTCATCAGCGAGTTCCTCACCAAGCAGGCTCACCGCGTCAGCCGCCCTCCGGAGGAACCCTTGGCGAAGAGCGCGACGCTCCCGTGCGCGCTCTAGTACTTCTTCCACACCATCATCCGCCCCAAGCGAGCACCGTGGGGCTTGGATCAGCACTCCCCTCTCGGGAAGGGGGCTGGGGGCTGGCGCCCTCGAGATGAACGGGCGCACCCTGCCGGAGGCCCGACCTAAAGCCAGTCCATCTCCAAGTGAAGAGCACCGGGAGTACCCCAACAATTCACGGTCCACCACCAGGCGAGAAGCCCACGGCATGCTGGCTATGCCACGAGAAGGCTCGCGAAGGAAGACCGTGGGGAGCGCAGGGCCGCACTGCGCCTCGGGATGGCTCGTCTCACCAACCGACCTCACCACAAGGGCTCTGCTGCTCAGAACGATCGAAGACGGCGGAGAGGGCGGAGGCGAGGGGGATGGCTCCTCATCCACCTCCATGAGCTCGGAAGGAAGGGCCCTGCGAAGCAAGGATCAGGAAAGGCAACAGAAGAATCAGGAGCGGGGAAGGGAGAAGGCTTACTCATCGATGGCGAAGTACTTCCTACGCTTCAGCAGGTGGCAAGGGTAATCATCGCCCAGGGCCTCCCTCCTCTTTTGGAGGGCCTCAAAGTCCACTCGGAAGCGACCCAAGAGTTGAGCGCAGGGGTCAGCTTGCGACGAGGAGGAAGCATCGAGGCGACTCATGTCGGGGGCGTCCGCCTGATGCACGCTGCCGGTCGCCTCACCAAGAAGAGCGGCTGGGGCCTCGGGGGCCTTATCCACATGCACTGCGAGCAGCCGCTCGCCACCCTCAACTGCGGCAGCACGGGCCTCAGGAGCCGCTCCCTCATTAGCACCGCCCAGTGCTGTCGCCTCGGCGGGGGCACCCTCGGCCTCCGGAGGCTCATGCCTTCTTGCCCCGCCACTTGAGGAAGAGTCGCCCCGAATGGCTGCGAGGGCGACCACCACCACTGTGTTCTCGCGAGGCCCCTGGAGGCCAGCAGGCCGCGGCCCCCATTCGTCGAAGATGGGCATCTGGCTCACGAAGTCACCTCTGTTCGAGCAGAGGTACAGCAAGGCCCCCCTGACGAATGTCGCCGGGGGAAGGATCCCCAGTCAAGACCAAGAGCACCTTCCTCAGCGCTTCAGGCATCAGGTCCTCTTCCTGGAGCCGCATACGGTCCCCACGACCGCTGAAGGCCCACATTCGATGAGACATGCGCCGGAGAGGGGCGACGCGGCGTAGCAAGAACTCCTTCACCACCTTGGGCACCGTCACGCCAAGCTCCCTCAGGAACTCGAAGCGACGCTAGACGAAGGCAAGCCGGGGGCTCACGAGCGTCTCCTGGCCCCAGCCTGAGTTGGGGACGGCAGGTGAAGATGGCTCCATTAGCAGGGGGCTGGGCACCCCTACGTCCACATACAACCATCGCTCCCTAAACCCAGGCGCGGGCGGAGGAAGACTGAAGTCAATTCTAGAAGCCGCTGTCTCAGGCGCAGCGATGAAGCTCACGCACCCCGAACATTGGGTGGGGTCGACAAGGCGCAGAGAGAAGAAGTGGCGCAGCAAGGCAACCGAAGGAAGGATGCCCATCATTGCCTCGCAAATAAAGGCAAATACCGCAAGAAGGGTGATGGATTCAGGACCCAGATGCATCATATGGATCTGATAATGGGAAAGCACGGCATTGAAGAAATCAGAGAAGGGGGGAACCAGTCCCGCCCACAGGGCGTCGGCGAAGTACTGGACCTCGGTGGGAATCCTGTCAACAAAGAAGCGAGACGCGGGCCAGGCCGTCAACCTCCCGCACTCGTTGAAGATGGTGGCTAGGGCTGAGCTGACCTTACCCAGGCCTTCTTGATTGATTATGACCGGCCAATCGACGGCGGGGGCCGCCGTCGACGATGAGCGAGGCGGCGGCACGGGCTTCTTCCCTTTTCCCTTCCTCGGCGGAGCCATGACGGCAGAAAAGGGAGGGGGAAGGTTCGAGATTGGATTGGATGCAGAAGCTGGAGTTCGAGAGAAGAAAGGACAGGGAATGCTCAAGCAGCAGAAAGGGGAGCGGCTGTGTGCGGCAGTGAGTCCGCCTAGCAAAGCACAAAATAAGGAGGCGTGGTGGAACAGTGCCGCCCACGTCCAATCAACCGCCACGCGGCGCCCAAGGCCGCAGGCTGTTAGGGCCCGCGAAGCTTCGCACTTGCCCTTTCGCCTCTCTGCTCAGCCAAGTCCGGGCGTGCCATGGGCCTGGGGCTACTGTCGGCATTCTGGGAACGGGGGTCCCCAGACTTGCCTGCCTGCTGCCTGCGGCATGGCTCAAAGAGGGGCCCAGCACAGCCCATCTTCATCAACACAAGCTCAAGACCCTCGCGAGGGGCCAAGCCTCGCGGGGCGGACGACAAGGAGCTTCCTCAGGCACGGCCTCGTCAGGCTGTCTCACGAGGAGGCGGAGAGTTCAAGGCGAGGTACCTCGCGAGGTGCTCATGACGCAAGCCATGACGACCAAGGGCGCCAGTCGGGCGCCAGCCCGCGCAGTGTCCTCCTTTCCTTTTTGGTGCAAAGGGAGCAAGCGCAGGCGAGAGCATCAAGCAAAGGCATCCATTTCGGTGCAACAAGACCAAGACCAGCCCAACGGCAGGGAAGAAGTCATTGTGGAGCCCAAGCAGGCGTCACCGCCAGAGCCTTTGACAGGCGAGGACCAACTTTAGTCAGGATAAGTGTACCCGCTGTTCCCCTTCAAAATGGCCAATTGTTGGCGCCCTTCCCGCTCAATATTTGGGAAGAGGCCCAGGGCCTTTGCCTATAAATAGGACTAGCCACCCCCAGGGTAGAGGCAATCTGGACCGAACACATCTAGGGATAGAGCATCGAGAATCCAAGAGCCAGAACCAAGTAGCACCAGCCAAGAACAGACCCTCGCGAGGCTGTTCTTCCTTGTATGGTTCATCATCAGCCCAAGAGGCAATCCACCACACCACACACTGGAGTAGGGTATTACACCACAATGGTGGCCTGAACCAGTATAAATCTTGTGTCTCTTGTGTTGTTCTATTTGGTAGTTTAGATCCCAGCGATTCGGCGAGGAACAGGCAGGCAAAGGGTTGAATCTCCGCGCGCACCCCAGAGTTCCAAACTCAAGGGTCTGCCGGAACCCGAAATCCGACACTACCCATATCATCAATATCAATCAAGTAGGAGTAGGGTTTTACCTCCATCGAGAGGGCCTGAACCTGGGTAAAAACATCGTGTCCCTTGTCTCATGTTACCATCCGCCTAGACGCACAGTTCGGGACCCCCTACCCGAGATCCGCCGGTTTTGACACCGACATTGGTGCTTTCATTGAGAGTTCCTCTGTGTCGTCGCTCATAGGCCCGACGACTCCTTTGATCATCAACAACGACACGGTCCAGGGTGAGACTTTTCTCCCCAGACAGATCTAAGTATTCGGCGGCTTTGCACTGCAGGCCAATTCGCTTGGCCATCTGGAGCAGATTGAAAGCTACGCCCCTGGCCATCAGGTCAGATTTGGAAGTTTGAACTACACGACCGACATCCGCGGAGACTTGATCTTCGACGGATTCGAGCCACAGCCGAGCGCGCTGCACTATCACGATGGGCATGATCTAGCTCTACTGCCGGACAGTGCCCTGGAGGCCGCACAAGAGTCCGCTCCGACCCTTAACTCGGAGCTGACTGCGCTGATCGAGGACGGGTGGCTAGACAATGCCTCAGGGGCTGCTACCACTACGGTGATGGAGCCGAATACCGACCCTGTCCCTTGTGAAGCTTGTGACTCTGAGGTGCCGGACTCCTCGCCGGACTCGGAACCTCCCGCGGCCCTACCAATCGAATCCGATTGGGCGCTGATCATGGAGTTCATCACCGCGGACATCTCTCAGCACTCGCCTTTTGGCGACATCCTGAATTCGCTAAACTATCTCTCGTTATCAGGAGAGCCCTAGCCGGACTACGGTCAGGACGGTTGGGATGCGGACGACGAAGAAATTAAAAACCCACCCACCACCCACTTTGTAGCCACTGTCGACGACCTAACCGACATGCTAGACTTCGACTCCGAAGACATCGATGGTATGGACGACGATGCCGGAGACGACCAAGAGCCAGCGCCTACAGGGCACTGGAAAGCCACCTTGTCATACGACATATACATGGTGGACATCCCAAAGGATGGGAATGGCGATGGAACAACGGAGGAAGACCCCTCCAAGAAACAGCCTAAGCGCCGCGTCAGTGGCGCCGCTCTAAATCCCGCCCCAGCAAGAATGGAGATTCTGGCACTGGAGACAATAACACCCCGGACAGTGCCGAAGACAACCCTCTCCAGCAAGATTCAGCACAGGAGGATGAAGAAGCCAGCCCTCATGAGAGAGAGGCAGACAAAGAGGTAGAGGACGATAATTACATGCCTCCCTCCGGAGACGAGGCAAGCCTCGACGACAACGAATTCGTCGTGCCTGAGGATCCCGTCGAACAAGAGCGCTTTAAACGCAGGCTTATGGCCACGGCAAGCAACCTCAAGAAAAAGCAGCAACAACTTAGAGCTGACCAAGATTTGCTAGCCGACAGATGGACTGAAGTCCTTGCGGCCGAAGAGTACGAACTCGAACGCCCCTCCAAAAGCTACCCCAAATGCAAGCTGCTGCCCCGATTAGAGGAGGAAGCATATAAACCTACATCACCAGCGCACAATACGGCCGACCAGCCACCTCGTGGCCGCGACAGAGAGGCCTCTAGGCCCTCCACTAAAGCCGTACCCCGGCATCGCTCGAAAAGTACAAAGCCACGGGGGAATGCGCCGGACTTGCGAGACATATTGGAGGATAAGGCAAGACAATCAAGATCGATCTACGGATCGCATGGACGCCCCACGATACGCGATGACAACCGTCGCGCCTGATACAGCAATTCCGGCCGGGCCGAACACAGTAGAGAAAGCTCGCTTGAGCTACGTCGTGATATAGCTCAATACAGAGGCGCCGCACACCCACTATGCTTCACAAATGAAGTAATAGATCATCAAATCCCTGAAGGGTTCAAACCCGTAAACATTGAATCCTACGATGGCACAACAGACCCCGCGGTTTGGATCGAAGACTATCTCCTTCATATCCACATGGCCCGCGGGGATGATCTTCACGCCATCAAATACCTCCCACTCGAGCTTAAAGGCCCAGCTCGGCATTGGCTTAACAGCCTGCCAGCAGAATCAATTGGGTGTTGGGAGGACCTGGAAGCCGCATTCCTTGATAACTTCCAGGGCACATATGTGCGACCACCAGACGCTGACGACCTAAGCCACATAATTCAGCAGCCAAACGAATCGGCCAGACAATTCTGGACACGGTTCTTAACCAAGAAAAATCAAATCATCGACTGTCCGGATGCGGAGGCCCTCGCAGCCTTCAAACACAACATCCGCGATGAGTGGCTTGCTCGGCACCTAGGACAGTAAAAGCTGAAATCCATGGCAGCCCTCACATCACTCATGACCCGCTTCTTCACGGGAGAGGACAGCCTCAACAAAAATCCTGGCAGTCCGGATACCAAGGACTGCAATGGCAGGTCACGTCGCGACAAGCACAAATGCCACATTAACGGCGATAATACTGAGGATACGGCAGTCAATGCCGGATTCAGAGGCTCCAAACCCGGTCAGCGGAAAAAGCCATTCAAAAGAACTACTCCGGGTCCGTCCAATTTGGATCGAATACTCGACCGCTCGTGGCAGATACACGCCCCCCCGAAAAGCCAGCTAATCACACCAACAGGGATTGTTTGGTATTTAAGCAGGCATGCAAGTTAATTGCCGAAAACAATGACAAGGGGCTGCATAGCGATGACGAGGAAGAGACCCGGCCGCCGAAAAATAGAGGACAGAAGGGTTTCCCCCCACAAGTGCGGACGGTGAACATGATATACGCAACCCACATACCCAAAAGGGAACGGAAGTGTGCACTCAGGGACGTATACGCGATGGAGCTAGTTGCCCCAAAGTTCAATCCATGTTCCTCCTGCCCGATCACTTTTGATCGAAGGGACCACCCCACCAGCATCCGCCATGGCGGGTTCGCCGCATTGGTTCTAGACCCAATAGTCGATGGGTTTCACCTCACTAGAGTCCTGATGGACGGCGGCAGCAGCCTGAACCTGCTTTACCAGGATACAGTGCACAAGATGGGCATAGACCCCTCAAGGATTAAACCCACAAGGACGACCTTCAAAGGCGTCATACCAGGTGTAGAGGCCAATTGTATAGGCTCAGTTACACTGGAAGTGGTCTTCGGATCCCCGGATAACTTCCGAAGCGAGGAGTTAATCTTCGACATAGTTCCGTTCTGAAGCGGCTATCACGAACCGCGTTTGCAAAATTCAACGCGGTGCCGTACTACGCATACCTCAAGCTCAAGATGCCATGCCCTCGAGGAGTCATCACGGTCAACGGAAACACCGAACGCTCTCTCCGAACGGAGGAGCATACAGCTGCCCTCGCGGCGGAGGTTCAGAGTAGCCTCTCAAGGCAATTCTCGAGTCCGGCTGCTAAGCGACCGGACACCGTCAAACGCGCCCGGAGTAACCTACAACAAGACCACCTGGCACGTTCCGAGCGCGCGTACCAATGCGGCCCCAACCCCAGCCCTTGCAAAATTGCAAAACCAGTACTCCGCGAACATCACTACGCTCTAGAAATACCATGGGCAAAGGGGGAGGGGCACGACCACGGCAGGCCCAGAGTGCGGCTCAACCACACCAGGGGCTCCCAAATAGGTCATCATCTTTCTTTTTTTGTTTTTTCTTCTATCCTCAGGACTCTGTTTACCAGAGGCCATGTCCGGCAGTAGACCCGCCGGACTCACGATACAACAGCCAGGGAAGAAGAAAGGCCACAACGAGTATCCAGGTGGTCTCCATTTCGAGCATTATACATGTTTTATACACCATTCCGCAGCCTACCCCTGGAAGGGGACATGCTAAATAGTTCCACCCCTTGCTTATCACACTATTTGTATTGTTCTGCATTCATGCCATTATTTTTTGAATAAACAATGCATCGCTTTTTGCCTATAATTGCATTCCTTTCTTATACATATGTTCATTTATGACATGTTGCATCCGTACACTTTGGTACGGTTAAATACACCAGGGGCTTAAGTTCCCCACATTATGGTGTGATAAGTCCGAACACTTTCACAAGTGCGGCACCCCGAACTTATAGCATTATATGCATCGGCTCCGAATCATGTCTTGGGCAATAGTTGGGTTTTCCCGGCTCCCATGTTTTGGTACCTTACGTTCCGTTATATCGGCTAAGGTAGCGCTGGGAGAACCACTGCGATTGTGCCCCAGTTGAGCTGGGCGAGCATCTCGGTGGAGAAAGCTAAAACTGACCGTCATGGTGGGGCGAGAGCCGGTCGCTATTCGAGAGGTTTTTTCGAGTCCCTAAAGACTTATGCCGCTTAGAACGAGGAACCGGCTTTGTCCGGCCCAGGCGTGGATAGCGCCCCGAATTCGGCCTTCTGAACACTAGGGGCTTTGCCGAAATTTAAAATTATAGAATTCTATGGCTAAGTGAAAGTGTTCAAGCATTATAAGTCCGGTTTCCTCGTTCGTTGTGTTGAGCGCCTCCCTAGATGGACCCAAAAATGGGAACAAGAGCGCTCAAGTTTATCCCGAACACCCCAACACTCGTGGCATGGGGGCTGAAGCCGACGACTTGCCATCTCTCAGATTTAATAAACGGCCGCACAGAAGGTAATATTTTAAATTAACAAGCGTTGCTTAGCGCATATGAACAAAGTTTTCAGCGCACAGGATAACAAAATGCGAGTCTACTCAAATATCACATCTTTGGAGCACTCACCCGCAATAATGCGGGCACCCTTCAGGACACCCTTATAATACATCTCGGGCGTGCCATACTCCTTGCCCGGCAGTGGCGCGTCCATTGCAAGCTTCTCAGCGTCCATCCTGCCCCAGTGCACTTTAGCACGGGAAAGGGCCCGACGGGCACCTTCAATGCAGGCGGAGTGCTTGATGACTTCAACCTATGGACAAGCATCCACCAGCCGCCGCACCAGGCCGAAGTAGCTCCCAGGCATGGCCTCTTTGGGCCACAGCCAAACTATGAGGCCCTTCATGGCCTGTTCGGCCACCTTGTGGAGCTCGACCAGCTGCTTCAGCTGGTCGCTAAGGGGCACTGGATGTCCGGCCTCAGTATACTGAGACCAGAACACCTTCTCCGTCGAGCTCCCCTCCTCGGCTCTGTAGAAAGCGGCAGCATCGGACACGCTACGGGGCAGATCTGCGAACGCTCCTAGAGAGCTCCGAATTCGGGTAAGTAACAGGTAATTCACTTTTACATGCTTCCTTTGCATGAAGAATTACTTACCCGCCGCTATTTTCTTCAACGCCTCGATTTCCTGGAGGGCCTTGTGGGCTTCGGCCTTAGCGGCTTTGGCACTCTCAAGAGCCGGCGCAAGCTCGGACTCTCGAGTCTTCGAGTCACGCTCCAAACTCTCGTGTTTTTCCACGAGAGCCTGGAGCTCTTGCCGTACCTCCGCCACCCGGGCCTCCTGCTTCTCTCGCTTGGCGCGTTCCGCGGCCGCATTGCGTTCGGCCGCGGACACCGCCTCCTTCAGGGTCGCCACCTCGTTCGTGGCCCCTGGAGTACCCACGTTATCCTTGTCATTCCTCTTGCAACCAAATCCTTTTCTGTAAGGTACAACTTTAATAAGGTGTTACTCACCTTCCTTGTCCTCGAGCTACTTCTTGGCATGGCCTAGCTCGCTCTCGGACCGCTCGAGGCTCTGCTTCAAGGCACTGACCTCCGCAGTCAGTGCGGCAGAGGTAGCAGCGCAACCTGCATTCCCATATTGACATATTTTTGTTAAGACTCCTGCGTATATCTTTTCAGATCCTCAGTCCGGCTTTTCTTTCCGAACACCGAACCGAGCATCAGGGGCTACTGTCTATGCGGTACTATTTTACATATCTTAAAATTCTTACCTCAAAGCCTGTTAGAAGGCTGCTGCAGGCTTCGGTCAGCCCGCTTTTGGCGAGCTGAACCTTCTGAATCACCACACTCATGACAGTGAGGTGTTCCTCGTCGATGGAAGCACCGTTGAGCACCTCCAGCAAGTTATCCAGCGCCTCCGGTTGGACGAAGTCCGCTGGCATCATAGTCTTGCCCTTCTTACGAAGGGGCCGCCCGCCGGACTCCGGAACCACTCCAGGTTCCGGTGCGGAGTCCGGTCCAAAGTCCGGGAGGTTGCCCTGCGGCACCTCCGGGGCCTCCTCCTCCTGGTGGGTCCCTTTCTGGGATCCCACCTCGGCGTCATCGGTGTCGCCGGGGGAGGAGGCGATCGGAAGTGAAGTGCTATTCACATCCGACGTACCCAAGGACCCGCTCGACGAAGCGGGAAGATCGTCCTTGGGCAGACTACAGGGTTGTATGCGGCGTTAAAAGATGCTATGCGACAAAAAGAAAAATTATGAGTTATTCAGGAGTCCGGATACTTACGATCTCGCCAGGGGCTTAGCCCTTGAGGGCCACTCCTCGTCGTTGTCGCAGACGTCGGCGGAACAGTCTGGGGGAAGGGTCCTTCCCTTCTTGGACCCTTCGGCCTCCCTCGTTGGGGAGGCCTTCCTTTTCTTCTCTCCCCCCGCTAGGGGAGAGGCCTCTTTCTTCTCCTCCTCGTCCTCGGGGGAGGAGTCAGCCTCGGAGTCATCGAACGATGAATCCGATAACACCTGACGCCGGGAACTCCTCCGGGTTCCTGTGGCCTTCTTCTTGGCCTTCTTCTCCAGCACTACGTAACGTGCCGGGACCAGCAGCCCTGTCAGACGGGCATCCGCTGGATCTTCTGGAAGGGGAGCCGGACAGTTAACATGTCCGGACGTCTCCTACCTGGCCTGTTAAAGGTATTGGGAGTTTAGATCCCACATAGAGTCAAACTATGAAAAGCAAGTGTCCCATAAAGGATAACATGGCTTACCTCGTCAGCCAGACGCTGCGAGCTGAATCCGCGATCTTCGGTAGCGGATGCGGGAGCCTCGGCGCCCTTGAACAGCACCCTCCAGGCCTCTTTGTACGTAGTGTCGAAGAGCCCACTCAAGGTCTGGTGCTGTGCTGGATCGAACTCCCACAAGCTGAAGTCCCGCTGTTGGCAGGGGAGAATCCAGCAGATGAGCATGACCTGGATTATGTTGACAAGCTTGAGCTTCTTGTTCACCAGGGTTTGGAGACAGGATTGGAGTCCGGTCAACTCTTCCGAATTACCCCACAGCAGGCCCTTCTCTTTCCAGGAAGTGAGCCGCATAGGGATGCCAGATCTGAATTCGGGGGCCGCTGCCCATTCAGGGTCACGCGGCTCGGTGATGTAGAACCACCCCGATTGCCACCCTTTGATGGTTTCCATGAAGGCGCCCTCGAGCAAAGTGACGTTGGGCATCTTGCCCACCATGGCGCCTCCGCAGTCCGCTTGGCTGCCCTTCACAACCTTCGGCATGACATTGAAGGTCTTTAGCCACAAGCCGAAGTGGGGCTGGATGCAGAGGAAGGCCTCGCACACGACGATAAACGCCGAGATGTTGAGGATGAAATTCGGGGCCAGATCATGGAAATCCAGGCCATAGTAGAACATGAGCCCCCGGACAAAGGGGTGGAGTGGGAAGCCCAGTCCGCGGAGGAAATGGGGAAGGAATACCACCCTCTCATGGGGCCTCGGGGTGGGGATGAGCTGCCCCTCGTCGGGGAGCCGGTGCGCGATATCGCTGGACAAATATCCGGCACTGCGCAACTTCTTGATGTGCCCCTCCGTAATGGAGGAGGCCATCCACTTGCCTCCCGCTCCGGACATGGTTGGAGAAGGTTGAGGTGAGATGTGTGGACTTGGGCGCTGGAGCTCGAGTGCGTGGAGATGGATAAGCCAAGGAGGAAGAAGGCGTAGGTAAAAATGTGGATCCCTATCCCCTTATATATGGGCGGACGAAACTGTGCGTCCCCACCAGCCCGGTAAAACTCGCTTATCTCCCAAGCGCCACAATCAATGGCGCGGTTGGGTTACCCACGTCCGTATTTATGAGAATCCCGGAATGAGGGGACACGATCTCTGCTTCGACAAGACGTGCCAAGGAAACCGCTTCGCTAAACGCGCTGAGGTGGAATAATAAAAACGATTCATGTAAAGGCTTGGCCATGGTGTGACGTCACGCCATGACATACGTCAGCAGATTGAACTTGTGTAAATATTATTCTCTCTACAGAGGTATGTGGAATTTATTTTACAGAGCCGGACACTATCCTGGTATTCACAATCTTCTACGAATTATTCGGAGGAGGAACCCGCCTCGCAATGCCGAAGGCAATATGCGCGCCGGACTCGTCATCATTGAAGCCTGGTTCATGGACTACTGAGGGAGTCCTGGACTAGGGGGTGTCCGGATAGCCGAACTATCATCATTGGCCGGACTCCAAGACTATGAAGATACAAGATTGAAGACTTCGTCCCGTGTCCGGATGGGACTTTCCTTGGCATGGAAGGCAAGCTTGGCAATACGGATATGTAGATCTCCTACCATTGTAACTGACTCTGTGTAACCCTAGCTCTCTCCGGTGTCTATATAAACCGGAGGGTTTTAGTCCATAGGACGAACAACAATCATACCATAGGCTAGCTTCTAGGGTTTAGCCTCCTTGATCTCGTGGTAGATCTACTCTTGTACTACCAATATCATCAATATCAATCAAGCAGGAGTAGGGTTTTACCTCCATCGAGAGGGCCCGAACCTGGGTAAAAACATCGTGTCCCTTGTCTCCTGTTACCATCCGCCTAGACACACAGTTCGGGACCCCCTACCCGAGATCCGCCGGTTTTGACACCGACATTGGTGCTTTCATTAAGAGTTACTCTGTGTCATCGCTCATATGTAACGCCCCGGATTCGATGCGCCAGGTGTCCGCCAGTTATTTGCCGTAGTTGCCTTGTCATTTGCTTGCGTGTTGCATTTTATTATGTTATCATGTGCATCTCATTTCGCATTCGTGTTCGTCTCATGCATCCGAGCCTTTTCCCCGTTGTCCGTATTGCCATCCGGCACTCCTATGTTCCTCGGCGTACCCTTTTGTCTCCCATTGTGAGCGGGTGTTAAACGTTCTCGGAATGGCCCGAGGTTTGCCAAGTGGCCTTGGTATAGCACCGGTAGACCGCCTGTCAAGTTCCGTGCCATTTGGAGGTCGTTTGGTACTCCAACGGTTAACCGGGCAACCGTAAAAGCCTCTCCTGTCTTGCAGTCCATCACCCCCCCAAAGTGGCCCACAACCCAGCAAACTCCCCTCTATGCTCTCGGTCGTTCGATCACAAACGTGTGGGCAAAAACCGCACCTCATTTGGACCCTCCTAGCTCCCTCTACCTATAAATTTGTCCCCCTCCCCCGAATTCGCGGTCTAACCCTAGCCTTCCTCTTCCTCGCGCCGCCGGACACATCTGCCCGCACCGGACATGTCCGCCGGACGCGTCGCTCCAGCCAATCAGGAGCCGCCACGTCGCCTCGCCGCCGCTGTCCTCCAACCCCCGCGCGCCATCTCACCCCGCCCGCCCTCTCTCTCTCCTCCGCTCCGCCCGCGGGCCCGCGAAGCCTGACCGTGGCCCGCCCGGGCCCGAACCGCCGCCGCCGCAGGCCCGCGCCCCGCCGCGCCCGCGCCGTGCGCTCGTCGGTGACCAGTGCCGCCGCCTGGCTCCCGCGAGCTCCTCCGCCTCCCGAGCGCCTCGCGCCCCGTCGGCGCCACTCCGCCGTAGGTCCCGTCCACCGGATCCCATGATGCCGCCCTCGCCGTCTCCTCCTTCCTCCCCGTCTCACTTTCCCTCTCTCACCCGCAGCCATGGCTGCTGTCGTTCTCGCAGGGAACCGCCGCCGCCGCCGCCATGCATGGTCGCCCCGCCCGTGAAGCTCCTCCACCGCTGGATCCGGTGCCCGGAGGCCCGATCCACCGGTTCCCGGCCTCCCTTGCCGCTGCTTTGCGTGGATTAGGCGGATCTGATGAAGTCAACCGCTGTTGCCGCCGCCATGAACGCGCTCGGGAGCGAGCAGAGGAGCTGCTCCTCCCGTGCGCCGCTCGTGGACCCCGCGTGGGCCACCTCCTCTCCACAGGCCCAGCCCAAGCCGGCCTGCCTCCTCCTCCTTCCTGGACCGAGCCCATGGTGAGCCCGCCTAGATCACGCGCCCGTGCGTCATTTTGTATCTGACGCTCACATATTTTTTCCCCTAAAAAACTGCCAAGTCCCGAGATATTTGACATTATCATGCCATGTTCATCGCCTCATAATTTCATGCATACAGCTCCGTTTCGTGCGTGTAATATGTCAAATTGTTCGTCTCGACGAGTAACACATTTCATTCCATCGCATCATGTTCATTTGAGTTCATCTTGATGCCCGAAATGCTGTTGGATGAGTGCATGTTGATGTTAATCTGCTGGAACTGTTATAACTTGATGATTTGTCATTTTTGTTGCATTTGATGTGTGCATCTTATGAGCATGAGCTCTACATGTGTTTTGATCTATGCCATGCCATCTTTTCAGTGGTGCCATCCATGTATTTCTGTGAGTTGTGTGCTGAGTGCATCAAGCTTGTTAAGTAGGGGACTTGCTGTTGATGTTTTCCTGACAGATTCTGTTATATTTTGTTGCTATGTAAACCTGCTGCTACAAGTCATTCCATGCATAATCTGGAGATGTTCACTAAGGATGTTTTGTTATACATGTATTTCTATATCCATTCATGCCCCTGGTTGCATTTATAGCCTACTGTAACCTGTTGTTATCTTGCTCCAAAGTTGCTAAATAATGTTGCTGTCAACCTGTTAACATGAAGTTCAGTTTTGGCCATGTGCTTTTCTAGTGATCCATGCATCCTATGAACTTGTTCTTTCCATGCTTAGCTTCTTAAACATGTATTCTTGCTGTTGGTTGCCTTGCCATGCCATGTATTGCTCTATGGTGAGTGGTTCAAGCTCACCAACATGCCTACTTATTGTTGTTCCTGCCATGTATGAATCTGTCATATAACTTACCATGTTTACATGGGTGCCATCATATTTTCTGTGCCCTTTTGGCTCATGGTCAGTAAGGGACTTCTGTTCTATGCAATTAGTAGATTCATGACATGCCTTTGTTTGCCATGTTAAGTTCCTGTAACATGTTGTTTGATAGCTCTAAACATTGCAACCTGATGTTATTTCTGCAAAGTCTGAAACTGTTATTATTTGCAATCTTCCCATGTCCTTTTGAGCATGTTCTAGTGATTTCTGGAGATAGCTCAGTGTTCATGTTTTGTTATGCTTTACCTGTAATTCATGCCCATGCCTTTTGTTATTATGTTGGGGTGCTGTAGCTAGCTATTTTGATGCTTGCAATATGCCTAGTTGCTGTTTTGGACAGATTGTTGTTATGACTTGTATAGAGTGTGTGTGTTGAACCGTTGCTCCGTTTTGAGTGTGCTCTATATGAAACTTGCTTGATTTTGCATGTAGTTTCATATTATCATGTTGCATCCCTGTTTTGAGGTGTTTGCTTGATGTTTGTTTGCATTCTGCATCAATGCCATGCTTAACTTGTTTTGCTCATATCTTCTAGGCCGTAGCTCCGAACTAAATGAACTTTATATGTAACTTGACTAAAATTTCATGTAGATCATCTTGGTGCATCTTAACTTGCTGTTTAACAACTTGAACATAAGGTTTATTCAGTTCTGGACCAATTTCGAAATATGCATATGAGGACTTACCGGATTTGTTATATGTTGTTTCCGGCCTCATTTAAACTTGCCTTGATGTGTTGTTCTTGTTTGCATCATCTCTTGCCATGAGTAGCTCCATCTAGCTTTCTCATGCATCATACTTGGTTGAGCATCATGTCTTGTCTATGTGTGGTGTGTTTACCATATTGTGTGCTTCTTCTCGATAGTTCCCGTTTCGTTGCGATCGTGAGGATTCGGTCGTCTATGCTTGGTTCGTCTTCGTGGCTTCATCTTCTTCATGGACTCGTTCTTCTTCCTTGCGGGATTTCAGGCAAGATGACCGCTACCCTGGATCTCACTACTATCATTGCTATGCTAGTTGCTTCGTTCTATCGCTATGATGCGTTACCTATCATTTGCTCTTCAAGCCTCCCAAATTGCCATGAACCTCTAACCTTTGACACCCTTCCTAGAAAACCGTTGTTTGGCTATGTTACCGCTTTGCTCAGCCCCTCTTATAGCGTTGTTAGTTGCAGGTGAAGTTGAAGATTGCTACTTGGTGGACAGGGTTATGTTGGGATATCACAATATCTTTTATATTATTAATGCATCTATATATTTGGTAAAGGGTGGAAGGCTCGGCCTTATGCCTGGTGTTTTGTTCCACTCTTGCCGCCCTAGTTTCCGTCATACCGGTGTTATTTTCCCGGATTTTTGCGTTCCTTACGCGGTCGGGTGATTTATGGGACCCCCCTAACAGTTCGCTTTGAATAAAACTTGTCCAGCAAGGCCCAACCTTGGTTTTACCATTTGCCTCACCACCACCTATACCCTTCCCTTGGGTCGGCCAACCCAAGGGTCATCTTTATTTTAGCCCCCCCGGGACAGTGCTTCCCTAAGTGATGGTCTGAACCGGGCAGACTGCGGGGCCACCTTGGGGCAACTGGAGGTTTGGTTTTACTCGTAGGCTGACCTATCCGGTGTTGCCCTGAGAATGAGATATGTGCAGCTCCTATCGGGATTGTCGGCGCATCGGGCGGCTTTGCTGGTCTTGTTTTACCATTGTCGAAATGTCTTGTAAACCGGGATTCCGAGACTGATCGGGTCTTCCTGGGAGAAGGTATATCCTTCATTGATCGCGAGAGCTTATCATGGGCTAAGTTGGGACACCCCTGCAGGGTATAAACTTTCGAGAGCCATGCCCGCGGTTATGTGGCAGATGGGAATTTGTTAATGTCCGGTTGTAGATAACTTGACACTTGACTTAATTAAAACGCATCAACCGCGTGTGTAGCCGTGATGGTCTCTTCTCAGCGGAGTCCGGGAAGTGAACACGGTTTCTGTGTTATGTCTGACGTAAGTAGGAGTTCAGGATCACCTCTTGATCATTACTAGCTTCACGACCGTTCCTTTGTTTCTCTTCTCGCTCTCATTTGCGTATGTTAGCCACCATTTCATGCTTAGTCGCTGCTGCAACCTCACCACTTTACCCTTCCTTTCCCATTAAGCTTTGCTAGTCTTGATACCCATGGTGATGGGATTGCTGAGTCCTCGTGGGTCACAGATTACTACAACAACAGTTGCAGGTACAGGTTATGCGATGATCTTGACGCGAGCGCGATGTTTGCTCATTTTGGAGTTCTTCTTCTGCTTCTTCTTCAATCAGGGGATAGGTTCCAGGTCGGCAACCTGGGCTAGCAGGGTGGATATTGTTTGAGCTTCTGTTTGTGTTTCATCCGTAGTCGGATGTTGCTCTTATGTATTATGTATTGTTGTATTCTTGTGGCATTGTGTGCCCTTTTGTATGTATCCCCATCTATTATGTAATGTTGATGTAATGATATCCACCTTGCAAAAGCGTTTCAATATGCGGGTCTATCCTTGGTGGAACCTTCGAGTTCCTTTTGGATAGGGTCGCATATTGGGCGTGACAAGTTGGTATTAGAGCCTCGACCGACCCTAGGAGCCCCCTTGATTGATCGTGTACTTTGGCCGTTGTTGAGTCTAGAAGAAAACTGTTTTCTGAGTCTAGTTATATCGAAGAGTAGGAATTCTTTTTACTCCTCTGCCCCTTCGTCGCTCTGGTGAGGAATCTTGACGTACATGTTTTGAACTACCCCTCTTCCCCTTCAAATTTTTCCTTTAGGTTCACGCAGTTGGTTTTCCGATCATTGGTTCTCAGCTCTTTTCATCCGGTGCTTTTCTCGTCTAGTTGACTCGAACCTCTTTGTCTTTTGCGAGATCAATCCTCAGTTGTTTTTTTCCCACCCACCCACCCTTTTTCTTCTTGGAACCGGAGTCTGTAATCGAGTATCCATCCTACTCGTGCGAAGTCTTTGCCTTCTTTCCTCAATGATTTCAATCGGTGTTTTCTCTTCAAGATATTCGTCGATTTCCCCTTCCGAGTTTCTTTTGTTTTCCCGCCCTCCCACCCTTTTCTTCTCGAAGTCCGAGTCTCTCTCTACTATATATTTCATTCGTGTGGAACCCTTCAGTCTTCCTTCAATTATTTCAACCGATGAATTCTCGTTTTGTTCGTCATTCTTCATCTCTTTTTTCTTTCCGGTGGATTCAATTCAAGTTTTCCGGGTTGATCACATTCTTCTCCTTGGATCAGGTGTTTTCCCTGCTCGTTCGCCTCTCGCCAGTTTATCCTTCCGAAGTGTTGAAGACATCTCAAGAGATTCGTCTGTGTTCGAATTAATTCGAGGGTGTCACCTCATTCAAATAAGTGTTCCGGTGCATCATCTATCTCTTCAACAATCCTTTCCAACGGTGTTTTATATTAGTGGGCCCTAACCCACAGGTCTTTTCCCAGGATCTTACCTGACTCTTCTAATTTCCCCAGAGTTATTCTCAATTCTTTTCAAGTGTGACGTAAGAATGGATTTCATAAGTCAGATGCCTTTCCAAGATCGATTTCAAATCATTTTCATTGTTGGCTCAACCTCTTTGCTTTTCATTCTCCTGGAGTATCTCAGTAATTTTGGTGGTGTTTCCCGTCGTTTTTTTTGAAGATCGAAGAAGAGTTTTTCCTCTAAATCTTGCCCGTTCTCTCGAAGTTTCGTGGTTGTAGCTTCATGTTATCATCTCGAATTATTCCATTTGTCAGATATTCCTTTTCTTACCCATCCAGAGTATTTCAGGAGTATTTCTGTTTCTTTTCACCGGAGGCCATCATTCCAGAAGTACTCTTCGTCCTCACATTCCAGTTATCGTTCTCTATTTATCCCGGTGCTTCGTTCAAGTGTTCTTTAATCAGCTCATGATCTCTTTGTTCTTTTGCATCTAAATCCCTTCTAGCTTATTGGTTCTTCTAATTCTTCCCGGTGATTCATTCTCTTTCATCAGTCATTTCCAAATTCTTACAGTGGTTCGTTCAAGATTCTTTTCCTTGTTTATCATATTAATCCATTCGTTCTTTTCAAACCTACCGGTGGTGCATGAAGACCTTCTCAAGTTCACGATATGCCACTTCTTAATCCTTTTCAAGAAGAATAAGTAGTATGCAAAATCCATTGTTTGTCATCAATTTAATTTGATGAAGGATAAGCATACAATAAATCTTATTCTTATTTCATCCAAGTGAGTAATCCCTTCCTTCGGAGTTGTTCTTGAGCAATAAATTCTAGTTCCAAGTGTTTCATCTTTTCTTTGCCGGAGTTTCAAATTACCTCGGCCATCTCGTCGGAACCTCCATCTAAATCATCGCAGGGCCTTAATCTTATTCTTTCCATCCTTGAACGCTATCTCATCATCCTTTTGTCACCGGAGTTCTTCATGGTGGTTCTTCATGATTTAATTCATTCTTATAGAGTTAATCAAGATTTTGTTGGTGGAGTTTAAGTATCTTCTCTTCTCGCATCTCGAAGTGCAATTTATTCTTCATTTTCTTTTGAAGTGGAGTTTTGCATTTCTTCGTTCTTCTAAGCTATTCAATCTTTTCCGTTTGTGGCCGGCTATCACCTTATGAACTTGAGAGGTTACCTATAAGACCACAACAAGCTTATTCTTTTCGTTGTTGATTTTCTCAACAAATCCGTTCAAACCTTCCTACTAAAGATGCTTTCTATTTCATTCGTGGCACAAGTTGTCATTTTCTTCTTTGTTCTTTTCATTCTACTCTTTCAATTTTTTCCGGAGGTTTCGTGTCACGTCTTCATCAAGTATCATTCCATCCTCTCAAGCGCTTGTTCTTTTCCTCCATGTTCAGTCAGAGTTCTGCCTAAATTCTTCCAGACTTATTCCATTCTTATCTCGTTCTAATCGGAGTGGTTTCATAGTCTATCTGATTCCGTGAGCTTTCGATTCTCGTCATTCTCGTCGTTCCTCTCTTCTTCTCGAGTGCTCTCCATTGTTTGCTTCTTCTCTTGAGTTCTTGTTTCACCTCATCCATTTTCCCTTCCGTCTCCGTCCTAAGATCTCGGGACAAGATCTCTTGTTAGTGGAGGAGTGTTGTAACGCCCCAGATTCGATGCGCCAGGTGTCCGCCAGTTATTCGCTGTAGTTGCCTTGTCATTTGCTTGCGTGTTGCATTTTATCATGTCATCATGTGCATCTCATTTCGCATTCGTGTTCATTTCATGCATCCGAGCCTTTTCCCCGTTGTCCGTTTTGCCATCCGGCACTCCTATGTTCCCCGGCGTCCCCTTTTGTCTCCCGTTGTGAGCGGGTGTTAAACATTCTCGGAATGGCCCGAGGTTTGCCAAGCGGCCTTGGTATAGCACCGGTAGACCGCCTGTCAAGTTCCGTGCCTTTTGGAGGTCGTTTGGTACTCCAACGGTTAACCGGGCAACCGTAAAAGCCTCTTTTGTCTTGCAGTCCAACACCCCTCAAAAGTGGCCCAAAACCCAGCAAACTCCCCTCTATGCTCTCAGTCGTTCGATCACGATCGTGTGGGCGAAAACCGCACCTCATTTGGACCCTCCTAGCTCCCTCTACCTATAAATTAGTCCCCCTCCCCCGAACCGCCGCCGCCGTAGGCCCGCACCCCGCCGCGCCCGCATCGTGCGCTCGCCGGCGACCAGCGCTGCCGCCTGGCTTCCCGTGAGCTCCTCTGCCTTTCGAGCGCCTCGCGCCCCGTCGGCGCCCCTCCGCCGCAGGTCCTGTCCACCGGATCCCAGGACGCCGCCCTCGCCGTCTCCTCCTTCCTTCCCGTCTCACTTTCCCTCTCTCACCTGCAGCCATGGCTGCTGTCGTTCTCACAGGGCACCGCCGCCGCCGCCGCCATGCATGGTCGCCCCGCCCGTGAAGCTCCTCCACCGCTGGATCCGGTGCCCGGAGGCCCGATCCACCGGTTCCCGGCCTCCCTTGCCGCTGCTTTGCGCGGATCAGGCGGATCCGGTGAAGTCAACCGCTGTCGTCGTCGCCATGAACGCGCTCGGGAGCGAGCAGAGGAGCGGCTCCTCCCGTGCGCCGCTCGTGGACCCCGCGTGGGCCACCTCCTCTCCACAGGCCCAACCCAAGCCGGCCTGCCTCCTCCTCCTTCCTGGGCCAAGCCCATGGTGAGCCCCGCCTAGATCCCGCGCCCGTGCGTCATTTTGTATCTGACGCTCACATATTTTTTCCCTGAAAAATTGCCAAGTCCCGAGATATTTGACATTATCATGCCATGTTCATCGCCTCATAATTTCATGCATACTGCTCCGTTTCGTGCGTGTAATATGTCAAATTGTTCGCCTCGACGAGTAATACATTTCATTCTATTGCGTCATGTTCATTTCAGTTCATCTTGATGCCCGAAATGCTGTTGGAAGAGTGCATGTTGATGTTAATCTGCTGGAACTGTTATAACTTGATGATGTCATTTTTGTTGCATTTGATGTGTGCATCTTATGAGCATGAGCTCTACATGTGTTTTGATCTATGCCATGCCATATTTCCAGTGGTGCCATCCATGTATTTTTGTGACTTGTGTGCTGAGTGCATCGAGCTTGTTAAGTAGAGGACTTGCTGTTGTTGTTTTCCTGACAGATTCTGTTATATTTTGTTGCTATGTAAACCTGCTGCTACAAGTCATTCCATGCATAATCTGGAGATGTTCACTAAGGATGTTTAGTTATACATGTATTTCTATATCCATTCATGCCCCTGGTTGCATTTATAGCCTACTGTAACCTGTTGTTATCTTGCTCCAAAGTTGCTAAATAATGTTGCTGTCAACCTGTTAACATGAAGTTCAGTTTTGGCCATGTGCTTTTCTAGTGATCCATGCATCCTATGAACTTGTTCTTTCCATTCTTAGCTTCTTAAACATGTATTCTTGCTGTTGGCTGCCTTTCCATGCCATGTATTGCTCTGTGGTGAGTGGTTCAAGCTCACCAACATGCCTACTTATTGTTGTTCCTGCCATGTATGAATCTGTCATATAACTTGCCATGTTTACATGGGTGCCATCATATTTTTTGTGCCCTTTTGGCTCATGGTCAGTAAGGGACTTTTGTTCTATGCAATTACTAGATTCATGACATGCCTTTGTTTGCCATGTTAAGTTCCTGTACCATGTTGTTTGATAGCTCTAAACATTGCAACCTGATGTTATTTCTGCAAAGTCTGAAACTGTTATTATTTGCAATCTTCCCATGTCCTTTTGAGCATGATCTAGTGATTTCTGGAGATAGCTCAGTGTTCATGTTTTGTTATGCTTTACCTGTACTTCATGCCCATGCCCTTTGTTATTATGTTGGGGTGCTGTAGCTGGCTGTTTTGATGTTTGCAATATGCCTAGTTGCTGTTTTGGACAGATTGTTGTTATGACTTGTATAGAGTGTGTGTGTTGAACCGTTGCTCCGTTTTGAGTGTGCTCTATATGAAACTTGCTTGATTTTGCATGTAGTTTCATATTATCATGTTGCATCCTTGTTTTGAGGTGTTTGCTTGATGTTTGTTTGCATTCTGCATCAATGCCATGCTTAACTTGTTTTGCTCATATCTTCTAGGCCGTAGCTCCGAACTAAATGAACTTTATATGTAACTTGACTAAAATTTCGTGTAGATCATCTTGGTGCATCTTAACTTGCTGTTTAACAACTTGAACATAAGGTTTATTCAGTTCTGGACCAATTTCGAAATATGCATATGAGGACTTACCGGATTTGTTATATGTTGTTTCCGGCCTCATTTAAACTTGCCTTGATGTGTTGCTCTTGTTTGCATCATCTCTTGCCATGAGTAGCTCCATCTAGCTTTCTCATGCATCATACTTGGTTGAGCATCATGTCTTGTCTATGTGTGGTGTGTTTACCATATTGTGTGCTTCTTCTCGATAGTTCCCGTTTCGTTGCGATCGTGAGGATTCGGTCGTCTACGCTTGGTTCGTCTTTGTGGCTTCATCTTCTTCATGGACTCGTTCTTCTTCCTTGCGGGATTTCAGGCAAGATGACCACTACCCTGGATCTCACTACTATCATTGCTATGCTAGTTGCTTCATTCTATCGCTATGATGCGTTACCTATCATTTGCTCTTCAAGCCTCCCAAATTGCCATGAACCTCTAACCTTTGACACCCTTCCTAGCAAACCGTTGTTTGGCTATGTTACTGCTTTGCTCAGACCCTCTTATAACGTTGTTAGTTGCAGGTGAAGTTGAAGATTGCTACTTGGTGGACATGGTTATGTTGGGATATCACAATATCTTTTATATTATTAATGCATCTATATATTTGGTAAAGGGTGGAAGGCTCGGCCTTATGCCTGGTGTTTTGTTCCACTCTTGCCGCCCGAGTTTCCGTCATACCGGTGTTATTTTCCCGGATTTTTGCGTTCCTTACGCGGTCGGGTGATTTATGGGACCCCCCCTGACAGTTCGCTTTGAATAAAACTTGTCCAGCAAGGCCCAACCTTGGTTTTACCATTTGCCTCACCACCACCTATACCCTTCCCTTGGGTCGGCCAACCTAAGGGTCATCTTTATTTTAGCCCCCCCGAGCCAGTGCTTCTCTAAGTGCTGGTCTGAACCGGGCAGACTGCGGGGCCACCTCGGGACAACTGGAGGTCTGGTTTTACTCGTAGGCTGACCTATCCGGTGTTGCCCTGAGAATGAGATATGTGCAGCTCCTATCGAGATTGTCGGCGCATCGGGCGGCTTTGCTGGTCTTGTTTTAAAATTGTCGAAATGTCTTGTAAACCGGGATTCCGAGACTGATTGGGTCTTCCTGGGAGAAGGTATATCCTTTGTTGATCGCGAGAGCTTATCATGGGCTAAGTTGGGACACCCCTGCAGGGTATAAACTTTCGAGAGCCGTGCCCGCGGTTATGTGGCAGATGGGAATTTGTTAATGTCCGGTTGTAGATAACTTGACACTTGACTTAATTAAAACGCATCAACCGCGTGTGTAGCCGTGATGGTCTCTTCTCGGCGGAGTCCGGGAAGTGAATACGGTTTCTGTGTTATGTCTGACGTAAGTAGGAGTTGAGGATCACCTCTTGATCATTACTAGCTTCACGACCGTTCCTTTGTTTCTCTTCTCGCTCTCATTTGCGTATGTTAGCGACCATATCATGCTTAGTCGCTGCTGCAACCTCACCACTTTACCCTTCCTTTCCCATTAAGCTTTGCTAGTCTTGATACCCATGGTAATGGGATTGCTGAGTCCTCGTGGCTCATAGATTACTACAACAACAGTTGCAGGTACAGGTTATGCGATGATCTTGACGCGAGCGCGATGTTTGCTCGTTTTGGAGTTCATCTTCTGCTTCTTCTTCGATCAGGGGATAGGTTCCAGGTCGGCAGCCTGGACTAGCAGGGTGGATATTGTTTGAGCTTCTGTTTGTGTTTCATCCGTAGTCGGATGTTGCTCTTATGTATGATGTATTGTTGTATTCTTGTGGCATTCTGTGCCCTTTTGTATGTATCCCCATCTATTATGTAATGTTGATGTAATGATATCCACCTTGCAAAAGCGTTTCAATATGCGGGTCTATCCTTGGTGGAACCTTCGAGTTCCTTTTGGATAGGGTCGCATATTGGGCGTGACATCATAGGCCCGATGGCTCATTGGATCATCAAGAACGACATGGTCCAGGGTGAGACTTTTCTCCCCGGACAGATCTTCGTATTCGGCGGCTTTGCACTGCGGGCTAATTTGCTTGGCCATCTGGAGCAGATCAAAAGCGACACCCCTGGCCATCAGGTCAGATTTGGAAGTTTGAACTACACGGCCGACATCCCCGGAGACTTGATCTTGGACGGATTCGAGCCACAGCCGAGGGCGCCGCACTGTCACGATGGGCATGATCTAGCTCTGCTGCTGGACAGTGCCCTGGAGGCCGCACAAGAGTCCACTCTGACCCTTAACTCGGAGCCGACTGCGCCGATCGAGGACGGGTGGCTAGACACCGCCTCGGGGGCTGCTACCTCTACGGCGATGGAGCCGAATACCCACCCTGTCCCTTGTAAAGCTCGTGACTCCGAGGTGCCGGACTCCGAACCTCCCGCGCCCCTACCAATTGAATCCGATTGGGCGCCGATCACGGAGTTCACCACCGCGGACATCTCTCAGCACTCGCCTTTTGGCGACATCCTGAATTCGCTAAAGTATCTCTTGTTATCAGGAGAGCCCTGGCCGGACTACGGTCAGGACGGTTGGGATGCGGATGACGAAGAAATTAAAAACCCACCCACCACCCACTTTGTAGCCACTGTCGACGACCTAACTGACATGCTAGACTTCGACTCCGAAGACATCGACGGTATGGACGACGATGCCGGAGACGACCAAGAGCCAGCACCTACGGGGCACTGGAAAGCCACCTCGTCATACGACATATACATGGTGGAAATCCCAAAGGATGGGAATGGCGATGGAATAGCGGAGGAAGACCCCTCCAAGAAACAGCGTAAGCGCCGGCGTCAGCAGCGCCGCTCTAAATCCCGCCACAGCAAGAATGGAGATTCCGGCACCGGAGACAATAACACCCCGGACAGTGCCAAAGACAACCCCCTCCAGCAAGATTCAGCACAGGAGGATGAAGAAGCCAGCCCTCATGAGAGAGCGGCAAACAAAGAGGTAGAGGACGATAATTACATGCCTCCCTCCGGAGACGAGGCAAGCCTCGACGACGATGAATTCGTCGTGCCTGAGGATCCCGTCGAACAAGAGCGTTTTAAACGCAAGCTTATGGCCACGGCAAGCAGCCTCAAGAAAAAGCAGCAACAGCTTAGAGCTGACCAAGATTTGCTAGCCGACAGATGGACTGAAGTCCTTGCGGCCGAAGAGTATGAACTCGAACGCCCCTCCAAAAGCTACCCCAAACGCAAGCTGCTGCCCCGATTAGAGGAGGAAGCATATAAACCTACATCACCAGCGCACAATACGGCCGACCGGCCACCTCGTGGCCGCGACAGAGAGGCCTCTAGGCCCTCCACTAAAGCCGTACCCCGGCATCGCTCGAAAAGTACAAAGCCACGGGGGAATGCGCCGGACTTGCGAGACATATTGGAGGATAAGGAAAGACAATCAAGATCGATCTATGGATCGCGTGGGTGCCCCATGATACGCGACGACAACCGTCGCGCCGGATACAGCAATTCCGGCCGGGCCGAACACATTAGACAAAGCTCGCTTGAGCTACGTCGTGATATAGCTCAATACAGAAGCGCCGCAAACCCACTATGCTTCACAGATGAAGTAATGGATCATCAAATCCCCAAAGGGTTCAAACCCGTAAACATTGAATCCTACGATGGCACAACAGACCTCGCGGTTTGGATCGAAGACTATCTCCTTCATATCCACATGGCTCGCGGGGATGATCTTCACGCCATCAAATACCTCCCACTCAAGCTTAAAGGCCTAGCTCGGCATTGGCTTAACAGCCTGCCAGCAGAATCAATTGGGTGTTGGGAGGACCTGGAAGCCACATTCCTTGATAACTTCCAGGGCACATATGTGCGACCACCAAACGCTGACGACCTAAGCCACATAATTCAGCAGGCAGACGAATCAGCCAGACAATTCTGGACACAGTTCTTAACCAAGAAAAATCAAATCGTCGATTGTCCGGATGCGGAGGCCCTCGCAGCCTTCAAACACAACATCCGGGACGAGTGGCTTGCCCGGCACCTAGGACAGGAAAAGCTGGAATCCATGGCAGCCCTCACATCAGTCATGACCCGTTTCTGCGCAGGAGAGGACAGCTGGCTAGCCTGCAATAACAACCTCAACAAAAATCCTGGCAGTCCGGATACCAAGGACCGCAATGGCAGGTCACATCGCAACAAGCACAAACACCGCATTAACGGCGATAATACTGAGGATACGGCAGTCAACGCCGGATTCAGAGGCTCCAGACTGGGTCAGCGGAAAAAGCCATTCAAAAGAACTACTCCTGGTCCGTCCAATTTGGACCGAATACTCGACCGCTCGTGCCAGATACACGGCACCCCGAAAAGCCAGCTAATCACACCAAGAGGGATTGTTGGGTATTTAAGCAGGCAGGCAAGTTAATTGCCGAAAACAATGACAAGGGGCTGCATAGCGATGACGAGGAAGAGACCTGACCGTCGACCAACAGAGGACAGAAGGGTTTCCCCCCACAAGTGCGGACGGTGAACATGATATACGCAACCCACATACCCAAAAGGGAGGGGAAGCGTGAACTCAGGGACGTATACGCGATGGAGCCAGTCGCCCCGAAGTTCAATCCATGGTCCTCCTACCCGATCACTTTTGATCGAAGGGACCACCCCACCAGCATCCGCCATGGCGGGTTCGCTGCATTGGTCTAGACCCAATCGTCGATGGGTTTCACCTCACTAGAGTCCTGATGGACGGTGGCAGCAGCCTGAACCTGCTTTACCAGGATATAGTGCACAAGATGGGCATAGACCCCTCAAGGATTAAACCCACAAGGACGACCTTCAAAGGCGTCATACCAGGTGTAGAGGCCAATTGTACAGGCTCAGTTACACTGGAAGTGGTCTTCGGATCCCCGGATAACTTCCGAAGTGGTCCAGGACTCCCTCAATAGTTTGATCCCTGCCTCCGCTGACTCCCTCAGATACGAACTTGCTATAGTTCCTTATGTTAAACATGAAATTGTTGCTATTGCACCCACACATGATAGTCCTATTATCTTTTTGAATTCTCCCTACTACACTATATCGGAGAAGTTTGCCCTTATTAAGGATTATATTGATGGGTTGCGTTTTACTACTACACATGATGATTTATAGATATAATATGCATGTGCTTGCTGATCCTACTTGCAATTATTATGAGAGAGGAACTATATCTCCACCTCTCTATGTTTCCAATATGATAAAATTGCAAGAAACTGCTTATACTATGCATTGGCCTTTACTATGTGTGCATGAATTGTTATTTTATGACATGCCGATGCATAGGAAGAGAGTTAGACTTCGTTGTTGCATGATATATGTTACTTTGTGCTACCTACTAAATTAAAAATCATTGTTAATTAAAATTGGCTTTGATATACCTTGGGATCCGGGTGGATCCATTACTTGAGCACTATATGCCTAGCTTAATGGCTTTAAAGAAAGCGCTGCCAGGGAGACAACCCGGAAGTTTTAGAGAGTCAGTTATTTCTGTTGAGTGCTTTTATATAGTCTAAAAAAAAGAAGGGACCCAAAACTTTTCAAAAAGGAAAGTGAAAGTGAGAAAGACAAGCATTGTTGAAGTGGGGGAGCTCCTTGAACTTTCTTCATGCTCACGGAAACTTTGTGAATCTTAACTAGAGAAACTTTTCATCAAAAATAATTATCCCCTTTTACAATTCCATTGTATTATAAAAATAATGTGCCAAGGTTTGCCTTTAGGATGTTTAGATTGCTTGTTGGTTTGTGCGGTGCAAGACAAAAACTTTGGATGTAGTGCGTGATTTTACATTTTTTACTGGAAAGTCAAACGGTTCTGAAACTTTTTGCACTGTCTTTATATACAAATTTTTTAGTTTGCCTAATTTTGGCAGAATTTTTGGGGTAACAGAAGTATGGTGAATGTTCAGATTACTACAGACTGTCCTGTTTAAGACAGATTCTGTTTTTGATGCATAGTTTGCTTGTTTTGATGAAACTATAAATTTCTATCATTGGATTAAGCCATGGAAAATTTATATTACAGTAGCTAAACTGCAAAAACAAAATATGAATTGATTTGCAATAGTACTTAGAGTAGTGATTTGCTTTATTATACTACCGGATCTTACCGAGTTTTCTGTTGAGTTTTGTGTGGATGAAGTGTTTGAAGATCGAGGAGGTCTCGATATGAGGAACAGGAGGAGAGGTAAGAGCTCAAGCTTGGGGACGCCCAAGAACCCCAAGTAAATATTCAAGGAGACTAAATTGTCTAAGCTTGGGGATGCCCTGGAAGGCATCCCATCTTTCTTCAACAAGTATCGGTATGTTTTTGGATTCGTTTCGTTCATGCGATATGTGCAAATCTTGGAGCGTCTTTTGCATTTAGTTTTCACTTTTCTTTTATGCACCATGCTGGTATGAGATAGTTCTTGGTTGATTTATAGAATGCTCATTGCACTTCACTTATATCTTTTGAGTATGGCTTCATAGAATGCTTCATGTGCTTCACTTATATCATTTGAAGTTTGGATTGCCTGTTTCTCTTCACATAGAAAACCGCCATTTGTAGAATTATCTTTTGCTTCACTTATATTTGTTAGAGCATGGGCATATCTTTTGTAGAAATAATTAAACTCTCTAGCTTCACTTATATCTATTTAGAGAGTTGACAGGAATTGGTCATTCACATGGTTAGTCATAAAATCCTACATAAAACTTGTAGATCACTGAATATGATATGTTTGATTCCTTGCAATAGTTTTGCGATATGAAGATGGTGATATTAGAGTCATGCTAGTGGGTAGTTGTGAATTGTAGAAATACTTGTGTTGAAGTTTGTGATTCCCGTAGCATGCATGTATGGTGAACCGTTATGTAACAAAGTTGGAGCATGATTTATTTATTGATTGTCTTCCTTATGAGTGGCGGTCGGGGACGAGCGGTGGTCTTTTCCTACCAATCTATCCCCCTAGGAGCATGTGCGTAGTACTTTATTTCGATGACTAATAGATTTTTGCAATAAGTATGTAAGTTCTTTATGACTAATGTACCGTGCATTGCTAGCCTCTTCGGTACCGTGCATTGCCCTTTCTCACCTAGAGAGTTGGTGCAACCTTCACCGGTGCATCCAAACCCCGTGATACGATGTGCTCTATCACACATAAGCCTCCTTATATCTTCCTCAAAACAGCCACCATACCTACCTATTATGGCATTTCCATATCCATTCCGAGATATATTGCCATGCAACTTTCATCATAATGATATACATGACTTGAGCATTTATTGTCCTATTGCTTTGCATGATCGTAAGATGGCTAGCATGATGTTTTCATGGCTTGTCCGTTTTTTGATGTCATTGCTACGCTAGATCATTGCACATCCTGGTACACCGCCAGAGGCATTCATATAGAGTCATATCTTTGTTCTAGCATCGAGTTGTAATATTGAGTTGTAAGTAAATAAAAGTGTGATGATCATCATTGTTAGAACATTACCCATGTGAGGTTATCAAAATAAAAGAGGCCAAAGAAGCCCAAATAAAAAAAAAGAGGCCAAAGAAGCCTACCAAAAAAAACAAAAAAATGAATGAGAGAAAAGAGAGAAGGGACAACGTTACTATCCTTTAACCACACTTGTGCTTCAAATTAGTACCATGTTCTTCATACAGAGAGTCTCTTGAGTTATCACTTTCATATAGTAGTGGGAATTTTCATTATTTAACTTGGCTTGTATATTCTGAGCTTTCATACACTTATAGCTCTTAGTGCATCCGTTGCATGGCAATCCCTACTCCTCGCATTGGCATCAATTGATGGGCATCTCCATAGCCCGTGATTAGCCGCGTTGATGTGAGACTTTCTCCCTTTTTGTCTTCTCCACACAACCTCCTTCATCATATTCTATTCCACCTATAGTGCTATGTCCATGGCTCACGCTCATGTATTGCGTGAAAGTTCAAAAGGTTTGAGAACGTCAAAAGTATGAAATAATTGCTTGGCTTGTCATCGGGGTTGTTCATGATTTGAATATTTGGTGTGGTGAAGATGGAGCATAGCCAGACTATATGATTTTGTAGGGATAACTTTCTTTGGCCATGTTATTTTGAAAAGACATGATTGATTTGTTAGTATGCTTGAAGTATTATCGTCTTAATGTCAAATGATAGAATATTTCTTTGAATCACTCCTGTATTAATATTCATGCCATGATTAGATTACATGATCAAGATTATGCTAGATAGCATTCCACATCAAAAATTATCTTTTTTATCATTTACCTACTTGAGGACGAGCAGGAATTCAGCTTGGAATGCTGATACGTATTTTTGGCAACTATTTATACTATTTTTGGGACTAACATATTGATCCAGTGCCCAGTGTCAGTTCTTGTTTGTTGCATGTTTTTTGTTTCACAGAAAATCCATATCAAACAGAGTCCAAACGGAATATAAACTGACGGAGATTTTTCATGGAATATATCTAAATTTTGGGAAGTGGAATCAACACGAGACGATACTCGAGGGGCCCACGAGGCAGGGGGCGCGCCCCAAGGGGGTGGGCGCGCCCCTAACCCTCGTGGACACCCCGTAAGGCAGTTGTTGCCCTTCTTCCACCACAAGGAAGCTAATATCCGGAAAAAAATCGTGTTCAAAGTTCCAATCCAATCGAAGTTACGGATCTCCGGGAATATAAGAAACGGTGAAAGGGCAGAATCTGGGAGCGCAAAAACAGAGAGAGACAGAGAGATAGATCCAATCTTGGAGGGGCTCTCACCCCTCCCATGCCATGGAGACCCAGGACCAGAGGGAGAACCCTTCTCCCACCTAGGGAGAAGGCCAAGGAAGAAGAAGAAGGAGGGGGGCTCTCTCCCCCCCGCTTCCAGTGGCGCCGGAATGCCGCCGGGGCCATCATCATCACCGCAATTGTCACGACCGTTTTTTTCCGGGTATCAATTTCCAGAAAAAGGTCGTCGTGCTCATCAGCCCCAGGATTACTGTTAGCTGATGAGGTATCAACTTGATACAGAAATTCCAAGCAAAATACAAAATATGCAGTACAAGACCATTTTTGCCTGTGAGTACAACAAATGGTTTCTAGTGGTTGATGGCGGAAGCGGTTTGTGAAACATCAGTGTCTATGGAACTCCATTTCCCACAGGAACAGCTGACCAGGTTAACTACTATCTTCGCGAGGCTGCTACCACCATTGCTTAGGTTCCTGGGCTATCATCGCGTCGCTCCTCTCCGTGCAAGAAATCTGGCCAAGACAATAGCCAGGGACAAGCCAGTGAGTACTTTGAATGTACTCACAAACATTATGAACACTGGGATAATATAAATGATAATCATGCACTGAAATATTCTATGATCACATCGTCAGTCATAAATAAAATCTCTTATGCATGCAAGCAGGTTATTTATATGCAACATGAATGAGCTATAATGGAGTGGAAATAAAATGCCGCAGTCGGGCGTCTATGCGACACCACGTAAAGGGCTTATAAAGTAAATAATAACAAGCAATGCCGCAGTCGGGCTTCTCAGCGACACCACATAAAGGGCTTATAAAGTAAATAAATAACAAGCAATGCCATAGTTGGGCGTCTCAGCGACACCACAAAAAGGGCTTATAAAGTAAATAAATAACAAGCAATGCCACAGTCGGGCGTCTCAGCGACACCACATAAAGGGCTTATAAAGTAAGTAAATAACAAGCAATGTCGCAGTCGGGCGTCTCAGCGACACCGCATAAAGGGCTTATAAAGAAAATAATCACAATGAATATCCAGGGGGTAGAACCGTCCCAGGGATACTCAATAATTCAAATAATATAATGTGTTAGTCCATAATAATAATCAAAATTATCATAATCAACACAAGTCATGATCCAAGTTTTGTTTTAACGGTTTCTCCTCCGAAGACCGACACTAAGACCGACACTTGACCCAACCCAGACTGTAGTCCTTAACCACGGACACGGCTATTCGAATAGGTTTAATCTCTGCAGAGGGTGTACTCTTTACCCACGAGTAACGGATTCCTTTAGTCCATCGGGACTAATTCTGTCTACAGTCTTTTAAATGAAAACGCACCTGACTTGCACACACCAGCTTAACTTACCGGTGTCTGGAATCACCGACGACACTCGTTAAGCAAAACTCTAAGTGGGGAGGCTACAACCTCGATTAGCATGGGATCACAAAATTTATACCGCGCGCAAAACCGGGGAAGCTACCCCCTCGGCTACAACCGAAACACCCATGCCCCCTGACCGGATGACTGGCTTTAATCCATGGCCATGGTACCCTCATCCCGGCCCCTCTGTACGGTGTGTGCTAGAAAGGGGTTGACAAATTACTGAACCGTACCCTACCTGTGGCAGGGACAAGTGGTAGCACGAAACAAGTGTGGGGGTTACTGGAACAAGACTCGATCTACGGTCGACTCAGGAGGTTTATAATTTCCCTGTATGACATGTATAACAAAAATATTTCAACCAACAGAATCACCGCTCATTACACCTTACTATGCCATACCGGACATAACCGTCCCGACGGAGACCGGCGACAAGCTCACGCCTACCCAAGGCAGAGGCTTTCCCGGATTCCTCTCCGGCATGCATGCAAGGCACATGAGGATGATCACCATCACAAGTATATTCATTTCCAACAGCAAGGAAATCATTAATATGCATTCATGCAAAGGATCGTATCACCACATAAAATAACGAGTTTTTCCGAAATAAGGTGGTGTTATAATCGTGTCAACCAACACATCAAAAATATTATGCCAGGGTTCAGGATGCTTGCCTTCAAGTTGTGGGGAGGCAATGTGCACTCCAAAAGTTTTTTGAAGGCTTTCTCCTCTCTCCAAAAATCCTATTTAAAAGATTTTTGAATCAATATATAGTTTCACAAACAGTACCAAAAGTTGTCTGAATTTTTTTGAAATAAATCTTATAATAAACTAGACAATATTTGGGAGAGGTAGGAAAATGAATCAATTCATTTGGGGTTATATTTAAAAAGTTATAGACAGTCAAAGTTTTGGTCAAAATCTGTTATTTAAAATAAAACAGAAAAAGAAAACGGTTCGAATATACGTACACGTCCAAGGCGTATTCTGGAAATACGTTTCCACTTAACCAGCGTGGACCGTGCGTGGTCACTTACAGTGGGCCCGCCTGGCCCACTGGTCAGGTTTGACAAGTCCACCTTCCCTCCTCTTCCTCGGCCCGAGAGGGGGCGGGACTCCGGCGACGCTCGCCGGCGAACGGCGGCACCGTTCAAGAAACAGAGGTCACCCGCGGGCTCAGGGGGTCGAGACGGTCACTCTGGTGGTCGCTTTGTTCTCTGGGGTGGACGGAGCTGCTGGCGGCGAGCTCCGCAGCGGACGGTGGCCGTCGGGAAGAGTGATTTTTCGCCCGCGACGAGTCCTGATCAAAATTGAGTAGGGGGATGGACTCACGAGAGGGAGAGGGGGCTCCTGGTGAAGAGAGTGGAGAGGGGGAGGCCCTGTTGGCGCCAGAATGGCCGGGACAGTGGCGGCGGCTGTGGTTGCCGAAGATGGGGAAGAAGACCTCCCCGGGTCGGTTGGCTGCCACGGGGAAACGAGGGGGGGGGGGGTGATTTGAGGCTACCTGGGGAACGGGACGTGCTCGGTGGCCTCTTTTTATAGCACATCCAAGTCGGTTCGCGGCGGCCGTGGATAAGCTCGCCGGCGACCGTCTTTCTGTAGCATCCGGGGAATGTGGCGGCGAGGAGCGCTAGGGAACACGCTTGTGGATGAGCTCGCGCTGCTCCAAGGGGCAGGTGGCGAGTGGGAGAGGATCGGGCGGCGCCGACCAGAGCAGGGGCTGTCGGGCGGCCGTGGCGGCTAGCTCCTGGCTTGCCGGAGACGTGGCGAGGGGTTGCTTGCCGTGTTCTGGTGAGAGGGAGAGTGCGTGGCGCGGCTCTGCAATGTGGGCAAAACCAGGGGCGCGTCGCGGCGGCTCGGGCGCGGCACGTGCAAAACGCGTGCTCTGCTCGCGCCCAGAGCACGCACGAAACGTGCTCGACAAAATGCTAATGCATGCTAGATGGCTCTAAACCACAAGAGGGTTAGCAGGGTGGGGTTGTAGGCTAGGGCAAAACCATGGGACATGCTGGTCTGGTCAGGGGATCAGGTTCACAATGTAAACAAAAACTCATGCCCAATCTGTCCATGCTCTCAAGGTGTTTGACAAAATGCCACAGGCACCTAGGCAGTTCTTGGAGTGGTCAAATCTTCCATATTGGGGTCTCTTTAGATTCATAAGAGGGTGGTGAGGTTAGTTTGTCCAAATCACAAACTTGCTAGTGCAAGTTTTGCAAAACTTCAGATTAGGACAGAAAGAACATGGCATGATTGCAAGAACTAGAATTGCTCCAATGAGTCCAACCTCTTGGACTTAAGGGTTTAGCAGGGAGGACTACAAGTAGGAAAAGAAATCATGGATAAAGGAGCAATTTAAAATATAGTTGCTGTACAAATCATCAAGTTGGACCAGAATGGAAAAGAGGTTGATTCACTCAAAATTTTCAAAGGACAACACTGGGTTTTTGCAAAAAGTTAATTAACATAGTCATATTGACATCCCAAAATTTTGGTGGAAGTTTTAAAGAAATATTTAAATAGGTTGTAGTGTAAAATTGCCCACTGGACCAGATTTGAAAATTATGTGTAGAACTCAAAATATCCAGAGATTGAAATATATTTTTGCATAAAAATGTTTTAAAAACATGACATGACATCTCCAAATTTTGGTGGGATTTTTGAATGAATTTATAAAAGGGTTGCAGTGCAAATGGGACCCTAAACTTATGAAAAACCAAATTAGAGAAATAAAGCTCAGGGAAAAAATAATAATTATATAAATAATCCTACTGATAAAATAATTGTATTATTTGAGAGGGTAAAAGAGTCCAATAAATATGGTAAGTTTTTTCACTTGAGGTAAAAACTCCATAAAAATAAAGGGAAGAATGGTTCCGAAATCAAAAGAAAAACCCAGAAAACAAAAGTTTAAGTTCCTAGCAAAAAATTTAATTAATAAAATAAGGTTAAAATTTTTGGGGTGTCACAACACTACGCCCCTTAAGAAAAAATCTCGTCCTCGAGATTTGTTAGGAGTTGTTTTGAAAAAAATACTCCACGGTTACGTGTTTTTGCAAGCAGGGTATGTGTTCGAGCGGTTGTGAGTCTGCTGCCGTGGTGCTGTGTGACATAAAATAATCCATGTCGTGAGAAGGTGTATGATGCAGCAGCTCAGGGAAAAGAAATCTCACTCCAGGATTTTTCGCGAGAGAAAACAGTAATATATTAGAGTCAAACCGCAACAGAACTACTCACATTAATAGAAACTAAATGATTTACTCGCCGCGCAAACTCGGGGTACCACACATAAGTTACAACTTATAAATAAATGTTGCAATAATAAACACAACAGCGACGTCTATAATGCAAACGGTAACTGGACGGGGTCCCTAGAAAACGTCTCTGGTACTGGGACACACTCCTCTTCTATCGGGGGAAGTGGATTGACCAGTCGATGAATGCATCTCTCCTGGTCGGGCCTCAGTGATCTCCCGATGGCGATCTGAGGATTTAAATCTGCGAGGCTCTGGAGATAACCCATCACACGTTGGGTTAAATGTTCTTGGGCGATGACGTACTGGACAAGATTGGCCAGTACTGGGTCTCTCTCAATTCGTCCACTGGGAAAGGATGTTACTTCCCTGGGTGCTGCACGGCTGGGAAAGTAATAGTACCCTCGTTCGCTGGCATAGGGTACCACGAATCGAAGGCGAGCAAGCGCTTCGTACGTAGCAGCTTCTATGGCCATATGCGGGGTCGGCATAGATTTCCCCACGAAGGATACCTCTGTTGGGTCTTGGTTTGAGTCTACAGGAGGGATGTGTACTGCTGCCCAATATCTCGAGGTGGACTGGGTGATTCTCGATTTGAACAATTCGTACTGGGGTGGCTGGGTAGAACCCATGGTACTGCAGGTAAAGTCCCACAATATTTTGACAAAGCTACCTGGGGTTGCATCTGGGGTTCTCAGATAAATACTAGGGCTCGGCATGGCAAGAAATGGTGCACAAGGTGAGGGGTGCTTGGCAAGGTCAGGAGGTGGCCTTTTTATAGCACTGGATCTGGGTCATTTTACCGTGGTGAAAGGTAATGAATTTGCCAGCTCAGCTCCAAGGTTCAGGGTCAAAGCCACAGATACACACATTTCATTAAAGTGACGTATCATTGTGGGGGTCGTCGAGGTGGTTTTGGTAGCTGTGCCCAGAATAAAATGCAACTGCAGGTTGATATATCCTTGCAAGGTTACTATTTAAAACAGAGGCACAACAACAGGCTGCATTTATTTACAAGGTCGTACGATTACAAAGCTAGGATACATTGGGACTCGACACTACTCGAGTGAATTAGTCTACCTCGTTTATATCCAAGCGGGCGTGCCTTGTGGATGTCGAGGCTTCTCCTCGGGCCTCACGGTCGGGATTAGCTGGAGGGGGTTGAGGGGCTGCAGGGTCGGGGTGGCGATGATGACCATCGCGGGGATTGTTGGCCACAATCCCGTTGGAGTGGTCTCCCAAAAGGCGACGAAGCACTTCTGGGGTCATCAAAGCACTTTGGTTGATGGCTGGGGCTGACCTCATGGTCTCGATCGGGTGTCCGAACAGCACGACTGGGTTGTCGGCGTCGGGCTCGTCTTCCCTGCTTGCCGGGGCTCGGCGAACCAGCTCTCCACGAGCTGCGATCAGATCAATGGTGATTTGATCGAACAGTGCCTCTAGCGCACCTACATAGCATACTAGGTGCAACAATGCAGGATTCGTCTCGTGATCTCTATTGGCAACTTAGGGTGGTCTACCATACCCTTCACGTCTGGGGTAGTAGTAGAAGGAGCGATAGCTAACTCTGGGAGACAAGTGCCGGAGTTGAACTATAGCTTCTCGAGCAGCTAGCTGGATGGCTTGTGGCTCAAAGGAAGTTGTCCTTCCAGTGAACCTGTAGGGGCGTTCTGGCGACAGACTCCTACCGTAGATGTGCACAGTGGCCCAGAATTGACGGTCCTCACCGCTCATGGGTCCTTGGTACACAACATATTCTGGGGGCTCTTCTAACGCATAGGCACGACGGGTGAGGTTTGCGAGTATGGTCACAAAACCTCCAAGGTTGGTTGCTGTGGTCCCATTGTGCACGACAAGGCTAGGCATTATGGCTCGGTTTGGGGTAGAAGCTGTGCTGTGCTGGGTTAGGGCTAGCGTGCACTTTTTATAGGAAAAGGGGACGGAGTCTTCCTTCGCACACTTGCGAATGAGACATCTTGGGTGCTAGTCACTGGTGCGTGATAGACAAGCTAGGTTGATAGGTTGGGCACCGACCGCCAAAAGTGTCGGGGTCACTATGTGGCTATCTTGCACGAGAAGCTTGGCTGGGGTTTGGTTAAGGTCTGGTGGGTTGGTTTGCCTAAGTTTTTCGACCTGGCTAAGATAGGATTAGCCAATGGTCAGCCTGGCTCTCATACCAAGTCTGTCACGACCGTTTTTTTTCGGGTATCAATTTCCAGAAAAAGACCGTCGTGCTCATCAGCCCCAGGATTACTGTTAGCTGATGAGGTATCAACTTGATACAGAAATTCCAAGCAAAATACAAAATATGTAGTACAAGACCATTTTGACCTATGAGTACAACAAATGGTTTCTAGTGATTGATGGCGGAAGCAGTTTGTGAAACATCAGTGTCTATGGAACTCCATTTCCCATAGGAACAGCTGACCAGGTTAACTCCTATCTTCGCAAGGCTGCTATCACCGTTGCTTAGATTCCGGGGCTGTCATCGCGTCGCTCCTCTCCGTGCAAGAAATCTAGCCAAGACAATAGCCAGGGACAAGCCAGTGAGTACTTTGAATGTACTCGCAAACATTATGAACATTGGGATAATATAAATGATAATCATGCACTGAAATATTCTATGATCACATCGTCAGTGATAAATAAAATCTCTTATGCATGCAAACAGGTTATTTATATGCAACATGAATGAGCTATAATGGAGTGGAAATAAAATGCCGCAGTCGGGCGTCTGTGGGACACCATGTAAAGGGCTTATAAAGTAAATAATAACAAGCAATGCCGCAGTCGGGCGTCTCAGCGACACCACATAAAGGGCTTATAAAGTAAATAAATAACAAGCAATGCCACAGTCGGGCGTCTCAACGACACCACATAAAGGGCTTATAAAGTAAATAAATAACAAGCAATGCCATAGTCGGGCGTCTTAGCGACACCACATAAAGGGCTTATAAAGTAAGTAAATAACAATCAATGCCGCAGTCGGGCGTCTCAGCGACACCACATAAAGGGCTTATAAAGCAAATAATCACAATGAATATCCAGGGGGTAGAACCGTCCCAGGGATACTCAATAATTCAAATAATATAATGTGTTAGTCCATAATAATAATCAAAATTATCATAATCAGCACAAGTCATGATCCAAGTTTTGTTTTAACGGTTTCTCCTCCGAAGACCGACACGAAGACCGACACTTGACCCAACCCAGACTGTAGTCCTTAACCATGCACACGGCTATTCGAATAGGTTTAATCTCTGCAGAGGGTGTACTCTTTACCCACGAGTAACGGATTCCTTTAGTCCATCGGGACTTATTCCGTCTACGGTCTTTTAAATGAAAACGCACCTGACTTGCACACACCAGCTTAACTTACCGGTGTCTGGAATCACCTACGACACTCGTTAAGAAAAACTCTAAGTGGGGAGGCTACAACCTCGATTAGCATGGGATCACAAAATTTATACCGCGCGCAAAACTGGGGAAGCTACCCCCTCGGCTACAACCGAAACACCCATGCCCCCTGACCGGATGACTGGCTTTAATCCATGGCCATGGTACCCTCATCCCGGCCCCTCTATATGGTGTGTGCTAGAAAGGGGTTGACAAATTACTGAACCGTACCCTACCTGTGGCAGGGACAAGTGGTAGCACGAAACAAGTGTGGGGGTTACTGGAACAAGACTCGATCTACGGTCGACTCAGGAGGTTAATAATTTCCCTGTATGACATGTATAACAAATATATTTCAACCAACAGAATCACCGCTCATTACACCTTACTATGCCATACCGGACATAACCGTCCCGACGGAGACCGGCGACAAGCTCACGCCTACCCAAGGCAGAGGCTTTCCCGGATTCCTTTCCGGCATGCATGCAAGGCACATGAGGATGATTACCATCACAAGTATATTCATTTCCAACAGCAAGGAAATCACTAATATGCATTCATGCAAAGGATCGTATCACCACATAAAATAACGAGTTTTCCGAAATAAGGTGGTGTTATAATCGTGTCAACCAACACATCAAAAATATTATGCCAGGGTTCAGGATGCTTGCCTTCAAGTTGTGGGGAGGCAAGGTGCACTCCAAAAGTTTTTTGAAGGCTTTCTCCTCTCTCCAAAAATCCTATTTAAAAGATTTTTGAATCAATATATAGTTTCAAAAACAGTACCAAAATTTATCTGAATTTTTTTGAAATAAATCTTATAATAAACTAGACAATATTTGGGAGAGGTAGGAAAATGAATCAATCCATTTGGAGTTATATTTAAAAAGTTATAGACAGTCAAAGTTTTGGTCAAAATCTGTTATTTAAAATAGAATAGAAAAAGAAAACGGTTCGAATATACGTACACATTGAAGGCGTATTCTGGAAAAATACGTTTCCACTTAACCAGCATGGACCGTGCGTGGTCACTGACAGTGGGCCCGCCTGGCCCACTGGTCAGGTTTGACTAGTCCACCTTCCCTCCTCTTCCTCGGCCCGAGAGGGGGCGGGACTCCGGCGACGCTCGCCGGCGAACGACGGCACCGTTCGAGAAACAGAGGTCACCCGCGGGCTCAGGGGGCCGAGGCGGTCACTCCGGTGGTCGCTTTGGTCTCTGGGGTGGATGGAGCTGTCGGCGGCGAGCTCCGCAGCGGACGGTGGCCGTCAGGAAGAGTGAGTTTTCACCTGCGGCGAGTCCTGATCAAAATTGAGTAGGGGAGTGGACTCACGAGAGGGAGAGGGGGCTCCTGGTGAAGACAGTGGAGAGGGGGAGGCCCTGGTGGCGCCAGAATGGCCGGGACAATGGCGGCGGCTGTGGTTGCCGGAGATGGGGAAGAAGACCTCCCCGGGTCGGTTGGCTGCCATGGGGAAACGAGGGGGGTGATTTGAGGCTACCTGGGGAACGGGACGTGCTCGAGGGCCTCTTTTTATATCACATCCAAGTAGGTTCGCGGCGGCCGTGGATAAGCTCGCCGACGACCGTCTTTCTGTAGCATCCGGGGAACGTGCCGGCGACGAGCGCTAGGGAACACGCTTGTGGATGAGCTCATGCTGCTCCAGGGGGCAGGTGGCGAGTGGGAGAGGCTCGGGCGGCACCGACCAGAGCAGGGGCTGTCGGGCGGCCGTGGCGGCTAGCTCCTGGCTTGCTGGAGACGTGGCGAGGGGTTGCTTGGCGTGTTCTGGTGAGAGGGAGAGTGCGTGGCAGGGCTCTGCAGTGTGGGCAAAACTAGGGGCGCGACGCGGCGGCTCGGGCACGGCACGTGCAAAACGCGTGCTTTGCTCGCGCCCAGAGCACGCACGGAACATGCTCGACAAAATGCTAATGCATGCTAGGGGGCTCTCAACCACAAGAGGGTTAGCAGGGTGGGGTTGTAGGCTAGGGCAAAACCATGGGACATGCTGGTCTGGTCGGGGGATCAGGTTCACAATGTAAACAAAAACTCATGCCCAATCTGTCCATGCTCTCAAGGTGTTTGACAAAATGCCATAGGAACCTAGGTAGTTCTTGGAGTGGTCAAATCTTCCAGAGTGGGGTCTCTTTCGATGAAAGAGAGGGTGGTGAGGTTAGTTTGTCCAAATCACAAACTTGCTAGTGCAAGTTTTGCAAAACTGCAAGAACTAGAATTGCTCCAATGAGTCCAACCTCTTGGACTTAAGGGTTTAGCAGGGAGGACTACAAGTAGGAAAATAAATCATGGTTAAAGGAGAAATTTAAAATATAGTTGTTGTACAAATAAACAAGTTGGACCAGAATGGAAGAGAGGTTGATTCACTCAAATTTTTCAAAGGACAACACTGGGTTTTTGCAAAAAGTTAATTAACATACTCATATTGACATCCCAAAATTTGGGTGGAAGTTTTAAAGAAATATTTAGATAGGTTGTAGTGTAAAATTGCCCACTGGACCAGATTTGGAAATTATGTGTAGAACTCAAAATATCTAGAGACTGAAATATATTTTTGCATAAAAATGTTTTAAAAACATCACATGACATCTCCAAATTTTGTGGGATTTTTGAATGAATCTATAAAAGGGTTGCAGTGCAAATGGGACCCTAAACTTATGAAAAACCAAATTAGAGAAATAAAGCTCAGGGAAAAAATAATAATTATATAAATAATCCTACTGAAGAATTGTTTTATTTGAGAGGGTAACAGAGTCCAATAAAATTGGTAAGTTTTTTCACTTGAGGTAAAAACTCCATAAAAATAAAGGGAAGAATGGTTCTGAAATCAAAAGAAAAACCCAGAAAACAAAAGTTTAAGTTCCTAGCAAAAATTTTAATTAATAAAATAAGGTTAAAAATTTTGGGGTGTCACAGCAATCTACACCAACAACTTCACCGCCCTCATCACCAACTCTTCCCCCCTCCATGCAGCGGTGTAACCCCTATTTTACCCACTGTAATCTCTACTTAAACATGGTGCTCAACGCTATATATTATTTCTCAGTGATGTATGGCTATCCTATGATGTTTGAGTAGATCCATTTTGTCCTGTGGGTTAATTGATGATCGTGATTGGTTTGAGCTGCTTGTTTTATTATTGGTGTTGTCCTATGGTGTTCTCCGTGTTGCGCAAGCGTGGGGGATCCCCACTGTAGGGTTTGCAATATGTTCATGGTTTGCTTATTGCCTGTGTTGCATGAGTGACTAAAATACAAACACGGATAAGTGGGTCATGGCGTATGGGAATAAAGAGGACTTGATACTTTAATGCTATGGCTGGTTTTACCTTAATGATCTTTAGTAGTTGCAGATGCTTGCTAGAGTTCCAATCATAAGTGCATATGATCCAAGAGATAAAGTATGTTAGCTTATGCCTCTCCCTCAAATAAAATTGCAATAGTGATTACCGGTCTAGTTATCGATTGCCTAGGGACAAATAACTTTCTCGTGATAAAAAAATCTCTACTAAAACTAACTTAGTTATGTATTCATCTAAACAGCCCCTACTTTTCATTTACATGCTCTTTATTATCTTGCAAACCTATCCTATCACACCTGCAAAGTACTTCTAGTTTCATAATTGTTCTAGATAAAGCGAACGTCAAGCGTGCGTAGAGTTGTATCGGTGGTCGATAGAACTTGAGGGAATATTTGTTCTACCTTTAGCTCCTCGTTGGGTTCGACACTCTTACTTATCGAAAGAGGCTACAATTGATCCCCTATACTTGTGGGTTATCACTTGGCTGTCGGAGGAGGGGAAGAAGATCTTAGGCGTCTGGAGATGGATCCCGGGGTACTGCTCCGCTGTGATGGAGGGTTTCATCGTTGGAGCAGCTCCGGTGAGTTGTACGATACCGAGGCTGAAGAAGGACAAGAGAGACAATGTTAACCTGAGTGGAATTCTAATAGAATCTCTAATAGCTGATGTAAAATACATAACCACAAAGTGCTAGATGTAAAATACATTAGCCGCTCATCTCTGAACTTAACTGTCAAAACTGAATTTAACTGCCGAAACTGAACTTAACTGTCGAAACTGAATTTTGCTGTCGAAACTGAATTGTACTGTCAAAACTAAACGCACTAGTAGCAGAAAAGAAGTAGTAGCAACATCAGTAGCAGCGCGTGCAAGAGCCGGGGCAGCTGGTCATATAGCAGCATCAGGTGAGGCTACACGTCAGTCAACTGACTTTTTCATCTCCAGTCAGTCGATTTTCCAGCCGTTGGGTATGAAATCAAGGGCCTACAGTTCATCTTCAACCTCCAGCCCCTTGAGCCGCCAGCCACCACCGGCCAAACAGCCGCCCGCGGCCGGCGGTGCACCGCCCTGCCCGCCGCGAAACCACTCCCCACCGCCGGTACGCCGCCGCCCGTCCATCCCTCTAGGCTCCCCCATGCCGAGCTTTTTCTCTGGCGATCCCCACGCCACCGCCCCACCACCACCAGCGACCACCGCCCCACCCTGAACCCTAAGATAGATAGTGGGGTACCTCTCCGGCGAGCCCCCCTCCTCGCTGCGACTGGTTCTTCCTTAACTCCGGCGAGCCCTCCCACCCCCTGAAAATCGACTGACCCAAAAGTTGATGCAGTCGACTGAAGTGTAGCTAAATCAAAGCAGCATCGCAAGCAAGAGCAAGAGCGAGAGCAGCAGCGCGAGCAAGGGCAAGAGCAGACCATGCAGGGGATCGAGAGCAAGATCAGAGTAGCAGCACGAGCGAGAGCTAAAGCAGCAGCAGCTCCTACTGATGTGGATGTGACTGCCGAGGGAGCGACGCCGTGGAGGAAGTGGCCGGCGAAACCGTCGTGGATGGAGCCGCGCCGTGTCAGCTCAGGACCGAGCGCCGACAGCACCATGAGATCAAATCAAGAAGAAAATGCGGCGATTAGTGTACAACCTCTTTGGTGGTGCCGATTAGGCCGCAGCTTCATCCGAGGAAACGGTGATGATGCTGCTCTTCCGGTGGTGCAGGTGCAGACGGCAGTGTGGGAATGGAGGTGACGAGAAAGACGAGGGGAACGTTGGGGCAGCTCCTTGGAGGTGGAGGACGGGGTGGCTGAACCGGCAGGACGACGAGATTGACGACGGATCCTCATCCGGTATGGTGGATGAGGGACGTCGAGGTGTTGTTGTGGATGACGTCATCGGGGAAGAGGCTGCGGCTGGGTGGCGGACGGAGGAGGGTGTGGGGCTTCACGGGTTTTCGCGGCCTGGGTGTACGAATGGGTGGGCGGATGGGATGGGAGTGGGGAACCATGGCTTAGGGACGTGCTTGTCCGAAATGTGGGTTAAGTTATGAAAGTACCCCCACCAATTTGAGCTAGGCGGTTCTTTTGGTTCATGGGTATCACGGGCATTTCACATGTCGGGATTTCACAGGAGGTGGGAGTTTTTATGCGCGTTGTAATTTTGGAATAGCAAGGCGAGGGTTGAGATGGAGGGAGTTGTCGGAGCACAACGAGACAAAGATATATCTTAAATATTTCGGGGTAAAAAGGCGCGGGTTGAAATTTCCGGACAAGCCTAACGTGTACTGTACCAAATCAATTCGCACTTCCGTCGACTAAAAAACAAAAAGAAATCAATTCGCAGCACACAAGAGAGTCTAGTCCCGTGTACTGTACCAAATCAATTCGCACTACAAATGTCATACAAAACTTTCAATTCATGTTATGTTCAATTAAAATATTTCTCTATGTGTATAATGCATGCAACCTGCTACTCAAATGAACGTTTTAGTGCATTCCAAACGTATATACTACTGCTTCAATATGAACTAAATTTGAATTCGTTTCTCTATTTGAATAAGATCTACAATAATGATTGTTGTGAAGTCAAACCATTTGAATTCGTTGCTCTATTTTAATAAGATCAACAATAATCATTATTGTTGTTGGGTTCTACGATAGGGTGCATCGACTGCTAATTAAAATTTCCTACGTGAGGAACAACCAAGAATATGCTACGGGAGATGGATCACAGATCGTTACCACTAGACGCGCAGTGCCATGCAGCGGAAGCAAAGTTGAGGCAGCGTGTTCCCGGAGTCATCTCCTCCTTGCCGGTCTCCCACCTAGCCGCTCGAATCCCATGAATAGGTTCGCCGAAGTGGCGCAAGTGGACCACCTCTAACGGTATTCGTGCGTGCAGGAGGAACATCGTGCGGCAGACTACTAGGTCCGATCACACAACCGGCAGCGAGTGAGGTGGCTAGTTGCAACACATACAAAGCCCTAACGACAGTGCCGAAGTGATCAACTGAACGAGTGTGCCGCACCTCCACTATTTATAGGCATCCGTTGCGGGCTCGACACTTGGGCCTTGCACGGACCCTAAAGCCCAAAGTCTACTCGGTCGCGTTCCAAGTCCAGCTCGGATCACATCCGATCAGTGTCCTCCGAACCGACCTCGTAGGTTCCTTCCCTTAAGAGCGTGACCCCTTAGGTTCAAGTCGGCTTGGTCACAGTTCGGATCACCTCCGACCTGCATGGTTGGTAGTGGCCTCTAGCAAGGCGTGCCGACCACCAAGCAGACAATGAAGCTAGTTAGGTGAACTTGTATAGCGTGTAACACTTCTGTTCCCTTTGCCTCATGATATATGTTGTCGGGCTCAAGGCGAGACTGTCATCCTTGCGCTAGCCCTACCTCTTTCTCGTTCCAGTGATACTGACCACAAACTAGATTATCTCATAATCCTTGTCGCCTGGCCATGCTTATCCTAGTCGGATCACACGAGGGCCCCAGAGTATATCTCTCCTGATCGGAGGGGCAAATCCCATCTTGCTCGACCATGTCTCGCAACATGGGTCTGGACAAACCTGAAACATACCTTTGTAACTACCTAGTCACGGAGTAGCGTTTGGTCGGCCAAAAGCAGGTCTGTCACCATCCCGAGTACATGTGCCTGCTCAGGTCTTAGGACATAGAACATATGTTGTACTAGAGACTCATAGATGACATATCGATGCGTCTCATAGTTGGGACTATCCGACTCACACCTTATCCCGAGTCGGATCCGACTACGTCGAGACCGACCAGATTCTTCCGAGTTCATATTATCCGGTTGGCATCCCATGCTCCATGGTTAGTGAGACCAAGCCATCGACCGTGTCATATGCTAGTCTAGTCGGCTGCGCGTCCTCACAGCCCTTTCGACTAGGATACTTTTAGAACAGTCATCATACAATGCATAGTCCCACAAATAAGTCACATACTTGCTGATACACATCATAGATAATGTCCAAGGACTATCTTTATTCATAAACACATAGGAAGTATCATCACACATGATTGCCTCTAGGGCATAATTCCAACAATTGTCAAGTTAAACCATTGTTTGTGTATTATCTTCACAGCACACCACATGATTACTCTCGAGTTGGATATGAACTATGTGTACTATATGAACTCGAACTCGATTTTTTGAATCCACTTTATGTTGGTTTCAAATCACAGTACATTTCAAGCTCTAGCTAGATCTTCGTAATCTAAACCATATCTCATATGTATAATGTGTTCATCACATAATGTATGGTGCCTCACCCCCTACGCCTACATGTATTTAGATGTGAGTTGCAAACACCACACATTACCACAAATTCAAATAAAATGTGAGATTGTTCGATATATAATATTGTTTAGATTGTTTGATATTTAGTTGTAAGCTGCAAATGCCACACATTATCACAAATTCAAATAAAATGTGAGATTGTTCGATGTATAGTATGGTTTAGATTGTTCGACATTTAGCTGTGAGTTGCAAACGCCATGCATTATCACATTATGGTATAACATGTGCAAAACCACAACACACGTATCACCGCTATATTCATGCATGCATATGTTTATAACACTATGATCTCCTATTCAAATATATAAATCCACTTTCATATCAAATTATGATCTTTGTTAGTCTCTTACAGCCACACAATCCTCTAACCTTTGTAGCTAGCACTAACTTTCTCTCGTGCATGCACACGCCCTCCTCTCCCTCCCCCTCCCTCGGTATTCTATCCATCATGCACATTCACTTTTTTCTTTAGGTCGTTCTCCCACAGTCTCCACAACTCCGTTCTGACACACACCGATCGATAAACCTCTCCAGTGATGTCTGCCTACAACATACACACACACCTTCCATCTCCTCCTTTCTGTGTCCATGACTCGTGTCTCTCATACGGTCCCACACATGTGTAAACTCTCGCCCCTCTTTTCATTGATCTCACAACCGCACACTCCTCCCCCTATCTAGCTAGTAGCACAGCCTCTCGCACCACCTCCTAGCTCCATTCTCTCTGTCTATCCGTCTCGCTGGGCCTTATTTGCCTCTAACAAATGGATGTACACCGACCGATCTCTCGCTATACATATAGCTATCTAGGTCCTTATAACTCGGTTTTCCCCATGCATCGATCGATCTACCTCATTAGTTATGTCTCTCCCTTTCTCCGACAAACAAGAATTGATCTACCGATTTAGTTAGGTTTGCTTACCAAGCACATGGTTCCCCTTCATCATACATGGATGCGTCCCGACAGATCTATCACGCACAAGCACACACAGAAACACATCCCCACTCTTATTGATAATATTGCAGTTCTACCCTCAGTTTGTCTAGTAGGCCTCTCCCACCATCTTCGAGAAGCAACTCCATTACCCATCCAGCACTCTACCCCTCTCCCTCCCTCTCTCTCTCTCCTCTCTCTCTCTCTCTCTCTGTCCCATCATATTTCCTGTCCTTCAGTTATGTATGGATGTCGACCGATCTCCCTCAAGCCATAGTCGGGTCTCTCCTTCTCAACACATATACGAGTCGTTCTACCTCTCTAGTTAGGCCTCTGCCTCCGCCTCCCCCTCCCCTACCCTGCACACACATCGATACATCGAGCGCTCTAGTCATGTCTCCCTGCCACACAAAACTTGCCATGTGACCTCTGACGTTCCGGTAGGTCAGTCACCCTAGATAATTGACTTGCACACACACAATTTCGATGGCTCTCTTCATCAATCTCGCACCCACCCACTTGATCCTCTCTTCGACTCTATCGATATCTATGACCTTCCCTCTCTTCTTGTGGATCTCCCCCTCTACAGTGGTGGCTCTAGGAATTTGCAACCGGGTATTCATGTGTATTCATTTTGTCAAAATCATTGTTGTTTTTTGAAAATTGTCACTCTTTTGCCAAAATCAACATTGTTTTGTAAAAATCATGGGTATTCACATGAAGACCCAAGAATACCCCTAGCGCCGCCCCTGCCCCTCTATATATCATATGGATAGGCCTCTATTTCACACACATTGCATGCGAAATTTTGTTTGAGATGTCATCGCACATATTCCCACAAATACATTCACGAAATCACATCCCCCCAAACAAAAAACACCCACGAACGCACACGCCATCTGTCTAGGTTTGTATCTCTCTCTCACACACCCACATAGGTGGGGGGCGTGCACGAAGAGAAGAGGTGCAAGCACCGCGCACGTACTCCCGTCTCTTTCCCAACCACACCCGCGCGGGTACACGGTGGAGCTCTTTTCTATACGAAAAGGCAGCCCACGTGGTAATTTGACACGTGTACTAGTTGTCCACTTGATGGAGGATCGTCTACCACAGGTTAGCAAATAAATTGTGACTTGATGCGCTATGTTAAAAAATAGGCAAACCATGCGGGGCCTACCTTAAAGGCAAGGCTCTATACACTGGAGTACTTTTGATTTGTCCCATCAACTCGCAGAACAAGGAGAAGCTTGCTTAGTATGCCGTCTCCCCCGCCCACGTGCACGGTGGCTCATAGGATGAGGTGAAGCTTGCTTACTAGTACGCCTTACGCCCGCTCCCTCGCCCACGCGCGCGATGGCTCGCAAGACGAGGAGAAAAATTTACTACTCCCTCCGTTTACTCCTCGTCCCTACCTTGGTTAGAGAGATTATCATATTGTTTGGAATATATGTCCTTCTGTAGATTTCAATATGAACTACTAGTACATACTCCAAACACTGATGTATATAGACGTATTTTAGAGTGTAGATTCACTCATTTTGCTCCATATGTAGTCCATATTGAAACGGACGTAATAGTACGCACTCTCCCTCGCCCCACGACCCTCACCCACGTGGTGGGCGTGCAACAATTCATTCGGTCTTATATAGCTAGAATGATATATACTGCAGTACCATTATTGCTCGACTTCCCGAAGAGGCGAAGAGCCAATCACAAGGTTACTATTTTGGAGATGCCAAGCGTAAGGTTTATAGGAGAACGAGTAGTAGGTGCCGCGTCATTTATAAATAAAGTTTTTATTCTTCAGTGGCACGTACACAATATAAATAGGTTCATATGGAGAGAAAAGGAAACCGCTCCACTATATACATAGGCAGGACGAGCCTACACGGTTGCTTGCTGGGGTTGCTCTCTTCACACTCTCTCGCACAAAACGACTGTGGCCACATCTCTAACATCCGGTGGATGCTTAGTGTAGATGTTATCGCCGTTGCCGATGGCGAAAACCCACTGTCGGCACGTCCCGATCAGGGGTCCCCGCCGTTCTCTCTCACAAAGCCGGTGAGGTTGCCTTCGTCCCTTGCTCACTGCCGTGACATGGGCAGTTGCCGCCTCCCACCGCCCTCCTCTAGGTGAGATACGTCCCGATATCCCTCAGGTACAAATCCCTTTACAGTCGGTTTGCACCACTACTCCAGCTGCCCACATCACTCCATGTGGATATTTCTCTACTTCTTTGCCCCGCACATACCTCTACTGGCTTCTACGTACTGTACTTGTGATGAGTTTATGTCTCATCAACTAGTTCCAGTAATCTTATTCTAATCACGCTTCTTCAATTTCTTTGCCACAGGGACGCTCATCTCGATTTTGGTGAAACTGCACAAAATGATCCAATTGTCAAAGGGTAGCAAACTTCATTTCTTTGGAAGCTCCAACGTTGCCAACAAATTAAAGCCTAGTTAGGGTTTACGGTTCAAGGGCTAGGGACTGCACAAAATACGACTCTATATGAATGCCTCCGGCGGTATACCGGGATATGCAATGAATCAAGAGCGACATGTATGGAATTATGAAGGTGGCTTTGCCACAAATACGATGTCAACTACATGATCATGCAAAGAGCAATATGACAATGATCATGCGTGTCATAATAAACAGAACGGTGGAAAGTTACATGGCAATATATCTTGGAATGGCTATGGAAATGCCATAATAGGTAAGTATGGTGGCTGTTTTGAGGAAGGAATATGGTGGGTGTATGGTACCGGCGAAAGTTGCGCGGCATAAGAGAGGCTAGCAATGGTGGAAGGGTGAGAGTGCGTATAATCCATGGACTCAACATTAGTCATAAAGAACTCATATACTTATTCCAAAAATCTACAAGCCATTTAAAACGAAGTACTACGTGCATGCTCCTAGGGGGATAGATTGGTAGGAAAAGACCATCGCTCGTCCCCGACCGCCACTCATAAGGAAGACAATCAATAAATAAAGGGACATTTACATCTGTGCCCCTAACTCGAACCCACTACTCAGATTTGCCTCTAATTTTGAAGCATGCTCAAATTTGCCCCTCCGCCGTTAAGTCACTACTCAGAAATGCCCTTCCGTATAGTACTGTAGCACTTTCCATCCAATACTGTAGCACTTTTCGTCTGCTACAGTACACATGGGCCGTTGACGGTTAAAGGCCTTTGACTGGACGGAAGGGCATTTTTGAGTAGTGACTTAACGGTAGAGGGGCAAATTTGAGCATGCTTTGAAATTAGGGGCAAATATGAGTAGGTGGTTCGAGTTAGGGGTAGAAATGCAAATGGCCCATAAATAAATTATGCTCCAACTTCATCACAAAGCAGTTCACCATACGTGCATGCTACGGGAATCACAAACTTCAACACAAGTATTCCTCAAGTTCATAATTACTCCACTAGCATGACTCTAATATTACCATCCTCATATCTTAAAACAATTATCAAGCATCAAATTGATCATAGCATCCAATTCACTTTCTATGATAGTTTTTATTATACCCAACTTGGATGCCCATCATTCTTGGACCAATTTTATAACCATAGCAAATGCCATGCTGTTCTAAAAGACTCTCAAAATAATATAAGTGAAGCACGAGAGATCAAGAATTTCTACAAAATTAAGCCACCGCCGTGCTCTAAAAGATATAAGTGAAGCACTAGAGCAAAACTATCTAGCTCAAAAGATATAAGTAAAGCACATAGAGTATTCTAATAAATTTCCAATCAAGTGGATCTCTCCCAAAAGGTGTGTATAGCAAGGATGATTGTGGTAATCCAAAAATCAAAGACTCAAATCATACAAGACTCTCCAAGCAAAACACATATCATGTGGTGAATAAAAAAATAGCTCCAAGTAAAGTTACCGATAAACGAAGACGAAAGAGGGGATGCCTTCCGGGGCATCCCCGAGCTTAGGCTTTTGGTTTTCCTTGAATATCTTGGGCTGCCATGGGCATCCCCAAGCTTAGGCTCTTGCCACTCCTTATTCCATATTCCATCAAATCTTTACCCAAAACTTGAAAACTTCACAACACAAAACTCAACAGGAAATCTCATAAGCTCCGTTAGTGCAAGAAAGAAAAACCACCACATAAGGTACTATAATGAACTCATTCTTTATTTATATTGGTGTTAAACCTACTGTATTCCAACTTCTCTATGGTTCATACCCCCCGATACTAGCCATAGATGCATCAAAATAAGCAAACAACACACGAAAAACAGAATCTGTCAAAAACAGAACAGTCTGTAGCAATCTGTAACTTTAGAATCTTATGGAACTCTAAAAATCCTACCAAAATAGGTAGTCATGGGAAATTTGTCTATTGATCTACGGCAGAAATAATGAACGCAAAATCACGTTTCTGTGATTTACTAAAATTATTCTCGTGCGTGCAAAAGTTTCTGTTTTCCAACAGAATCAAATTAACTATCACCGTAGGTTATCCTATAGGTTCTATTTTGCACAAACACTAATTAAAAAATAAAACCACATCTAAACAGAAGCTAGATGAAATATTAATTACTAAACAAAAGCAAAAAGCAAGAAACGAAAATAAAATTGGGTTGCCTCCCAACTAGCGCTATCGTTTAACGCCCCTAGCTAGGCATAAAAGCGAGAATAGATCTAAGTAGTGCCATAATAATAAGATAGATCACGAAAACTCATTTCATATACTCTACGTTCAGCAGCAAGTTTTATTTGAGGCAAGCAAAAGTAATCAAAAGGGCTAAATTTAATGGGACAGAAGTCCCCAAGATCAACCTCGGGAGGTATGGGTTCCTCCTTTGGCCCTTCATATTGCACAACCAATTCATCATTATAAGCATTGTTTTGGCAGAACTTCGTAAGCCTATACTCAAGAGAATATCCTAACTCATTATTTAAAATAGCAAAATCATTATTAAGTTCAGAAATTCTATCAACTAGAACATTGGTAGGAACCTTTTTCCTAAGGTTTTCACTAAAAGCAACATAGTCCAAAGAATGGAAACGCATTACTTCCTCTTGATCAAAGGGGATTGCCTCTATGGGAGGACGGCTAGCATCCACCCTATAGTGTGCAAAGATTTCCTTGGCCTCTTTTATTATAAATATGAACTCATGTGCCAAAAAGATAGTAGTTGCGCGCTTAACAGAAGAATGCTCAATATTAGAAAATTCTAGGAAAATCCTTTGTATGCAAGGGTGCATGTGCACAAACTGCCTTTGAAGTTCAACAATAAGCATGGCGATAGCATCCGCAAGACTACTAGTTTTATGAAGAATAGAATCACCCATAGAAGGTAAAGCACCGGCACAAGTAAAGAAATCTTGAATAACCCCTTTTCCAATAATATTACCACTACCGATTTGAAATTTTTTAGTATGTAAGATAGTGGGTTCTTCAGCAGGAGCATCAGCATTTTCCATGTTATTATTATTGTACATATCAACGATAATCTCCCCAGTTTCAGACATAACGGCAGAAAATGCGAGGAGCAAGCGAAAGAGAGAGGAGAGCAGGAAAGAGAGGGCGAATAAAACGGCAAGGGTGAAGTGAGGGAGAGGAAAACGAGAGGCAAATGGCAAATAATGTAATGCGGGGGAGATGAGTTTGTGATGGGTACTTGGTATGTCTTTACTTGAGCGAAGACCTCCCAGGCAATGGCGGCAGAAATCCTTCTTGCTACATCTTGAGCACTGCTTTAGTTTTCCCTTGAAGAGGAAATGGTGATGTAGCAAAGTATCATAAGTATTTCCCTCAGTTTTTGAGAACCAAGGTATCAATCCAGTAGGAGGCTCCTCAAAAGTCCCACGCACCTACACAAACAAACAAGAACCTCGCAACCAACGTGATAAAGGGGTTGTCAATCCCTTCACGGAAACTTGCGAAAGTGAAATCTGATAGAGATAATAAGATAAGATAAATATTTTTGGTATTTTTATGATATACATTGGAAAGTAAAAGATGCAAATAAAAGTAGATGGAAAACTTATATGATAAAAGATAGACCCGGGTCCATAGGTTTCACTAGTTTTTTCTCTCAAGATAGCATAAGTATTACGGTGGGTGAACAAATTACTATCGAGCAATTGATAGGAAAGTGCATAGTTATGAGATTATCTAGGCATGATCATGTATATAGACATCACGTCCGCAACAAGTAGATCGAAACGATTCTGCATCTACTACTAATACTCCACACATTGACCGACTCCTGCCTGCATCTAGAATATTAAGTTCATAAGAACAGAGTAACGCATTAAGAAAGATGGCATGATGTAGAGGGATAAGCTCGTGCAATATGATATAAACCCCATCTTTTTATCCTCGATGGCAACAATACAATACGTGCCTTGCTGCCCCTGCTGTCACTGGGAAAGGACACCGCAAGATTGAACCCAAAGCTAAGCACTTCTCCCATTGCAAGAAAGATCAACCTAGTATGCCAAACCAAACTGACAATTCAAAGAGACTTGCAATGATAACCAATCATACATAAAAGAATTCAGAGGAGATTCAAATATTTCTCATAGATAAACTTGATCATAAACCCACAATTCATCGGATCTCGACAAACACACCGCAAAAAGAGTTACATCGAATAGATCTCCAAGAAGATCGTGGAGAACTTGGTATTGAGATTCAAAGAGAGAGAAGAAGCCATCTAGCTAATAACTATGGACCCGAAGGTCTGTGGTAAACTACTAACAACTCATCGGAGAGGCCTTGGAGATGATGTAGAGGCCCTCCGTGGTCGATTCCCCCTTCGACGGAGCACCGACGAAGGCTCCAAGATGGGATCTCGCGGATACAGAAGGTTGCGGCGGTGGAATTAGGTTTTCGTGGCGCTCCTATATGTTCTCGGGGTACGTGGATATATATAGGAGGAAGAAGTAGGTCGGTGGAGCCACGAGGGGCCCACGAGGGTGGGGGCGCGCCCACCCCCATGGGGCGTGCCGTGCACCCTCGTGCCCGCCTCATTCGCTTCTTGACGTCCACTCCAAGTTTCCTGGGTTGCGTTTGTTGCAAAAAGATCGCTCCCAAAGGTTTCATCCCGTTTGGACTCCGTTTGATATTCCTTTTCTTCGAAACACCGAAATAGGCAAAAAACATCAATTCGGGCTGGGCCTCCGGTTAGTAGGTTAGTCCCAAAAATGATATAAAAGTGTAAAGTAAAGCCCTAAAACATCCAAAACGGGTAATATAATACCATGGAACAATAAAATATTATAGATACGTTGGAGACGTATCAAGCATCCCCAAGCTTAATTCCTCCTCGTCCTCGAGTAGGGAAATGACAAAAACAGAATTTTTGATGTGGAATGCTACCTAGCATAATTCTCAATGTAATTTTCTTTATTGTGGCATTAATGTTCAGATCCAAATGATTCAAAATAAAAGTTCATATTGACATAAAAACAATAATACTTCAAGTATACTAACAAAGCAATCATGTCTTCTCAAAATAGCATGGCTAAAGAAAGTTATCCCTACAAAATCATATAGTCTGGCTATGCTCTATCTTCATCAACAAAGTATATAATCAGGCACAACCCCAATGACAAGCCACGCAATTGTTTCATACTTTAGTATTCTCAAACTTTTTCAACTTTCACGCAATACATGAGCGTGAGCCATGGACAGAGCACTATATGTGGAATAGAATGGTGGTTGTGGAGAAGACAAAAAAGGAGAAGATAGTCTCACATCAACTAGCGTTATCAGCAGGCTATGGAGATGCCCATTAATAGATATCAATGTGAGTGAGTAAGGATTGCCATGCAACAGATGCACTAGAGCTATAAATGTATGAAAAGCTCAAAAAAAAGAAAATAAGTGGGTATGCATCCAACTTGCTTGCTCACAGAGACCTAAGGCGTTTTGAGGAAGCCCATCATTCGAATATACAAGCCAAGTTCTATAATGAAAAATTTCCACTAGTATATGAAAGTGACAACGAAGGAGACTCTCTATCATGAAGATCATGGTGCTACTTTGAAGCACAAGTGTGGTAAAAGGATAGTAACATTGTCCCTTCTCTAATTTTCTCTCAATTTTTTTATTTGACCTTTCTCTTTTTTTATTTGGCCTTTTTTAAAGTCCGAAGTCTCATCCCGACTTGTGGGGGAATCATAGTCTCCATCATCCTTTCCTCCCTTGAGATAATGCTCTAATAATGAAGATCATCACACTTTTATTTACTTACAACTCAAGATTAGAACTCGATACTTAGAACAAAATATGACTCTCTATGAATGCCTCCGGCGGTGTACCGGGATATGCAATGAATCAAGAGCGACACGCATGGAATTATGAAGGTGGCTTTGCCACAAATACTATGTCAACTACATGATCATGCAAAGAGCAATATGACAATGATGACGCGTGTCATAATAAACGGAACGGTGGAAAGTTGCATGGGAATATATCTCGAAATGGCTAAGTAAATGCCATAATAGATAGGTATGGTGGCTGTTTTGAGGAAGGAATATGGTGGGTGTATGGTACCGGCGTAAGTTGCGTGGCACAAGAGAGGCTAGCAATGGTGGAAGGGTGAGAGTGCGTATAATCCATGGACTCAACATTAGTCATAAAGAACTAATATACTTATTGCAAAAATCTACAAGCCATTGGAAACAAAGTACTATGCGCATGCTCCTAGGGGGATATATTGGTAGGAAAAGACCATCGCTCGTCCCCGACCGCCACTCATAAGGAAGACAATCAATAAATAAATTATGATCCAAGTTCATCACAAAGCGGTTCACCATACGTGCATGCTATGGGAATCACAAACTTCAACACAAGTATTCCTCAAATCTCTAACTACTCCACTAGCATGACTCTAATATTACCATCCTCATATCTTAAAACAATTATCAAGCATCAAATTGATCATAGCATCCAATTCACTTTCTATGATAGTTTATATTATACCCAACTTGGATGCCCATCATTCTAGGACCACTTTTATAACCATAGCAAATACCATGCTGTTCTAAAAGACTCTCAAAATAATATAAGTGAAGCATGAGAGACCAACAATTTCTACAAAATTAAGCCACCGCCATGCTCTAAAAGATATAAGTGAAGCACTAGAGCAAAACTATCTAGCTCAAAAGATATAAGTGAAGCACATAGAGTATTCTAATAAATTCCCAATAAAGTGGGTCTCTCTCAAAAGGTGTGTATATCAAGGATGATTGTGGTAATCTAAAAATCAAAGACTCATATCATACAAGATGCTCGAAGCAAAACACATATCATGTGGTGGATAAAAATATAGCTCCAAGTAAAGTTATCGATAAACGAAGACGAAAGAGGGGATGCCTTCCGGGGCATCCCCAAGCTTAGGCTTTTGGTTTTCCTTGAATATCTTGGGCTGCCATGGGCATCCCCAAGCTTAGGCTCTTGCCACTCCTTATTCCATATTCCATCAAATCTTTACCCGAAACTTGAAAACTTCACAACACAAAACTCAACAGGAAATCTCATAAGCTCCGTTAGTGCAAGAAAGAAAAACCACCACATAAGGTACTATAATGAACTCATTCTTTATTTATATTGGTGTTAAACCTACTGTATTCCAACTTCTCTCTAGTTCATACACCCTGATACTAGCCATAGATGCATCAAAATAAGCAAACAACATACGAAAAAATAGAATCTGTCAAAAAAAGAATCTGTCAAAAACAGAACAGTCTGTAGCAATCTGTAACTTTTGAATACTTCTGGAACTTTAAAAATCCTACCAAAATAGGAAGTCCTGTGAAATTTGTCCATTTATCTACTTCAGAAAGAATCAACGCAAAATCACGTTTCTGTGATTTTTTAAAATTATTCTTGTGCGCAAAAAGTTTCTGTTTTTTAGCAGAATCAAATTAACTATCACCGTAGGTTATCCTATCGGTTCTACTTTGCACAAACACTAATTAAAACATAAAACAACATCTAAACAGAAGCTACATGAAATATTAATTACTAAATAGAAGCAAAAAGCAAGAAACAAAAATAAAGTTGGGTTGCCTCCCAACTAGCGCTATCGTTTAATGCCCCTAGCTAGGCATAAAAGCGAGAATAGATCTAAGTAGTGCCATAATAATAAGATAGATCACGAAAACTCATTTCATATTCTCTACGTTCAGCAGAAAGTTTTCTTTGAGGCAAGCAAAAGTAATCAAAAGGGATAAATTTAATGGGACAGAAGTCCCCAAGATCAATCTCGGGAGGTATGGGTTCCTCCTTTGGCCCTTCATATTGCACAACCAATTCATCATTATAAGCATTCTTTTGGTAGAACTTCGTAAGCCTATACTCAAGAGAATATCCTTACTCATTATTTCGAATAGCAAAATCATTATTAAGTTCGGAAATTCTATCAACTGGAACATTGGTAGGGACCTTTTTCCTAAGGTTTTCATTAAAGGCAACATAGTCTAAAGATTGAAAACGCATTACTTCCTCTTGATCAAAGAGGATTGCCTCTATGGGAGGACAGCCAGCATCCACCCTATTGTGTGCAAAGATTTCTTTCGCCTCTTTTATTATAAATGTGAACTCATGTGCCAAAAAGTTAGTAGCGGCGCGCTTAACAGAAGAATGCTCAACATTAGAAAATTCTAGGAAAATCCTTTGTGTGCAAGGGTGCATGTGCATAAACTGCCTTTCAAGTTCAACAATAAGCATGGCAATAGCATCCACAAGAATACTAGTTTTATGAAGAATAGAACCACCCATAGAAGGTAAACCACCTGCACAAGTAAAGAAATCTTGAATAACCCCTTTTCCAATAATATTACCACTACCGATTCGTAATTTTTTAGTATGTAAGATAGTGGGTTCTTCAGCAGGAGCATCAGAATTTTCCATGTTATTATTATTGTCTATATTAATGATAATCTCCCCATTTTCAGGCATAACGACAGAAAATACGAGGGGCAAGCGAAAGAGAGAGGAGAACGGGAAAGTGAGGGCGAATAAAACGACAAGGGTGAAGTGGGGGAGAGGGAAACGAGAGGGAAATGGCAAATAGTGTGTAACGCCCCGGTTTCAATGCGCCAGGTGTCTGCCAGTTATTCGCCGTCTTTGCCATGTCATCCTATGCATTTCATATCATGTCATCATGTGCATCTCATTTTGCATACATGTTCGTCTCATGTATCCGAGCATTTTCCCCGTTGTCCGTTTTGCAATCCGGCGCTCCTATGTCATCCGGCGTCCCCTTTTGTATCTCGTTGTGAGAGGGTGTTAAACATTCTCGGAATGGACCGAGGTTTGCCAAGCGGCCTTGGTATAGCACCGGTAGACCGCCTGTCAAGTTTCGTGCCATTTGGAGGTCGTTTGATACTCCAACGGTTAACCGGGTAATCGCAAAGCCCTCTTTGAGTTGCAGCCCAACACCCCTTCCAAAGTGGCCCAAAACCCATCTAACTCCCCTCCATGCTCTCGGTCGTTCGATCACGATCGCGTGGCCGAAAACCGCTCCTCATTTGGACTCTCCTAGCTCCCTCTACCTATAAAAACGTCTTCCCCTCTCCATTTTCGGATCATTTTCTCCCCGAAACCCTAGCCCCGCTCCTCTCCGCCGCCGGACATGTCCGCGTCGCGCCGGACATGTCCGCGCCGCGCGCGACATGTCCGCACCGCCCGCCGCAGCGATCGCCGCCGCCACGTGGCCCTGCGCCGCGCCCCCGCGCCGCCGCGGCCCGCAGCAAGACCCGCCGGCCCGCGCGCTCCGCCCCCGCTGGCCCGCGCGGCCGGGACCCTCCCCGTCGCCGGCCTCCGCCACCGTCGCCGGCCCCGCATCGCTGTCGCCCCGTCCTCGGCCCGCCCGACGCCGACCGTCTCCGCGCCCGCCGCTCCGCCGTGGGCGCCGCGCCTCCGGCCGCAGGAGCCCGCGCATCCCTGCCGCCATCGCCTCGCTCCGCCGCGCCCGTGGTCCCGCCGCCGGTCGCCGGGCTCCGCGCCGCCCCGGAGCTCGCTTCGGCCTCCCCTGGCCTCGCCCCGGCCAAATCCGGGCAGGCGCGCCCCGGATCCGGCGCCTCCCTCGCTGCCCCCCTCCTCTCCGGCCTCCTCCCGCATCTCCGGCGAACCCCGACGAGATTCCGGCGAGATCCGCCCGCGTTGACTTTCGCCCCGACGTCTATTTTTCTCAAAGTCCTAGATTTTGCACATTATCATGCCATGTTTGACCTGCTGCATCTTTGCATCCGTAGCTCCATTTCGTGCGTTTAATATGTCAAATTGTTCGTCTCGACGAGTACTTCATTTCATTCCATTGCATCATTTTCATTTGAGTTCATCTTGATGCCCGAAATGCTGTTGGAAGAGTGCATGTTGATGTTAATCTGCTGAAACTGTTATAACTTGCTGTTTTATCATTTTTGCCATGATTGATGTGTGCATCCTATGAGGTTGATGTCTTCATGTGTTTTGATCTATGCCATGCCATCTTTCCAGGGGTGTATGCCATGTATTTTTGTGATCAATGTGGTGACTAGCACAAGCATGCAAACTAGGCTTAGTGATATTGCTGATTTTAGTCCCTGTTCTGCTGTTATTTTGATGCCATGTAAACTTGATGCTACAGAGAGATCCATGCATATTTTGAGATACTTCAGTAAGGGTGTTTTGAACATATGGTTGTTTTCTATCCATTCATGCCCTTGTTTGCAATTATGGAGTAGCCTAGCATGTCATTTGAGTGCTCTACTTTTGCTTCAAAATGTTTCCTGGCAGATTGTTTACATGTTATTCAATTTGGCCAAGGTTGCTATATTTGATCCTTGCATGCTATGGACTTGTTCTTGACTTGGTTTGTTTCACAAACATGTCTTTTTGATGATTCTATGCTTATTTTGTCATGCAATGACTTGTGGTGAGTGAATCGAGCTTGTTAAGTAGTGTACTTGCTGTTGCTGTTTTCCTGACAGATTCTGTTATATTTTGTTGCTATGTAAACATGTTGCTACTAATCATTCTATGAATAATCTAGATATGTTCTATAAACATGTTTTGACCTACATGTTATGCCCTATCCATCCATGCCCCTGGTTGCATTTATAGGTTCCTGTAGATTGTTCATATCTTGCTCCAAAGTTGCTTGATAATGTTGCTATCAGCCTGTTAACGTTAAGTTCACTAGTTCCCATGTGTTTTGCTAGTGATCCATGCACCCTATGACCTTGCTCTTGACATGCTTAGCTTCATAAACATGCCTTCTTACTGTTGGTTGCCTTGACATGCCTTTATTGCTCTGTGGTGAGTGGTTCAAGCTCACGAACATGCCTACTTATTGTTGTTCCTGCCATGTATGAATCTGTAATATAACTTGCCATGTTTACATGGGTGCCATCATATTTTCCGTGCCTTTTTGGCTCATGGTCAGTAAGGGACTTTTGATCTATGCAATTAGTAGATTCATGCCATGCCTTTGTTTGCCATGATAAGTTCCTGTAACCTGTTGTTTGATAGCTCTAAACATTGCAACCTGATGTTATTCCCTGATAAGTCTGAAACTATTATTATTTGCAATCTCCATGTCTTTTTGAGCATGATGCATTGATTTCTGGAGATAGCTCAGTGTTCATGTTTTGTTATGCTTTACCTGTACTTCATGCTCATGCCTTTTGTTCTTATGTTGGGGTGCTGTAGCATATTGATTTGATGCTTGCAATATGCCTAGTTGCTGTTTTGGACAGATTGTTGCTATGACTTGTATAGTGTGTGTGTGTTGCACCGTTGCTCCGTTTGAGTGTGCTCTATATGAAACTTGCTTGATTTTGCATGTAGTTTCATATTATCATGTTGCATCCTTGTTTTGGTGTGTTTGCTTGATGTTTGTTGCATTTTGCATCAATGCCATGTTTAACTTGTTTTGCTCATATCTTCTAGGCCGTAGCTCCGAATCTAATGAACTTTATATGTAACTTGACTAGAATTTCGTGTAGATCATCTTGGTGCATCTTAACTTGCTGTTTAACAACTTGAACATAAGGTTTATTCAGATCTGGACCAATTTCGAAATATGCATATGAGGACTTACCGGAATTGTTATATGTTGTTTCCGGCCTCATTTAAACTTGCCTTGATGTGTTGTTCTTGTTTGCATCATCTCTTGCCATGAGTAGCTTCATGTAGCTTTGTCATGCATCATGCTTGTTGTGCATCATGTCTTGTCATGTGTGGTGTGTTTACTATGTTGTGTGCTTCTTCTCGATAGTTCCCGTTTCGTTGCGATCGTGAGGATGCGTTCGTCTACGTGTGGTTCGTCTTCGTGGCTTCATCTTCTTCATGGACTCGTTCTTCTTCCTTGCGGGATTTCAGGCAAGATGACCGCTACCCTGGATCTCACTACTATCATTGCTATGCTAGTTGCTTCGTTCTATCGCTATGCTGCGCTACCTATACCTGTTTATCAAGCCATCCCATATTGCCATGAACCTCTAACCTTTGACACCTTTCCTATGCAAACCGTTGCTTGGCTATGTTACCGCTTTGCTCAGCCCCTCTTATAGCGTTGCTAGTTGCAGGTGAAGTTGAAGATTTCTCCATGGTGGACAGGATTTTGGTTGGGATATCACAATATCTCTTATATTATTAATGCATCTATATACTTGGTAAAGGGTGGAAGGCTCGGCCTTATGCCTGGTGTTTTGTTCCACTCTTGCCGCCCTAGTTTCCGTCATACCGGTGTTATGTTCCCGGATTTTGCGTTCCTAACGCGGTCGGGTGATTTATGGGACCCCCTGACAGTTCGCTTTGAATAAAACTTGTCCAGCAAGGCCCAACCTTGGTTTTACCATTTGCCTCACCACCACCTATCCCTTTCCCTTGGGTCGGCCAACCTGAGGGTCATCTTTATTTTAGCCCCCCCCCCCGGGCCAGTGCTTGTCTAAGTGCTGGTCCGAACCGAGCGATGTCCGGCGCCCCCTGGGCAACCAGGGTCTATGCCAACCCGACGTCTTGCTCATCCGGTGTGCCCTGAGAACGAGATATGTGCAGCTCCTATCGGGATTGTCGGCATCGGCGGGGCTTTGCTGGTCTTGTTGTACCATTGTCGAAATGTCTTGTAAACCGGGATTCCGAGACTGATCGGGTCTTCCTGGGAGAAGGTCTATTCCTTCGTTGATTGCGAGAGCTTGTCATGGGCTAAGTTGGGACACCCCTGCAGGGTTTAAACTTTCGAGAGTCGTGCCCGCGGTTATGTGCCAGATGGGAATTTGTTAATGTCCGGTTGTAGATAACTTGACACCAGATCCGAATTAAAACGCATCAACCGTGTGTGTAGCCGTGATGGTCTCTTCTCGGCGGAGTCCGGGAAGTGAACACGGTTTCTGGGTTATGTTTGATGTAAGTAGGTGTTCAGGATCACCTCTTGATCATTGCTAGCTTCACGACCGTTCCGCTTGTTCTCTTCTTGCTCTTATTTGCGTATGTTAGCCACCATATCATGCTTAGTCGCTGCTGCAACCTCACCACTTTACCCCTTCCTTTCCCATTAAGCTTTGCTAGTCTTGATACCCATGGTAATGGGATTGCTGAGTCCTCGTGGCTCACAGATTACTACAACAACAGTTGCAGGTATAGGTTATGCGATGATCTTGACGCGAGAGCGATGCTTGCTTGCGTTGAGTTCTTCTTCTGCTTCTTCGATCAGGGGATAGGTTCCAGGTCGGCAGCCTGGGCTAGCAGGGTGATTGTCATTTGAGTTTCTGTTTATGTATCATCCGTAGTCGGATGTTGATCTTATGTATGATGTATTGTTGTATTAGTGTGGCATTGTATGCCTTTTGGATGTATCCCCACTATTATGTAATGTTGATGTAATGATATCCACCTTGCAAAAGCGTTCCAATATGCGGGTCTATCCTTGGTGGGACCTTCGAGTTCCTTTTGGATAGGGTCGCATATTGGGCGTGACAACTTGGTATCAGAGCCTCGACCGACCTTAGGAGCCCCCCTTGATTGATCGTGTAGTTTGGCCGCTGTTGAGTCTAGAAGAAAACTGTTTTCTGAGTCTAGTTATATCGGAGAGTAGGAATTCTTTTTACTCCTCTGCCCCTTCGTCGCTCTAGTAAGGAATCTTGACGTAGGTGTTCTGAACTACTCCTCTTCCCGTTCAAATTTTTCTTTAGGATCACGTGGTTAGTTTCGTGAGTTGTCCATCCTCTTTTGTCCGGTGCATTTCTCGTCAAGTCAACTCGACCATCTTCATCGTTGTCAAGTTCAATCCTCTGTTGTTTTCTTTTCCCACCCGCCCTCCCCTTTTTCTCCTCGGAACCGGAGTCCGTAAACGAGTATCCATCCTACTCGTGCGAAGTCTTGGCTTTCTTTCCTCAATGATTTCAACCGGTGTTTTCTCTTCAAGATATTCGTCGTTTCCCCTTCCAAGTTACCTTTATTTTCCCACCCTCCCACCCTCTTCTTCCCGGAGCCGGAGTCTATTTCGAGCATCAACTTTCATTCACACGGAGCCTTTTCAGTCTTCCTTTAATTATCTCAACCGGTGAATTCTCGTCTCGTTCGTCATTCTTCATCTCTTTTTCTTTTCCGGTGGATTCAACTCAAGTTTTTTTGGGTTGATCATATTCTTTTCCTCGGCTCAATTGTTTTCCTTGCTCGTTCGCCTCTCGCCAGTTTATCCTTCCGGAGTGCTCAGGAAATCTCAGGAGATTCGTCTGTGTTCGAATTAATTCGGGGTTGTCACGTCATTCAAAAATTTCAATCATTCCGGTGCATCATCTATCTGTTCAACATCCCTTTCCAACGGTGTTTTCTTTAGTGGGCCCTAACCCACAGGTCTTTTCCTAGGATCTTACCTGACTCTTCTAATTCCCCCCGGAGCATTCATAATTCTTTTCAAGTGTGACGTAAGAATGAATTTCATCAGTCACATGCCTTCTCCAAGATCGCTTTCAAATTCTTTTCATTGTTGACTCAACCTTTTCGGTTTTTCATTCTCCCGGAGTATCTCAGTAATTTTGGTGGAGTTTCCCGTCGTCATTTGAAGATCGAAGAAGAGTTTTTCCTCTAAATCTCGTCTGTTCTCTCGAAGTTTCGTGGTTATAGCTTCATGTTATCCTCGCGGATTATTCTGTTTGTCAGACATGCTTTCTTACCCATCTGGAGTATGTCAGAAGTTATTTTCCATTTCTTTTACCGGAGGCCATCATTATATTTATCATTCTCTAATTTCCCGGTGCTTCGTTCAAGTGTTCTTTAATCAGCTCATAATCTCCTGGCTCTTTTGCTTCTAAATCCCCTCAAGCATATTTGTTCTTCTAATTTTTCCCAGTGATTAAGTCTCTTTCATCAGTCATTTTCGAATTCTTACGGTGGTTCGTTCAAGATTCTTTTCCTTGATTATCATTTAATCCATTCGTTCTTTTCAATCCAACCATTGGTTCATGAAGACTTTCTCAAGTTTGCGACATGTCACTTCTCAATCCTTTTCAAGAATAATAAGTAGTATGCAAGAATCGATTGCTTGTCATCAATTTAATTTGATGAAGGATAAGCATACAATAAATATTATTCTCATTCCATCCAAGTGATTAATCCTTTCCATCAGAGTTTGTTCTTGATGAATAAATTCTAGTTCCAAGTGTTTTCATCTTTTCTTTTCCGGAGTTCAAAATTTCCTCGGCCATTTCGTCGGATCCTCCATCTAAATCATCGCAAGGCTCATCTTATTCTTTCATCCTTCATTCTATCTCATCATCCTTTGTCACCGGAGTTCTTCATGATTTAATTCATTCTTCAAGAGTTAATCAAGTTTCATTCCATCTTCTTAAGTTCGTGTTCTATTTTTCCATGTTTCAGCCGGAGTGCTACCTAAATCCTTTCAGCCTTATTCGTTTCTTTTCTCATTCTAACCACTCCGGTTAGAACGAGTCGTTTCTTAGTCTATCTGATTCCGTGAGCTTTTGATTCTCGTCGTTCCTCTCTTCTTCTCGAGTGCTCTCGATTCTTTGCTTCTTCTCTTGATTTCTTGTTTCACCTCATCCCTTTTCACTTCCGTCTCGGTCCTAAGATCTCGGGATGAGATCTCTTGTTAGTGGAGGAGTGTTGTAACGCCCCGGTTTCGATGCGCCAGGTGTCTGCCAGTTATTCGCCGTCTTTGCCATGTCATCCTATGCATTTCATATCATGTCATCATGTGCATATCATTTTGCATACATGTTCGTCTCATGTATCCGAGCATTTTCCCCGTTGTCCGTTTTGCAATCCGGCGCTCCTATGTCATCCGGCGTCCCCTTTTGTCTCTCGTTGTGAGCGGGTGTTAAATGTTCTCGGAATGGACCGAGGTTTGCCAAGCGGCCTTGGTATAGCACCGGTAGACCGCCTGTCAAGTTTCGTGCCATTTGGAGGTCGTTTGATACTCCAACGGTTAACCGGGTAACCGCAATGCCCTCTTTGAGTTGCAGCCCAACACCCCTTCCAAAGTGGCCCAAAACCCATCTAACTCCCCTCCATACTCTCGTTCGTTCTATCACGATCGCGTGGCCGAAAACCGCTCCTCATTTGGACTCTCCTAGCTCCCTCTACCTATAAAAACGTCTTCCCCTCTCCATTTTCGGATCATTTCCCCCCCGAAACCCTAGCCCCGCTCCTCTCCGCCGCCGGACATGTCCGCGTCGCGCCGGACATGTCCGCGCCGCCCGCCGCAGTGAATCGCCCGCCGCCACGTGGCCTGCGCCGCCGCCCCGCGCCGCCGGCCCGCCGCGGCCCGCAGCGGACCCGCACGGCCCGCGCGCTCCGCCGCCGCTCGCCCGCGCGGCCGTGCCCCTCCCCGTCGCCGGCCTCCGCCGCCGTCGCCGGCCCCGCATCGCCGCTGCCCCCTCCTCGGCCACGCCCGACGCCGACCGTCTCCGCGCCCGCCGCTCCACCGTGGGCGCCGCGCCTCCCAGCCGCAGGAGCCCGCGCAGCCCTGCCGCCATCGCCTCGCTCCGCCGCGCCCGTGGTCCCGCCGCCGGCCTCGGGCACCGCGGCCCCGTCGCCGGGCTCCGGCGCCGCCCCGGAGCTCGCTCCGGCCTCCCCTGGCCTCGACCCGGCCAGATCCGGGCAGGCGCGCCCCGGATCCGGCGCCTCCCTCGCCGGCCCCCTCCTCTCCGGCCTCCTCCTGCATCTCCGGCGAACCCCGGCGAGATTCCGGCGAGATCCGCCCGCGTTGACTTTCGCCCCAAGGTCTATTTTTCTCTAAGTCCCAGATTTTGCACATTATCATGCCAGGTTTGACCTCCTGCATCTTTGCATCCGTAGCTCCGTTTCGTGCGTGTAATATGTCAAATTGTTCGTCTCGACGAGTACTTCATTTCATTCCATTGCATCATTTCATTTGAGTTCATCTTGATGCCCGAAATGCTGTTGGAAGAGTGCATGTTGATGTTAATCTGCTGAAACTGTTATAACTTGTTGTTTTATCATTTTTGCCATGATTGATGTGTGCATCCTATGAGGTTGATGTCTTCATGTGTTTTGATCTATGCCATGCCATCTTTCCAGGGGTGTATGACATGTATTTTTGTGATCAATGTGGTGACTAGCACAAGCATGCAAACTAGGCTTCGTGATATTGCTGATTTTAGTCCCTGTTCTGCTGTTATTTTGATGCCATGTAAACTTGATGCTACAGAGAGATCCATGCATATTTTGAGATACTTCAGTAAGGGTGTTTTGAACATATGGTTGTTGTCTATCCATTCATGCCCTTGTTTGCAATTATGGAGTAGCCTAGCATGTCATTTGAGTGCTCTACTTTTGCTTCAAAATGTTTCCTGGCAGATTGTTTACATGTTATTCAATTTGGCCAAGGTTGCTATATTTGATCCTTGCATGCTATGGACTTGTTCTTGACTTGGTTTGTTTCACAAACATGTATTCTTGATGATGCTATGCTTATTTTGTCATGCAATGACTTGTGGTGAGTGAATCGAGCTTGTTAAGTAGTGTACTTGCTGTTGCTGTTTTCCTGACAGATTCTGTTATATTTTGTTGCTATGTAAACATGTTGCTACTAATCATTCTATGAATAATCTAGATATGTTCTATAAACATGTTTTGACCTACATGTTATGCCCTATCCATCCATGCCCCTGGTTGCATTTATAGGTTCCTGTAGATTGTTCATATCTTGCTCCAAAGTTGCTTGATAATGTTGCTATCAGCCTGTTAACGTTAAGTTCACTAGTTCCCATGTGTTTTGCTAGTGATCCATGCACCCTATGACCTTGCTCTTGACATGCTTAGCTTCATAAACATGCCTTCTTACTGTTGGTTGCCTTGACATGCCTTTTATTGCTCTGTGGTGAGTGGTTCAAGCTCACGAACATGCCTACTTATTGTTGTTCCTGCCATGTATGAATCTGTAATATAACTTGCCATGTTTACATGGGTGCCATCATATTTTCCGTGCATTTTTGGCTCATGGTCAGTAAGGGACTTTTGATCTATGCAATTAGTAGATTCATGCCATGCCTTTGTTTGCCATGATAAGTTCCTGTAACCTGTTGTTTGATAGCTCTAAACATTGCAACCTGATGTTATTCCCTGATAAGTCTGAAACTATTATTATTTGCAATATCTCCATGTCTTTTTGAGCATGATGCATTGATTTCTGGAGATAGCTCAGTGTTCATGTTTTGTTATGCTTTACCTGTACTTCATGCTCATGCCTTTTGTTCTTATGTTGGGGTGCTGTAGCATATTGATTTGATGCTTGCAATATGCCTAGTTGCTGTTTTGGACAGATTGTTGCTATGACTTGTATAGTGTGTGTGTGTTGCACCGTTGCTCCGTTTGGAGTGTGCTCTATATGAAACTTGCTTGATTTTGCATGTGGTTTCATATTACCATGTTGCATCCTTGTTTTGGTGTGTTTGCTTGATGTTTGTTTGCATTTTGCATCAATGCCATGTTTGACTTGTTTTGCTCATATCTTCTAGACCGTAGCTCCGAATCTAATGAACTTTATATGTAACTTGACTAGAATTTCATGTAGATCATCTTGGTGCATCTTAACTTGCTGTTTAACAACTTGAACATAAGGTTTATTCAGATCTGGACCAATTTCGAAATATGCATATGAGGACTTACCGGAATTGTTATATGTTGTTTCCGGCCTCATTTAAACTTGCCTTGATGTGTTGTTCTTGTTTGCATCATCTCTTGCCATGAGTAGCTTCATGTAGCTTTGTAATGCATCATGCTTGTTGTGCATCATGTCTTGTCTATGTGTGGTGTGTTTACTATGTTGTGTGCTTCTTCTCGATAGTTCCCGTTTCGTTGCGATCGTGAGGATGCGTTCGTCTACGTGTGGTTCATCTTCGTGGCTTCATCTTCTTCATGGACCCGTTCTTCTTCCTTGCGGGATTTCAGGCAAGATGACCGCTACCCTGGATCTCACTACTATCATTGCTATGCTAGTTGCTTCGTTCTATCGCTATGCTGCGCTACCTATTACCTGTTTATCAAGCCATCCCATATTGCCATGAACCCCTAACCTTTGACACTTTTCCTATGCAAACCGTTGCTTGGCTATGTTACCGCTTTGCTCAGCCCCTCTTATAGCGTTGCTAGTTGCAGGTGAAGTTGAAGATTTCCCCATGGTGGACAGGATTTTGGTTGGGATATCACAATATCTCTTATATTATTAATGCATCTATATACTTGGTAAAGGGTGGAAGGCTCGGCCTTATGCCTGGTGTTTTGTTCCACTCTTGCTGCCCTAGTTTCCGTCACACTGGTGTTATGTTCCCGGATTTTGCGTTCCTAACGCGGTCGGGTGATTTATGGGACCCCCCTGACAGTTCGCTTTGAATAAAACTTGTCCAGCAAGGCCCAACCTTGGTTTTACCATTTGCCTCACCACCACCTATCCCTTTCCCTTGGGTCGGCCAACCTGAGGGTCATCTTTATTTTAGCCCCCCCGGGCCAGTGCTTGTCTAAGTGCTGGTCCGAACCGAGCGATGTTCGGCGCCCCCTGGGCAACCAGGGTCTATGCCAACCCGACGTCTTGCTCATCCGGTGTGCCCTGAGAACGAGATATGTGCAGCTCCTATCGGGATTTGTCGGCACAGCGGGAGGCTTTGCTGGTCTTGCTGTACCATTGTCGAAATGTCTTGTAAACCGGGATTCCGAGACTGATCGGGTCTTCCTGGGAGAAGGTCTATTCCTTCGTTGATCGCGAGAGCTTGTCATGGGCTAAGTTGGGACACCCCTGCAGGGTTTAAACTTTCGAGAGCCGTGCCCGCGGTTATGTGGCAGATGGGAATTTTTTAATGTCCGGTTGTAGATAACTTGACACCAGATCCGAATTAAAACGCATCAACCGTGTGTGTAGACGTGATGGTCTCTTCTCGGCGGAGTCCGGGAAGTGAACACGGTTTCTGGGTTATGTTTGACGTAAGTAGGTGTTCAGGATCACCTCTTGCTCATTGCTAGCTTCACGACCGTTCCGCTTGTTCTCTTCTCGCTCTTATTTGCGTATGTTAGCCACCATATCATGCTTAGTCGCTGCTGCAACCTCACCACTTTACCCCTTCCTTTCCCATTAAGCTTTGCTAGTCTTTATACCCATGGTAATGGGATTGCTGAGTCCTCGTGGCTCACAGATTACTACAACAACAGTTGCAGGTACAGGTTATGCGATGATCCTGATGCGAGAGCGATGCTTGCTTGCGTTGAGTTCTTCTTCTGCTTCTTCGATCAGGGGATAGGTTCCAGGTCGGCAGCCTGGGCTAGCATTGTGGATGTCGTTTGAGTTTCTGTTTATGTATCATCCGTAGTCGGATGTTGATCTTATGTATGATGTATTAGTGTGGCATTGTATGCCTTTTGGATGTATCCCCACTATTATGTAATGTTGATGTAATGATATCCACCTTGCAAAAGCGTTCCAATATGCGGGTCTATCCTTGGTGGGACCTTCGAGTTCCTTTTGGATAGGGTCGCATATTGGGCGTGACATAATGTAATGCGAGGAAGATGAGTTTGTGATGGGTACTTGGTATGTCTTGACTTGAGCGAAGACCTCCCCGGAAATGGCGCCAGAAATCCTTCTTGCTACCTCTTCAGCACTGCGTTTGTTTTCCCTTGATGAGGAAAGGGTGATGCAGCAAAGTAGCGTAAGTATTTCCCTCAGTTTTTGAGAACCAAGGTATCAATCCATTAGGAGGCTCCTCAAAAGTCCCACGCACCTACACAAACAAACAAGAACCTCGCAACCAACGCGATAAAGGGGTTGTCAATCCCTTCACGGAAACTTGCAAAAGTGAGATCTGATAGAGAAAATAAGATAAGATAAATATTTTTGGTATTTTTATGATATAAAGTAAAAGATGCAAATAAAAGTAGATGGAAAACTTATATGATAAGAGATAGACCCGGGGGCCATAGGTTTCACTAGTGGCTTCTCTCAAGATAGCATAAGTATTACGGTGTGTGAACAAATTACTGTTGAGCAATTGATAGAAAAGTGCATAGTTATGATATTATCTAGGCATGATCATGTATATAGGAATCACGTCCGCAACAAGTAGATCGAAACAATTCTGCACCTACTACTATTACTCCACACATCGACTGACTTTTGCCTGCATCTAGAGTATTAAGTTCATATGAACAGAGTAACGCATTAAGAAAGATGACATGATGTAGAGGGATAAACTCATGCAATATGATATAAACCCCATCTTTTTATTCTCGATGGCAACAATACAATACGTGCCTTGTTGCCCCTGCTGTCACTTCGAAAGGACACCGCAAGATTGAACCCAAAGCTAAGCACTTCTCCCATTGCAAGAAAGATCAATCTAGTAGGCCAAAACCAAACTGATAATTCGAAGAGACTTGCAAAGATAATCAATCATACATAAAAGAATTCAGAGGAGATTCAAATATTTCTCATAGATAAACTTGATCATAAACCCACAATTCATCGGATCTCGACAAACACACCGCAAAAAGAGATACATCGAATAGATCTCAAAGAAGATCGATGAGAACTTCGTATTGAGATTCAAAGAGAGAGAAGAAGCCATCTAGCTAATAAGTATGGACACCAAGGTCTGTGGTAAACTACTCACAACTAATCGGAGAGGCCTTGGAGATGATGTAGAGGCCCTTTGGGCTCGATTCCCCCTCCGACGGAGCACCAGCAAAGGCTCCAAGATGGGATCTCGCAGATATAGAAGGTTGCGGCGGTGGAATTAGGTTTTCGTGGTGCTCCTAGATGTTCTCGGGGTACGTGGATATATATAGGAGGAATAAGTAGGTCGGTGGAGCCACGAGGAGGCCACGAGGGTGGGGGGCACGCCGAGCACCCTCGTGGCCGCCTCGTTCGCTTCTTGACGTCCACTCCAAGTCTCGTGGGTTGCGTTTGTTCCAAAAGATCGCTCCCGAAGGTTTCATCCCGTTTGGACTCCGTTTGATATTCCTTTTCTTCGAAACACTAAAATAGGCAAAAAAAACAGCAATTCAGGCCGGGCCTCTGGTTAGTAGGTTACTCCCAAAAATGATATAAAAGTGTAAAGTAAAGCCCATAAACATTCAAAACGGGTAATATAATAGCATGGAACAATAAAAACCTATAGATACGTTGGAGACGTATCAAGCATCCCCAAGCTTAATTCCTGCTCGTCCTTGAGTAGGTAAATGATAAAAACAGAATTTTTGATATGGAATGCTACCTAGGATAATTCTCAATGTAATTTTCTTAATGTGGTGTAAGTGCATCTAGTGCCACCCCTAGTTGGTTTTGGAGTATTGACGACAAAGTTGGTTGAGGGACTAATGCGTTTGTGAGAATTGCAGGATAACACAGGTAGTGTCCCTCATTGATTCGGTTTACCTACCGGAGATGACCCCTAAAAATGTATGAAGACATTGAAGACAATGGTGGTATGAGAAGATATTCATATTGAAGACTATGACATGAGAAGACATTGTGTGAAGACTTTGGAGCTCGAAGACTGTGTGGTTTCGTTGTTTCCTTTTCTTCTTTGTTGAGTCATAAGAACCATCGTACTTTTAAGTGGGGTCCAAGTGAACTAAGTCAGAGTGACTGAAGTGATGCTCAACTCAAATCCTATGTCTTCGAGCGAAGACAATGAGAGCAAACCTTATCCAGAGCTGGATGAGTCAGCTTTGCTTGTAGCCCAAGTAAAGTTGCCGCGTGTGTTTGAAATCTGACCGTTGGAACACGTGTCAGTTCCGTAGTGACCCAGGGTCATTTTGGACAAATCAGGTCGGGTTGCCTAGTGGCTATAAATAGCCCACCCCCTACACCATAAATTGGTGGCTGCTCAGAGTTTGTGCACGGCTTTTGTCGTTTGAGAGCAACCCACCTCGAAGCATTTGAGAGAGAGAAATCCTTGCGAGGACAAAGCCCAAACACCCAGAGCCAAAGAGTGTTAGGCATCACTGAAGTCTTTCTGTCTGTGTGACCTGAAGACTTATTACACTTGAGGACTGTGAATCCTCCAGCCGGTTAGGCGTCGCGTTCTGAGCATCCAAGAGTCATTGTGGATTGCCGGTGAACGAAGTCTGTGAAGGTTTGGAAGTCTCCCTTGAAGACTTACCAGAGTGATTGGGCGAGGACTGGGTGTCCTTAGCTCAAGGGGAATAAGGTGAAGACACGGTCTTCTGAGTTAAATCTCAGCCTCCCTAACCAGACGTACAGTTGTCACAGCAACTGGAACTGGTCCAACAAATCCTGTGTCTTCAACAAGCAACTGGTTGTATCCCTTCCAACCTTACTTAAGTTTGTCTTCATGAAGTCATTGCCTATCTGTTTATCTGTTTGACTTCATTGCTTGACTACTGCTGTTGATTAGCTTCATACTATCTTCCATCTTGATCCTTACTACCTAGCTGCTACTAGTCCTGTACTTTCACATCGTTACATACTTGACTATGGCTTGCTTCAGGGTAGTTTATCTTCCACTGCATATCAATTAGGTTATTTCTGTTGTTTGTCTTCGAAACATCCAAGTTTTGAAGACTTCCATAAAAATCGCCTATTCACCCCCCCTCTAGTCGATACTAGCACTTTCAATTGGTATCAGAGCAAGGTACTCCCTTGTTCTGTGTGATTCGGTTGAACCACCTCGAGTTTCAGCTATGTCGACTGCAGGGATAATCAAGGTCTCCGCTACATGCCCCGTGTTCGATGGAACTGAATATCCCTACTGGAAGAATAAGATGTGCATGCATCTTGAAGCCATTGATGTCGACCTCTGGTATGTCGTCAAGAATGGCGTTCTCAAAACTGGTGAAGGTGTTACCCCCACTGATGTCAAGAAGTTCATTCAACTGGACTCTACTGCAAAGAACATCATCTGTGGTCATCTGACCAAAGGACAGTATGGCCATGTGAGTGCTCTGGAAATGTCGAAGCTAGTCTGGGAATGGCTATCCAAGGTCAACGAAGGCATTTCAACTCAGAGAGATCAAAGAATCAGTGTTCTTCGCAACCTCTTCAACCGCTTCAAGAGAAACGATAATGAAAATGTCCAGCTCACGTTTGATCGCCTCACTGATATCACAAATGAACTTCAAGCTCTTGGCACAACTGAGATTACCAAGCATGAAATCGTCAAGACACTGCTGAGATCACTTGACAGCTCCTTTGACACCCTTGCCCTCATGATACAAGAATGTCCTGACTTCGAGACACTCGATCCGTCTGATATACTTGAGAGGCTCAACACACATGAGTTCCAGCTATCTGAGAAAAGAGATATCTATGGCCCAAACTATGGCCGAACTCGTGCTTTGAAGGCGAAAGTTGTTTCCTCATCTGAAGAAGAATCTGACTGCAGTTCTGAAGATCCTGAAGACATTGGAAGGGAACTTGCTATGCTTGTGAAGAAGTTCCAGAAATTCACAAAGAAGAAAGGCTTCAGAAAGTCTTCATGATCTAGCTCAAGGAATGATGAAGCTTCCACACATGATCACAAGAAGAGAACCTGCCACAAGTGCAAGAAACCTGGTCACTACATATCTGAGTGTCCACAGTGGGACAATGAGAAGAAGAAGAAGAAAAGCAAGGAATATGATTCCGATGACAAGAAGAAGAAGAAATCCTCAAAGTCTTCTAAGTCTTCTTCCAAGTCTTCATCATACAAGAAGAGCTCATCTGGCAAGGCTCGTGCTTTTGTTGGCAAGGAAATGGATTCAGAGGAGGAGTCTGCTTCGGAGGAGGCGGAGGTGGAGTCTGGAGAGGAGTCTGACCCTGGCGTTGCAAGTCTGGCTCTAGCCACAGCCTATGTTGCCAAGTCCATCTTCAACACTGAAGACAATGACTTCCACACCAACGCTGAAGCTAATGACGAAGACGATCCTACTCCCACCTACTGCTTCATGGCACGTGGTGCCAAGGTAAAATCACGCGATGCTTACTTTCAAACTTCAAGTGAAGATGACTCTGATTGTGAATCCAAACCCAGCTACAAAACACTTGCTAAAATTGCAACTGAACAACAAAAGGCTATGGAACATACTCAAAAACTGTTAGACAAAAGCGATGACCTGTTGGACGCTGAAATGACACGTTCACAGTCCTTAGTTGATGACATAAAAAATCTTCATGCTAAGTACCAAGAACTTGAAGGTCGTCATGAATCGCTCTCAACTACTTATGAAAGGCTCTCCTATGATTATCTTCAAAGGAAACAAGAGCTTGAGAAACTGAGAGCGGCTCATGAACATCTTCAAAAAGTGAATGAGTCACTTCGCGCCCAACAGATCAGTTCCGCTCAGGATGGATTTGAACCACCATGCCTAAAATGCATTGAGCGTGATAACGCTACATCTGTTGCTGAATGTTCCACTGCTGCTACTGTTTCATTGTCTTCACCTACTGATGCGGTTACTAACCCCTCTGCGGAGGATACCACTGCTGTTGCTGATGAAAATACTATGTTGAAGACATTGCTTGAAAAAGGGATGTACAAAAGTTTGAAGGGACATCAGACTCTCTGTGATGTCCTCAAAAAGCAGATTCTGAACTGAAACCCTAGGAAAGAGGGTGTTGGGTTCGAAAGAAAAATGAATGTTGATGGCTCGTACTAAAAGCCTGAGGAGTACCCCAAAACCACATGGGTTGCTGCAAAGGAACCTTCAGTAGATCCATCCACCTTATCTGGCTTTACCTGTGCTAATCCTATTATCATTGATGAATCCTTTGATGCAAACTATAAGCTGTTCAAAAATCAGAATGGTGAAGTGTTTGCCAGGTACATTGGTACTAACTACAGGAATGGACCACCTATGAAGAAGATCTGGGTACCTACGAAGTACATTGAGAATCTTCCTGTGAATGTCGTCATGACACCACCAAGGAAGAAGACAAACCCCAGACCAATAGCTCCATGTGGCCCAAAGGCTTCATACAGATACAGGACTCATATGAGTCACCCTAACGCCAATATTTTGCAGGGAAATCATGCTCAGACTTATGAATATGAGCGTGTATCTTCGAACCGCTATGTTCATAGGACTAAGAACTTTTCTGCTTATTCATATGAGTATCATTCATCTCCTGCAAGGCTATTTGCTAGGGCTTCAAAGCCAAAATTCTCAGATGCTGCACTTAGACTCATTGCTTCTAAGCCCCCACTAAAGATGTGGGTGGCAAAGAAGAACTAACTCTCTTTTGCAGAAAACGTTCTCCAGCCAGCAATCAATGGCGTCCGATACTATTGCTGGGGACCTAAAACTCATTGAGGACGCACGATAAAATGTCATTCTATATGCTTCACATCTGAATTTCTTATCAGTCATACTATGTCCTAACTTTGTTATAAGCTGTGACTGTCCCTATATGTGTCAAATGCTTATGCTTCACAACACTCTTGTGAAGCCTATCCTCCTAACTGCATTGTAGGGTACATCACCAAAAGCTTTAGAATGGATTATGGACAGTGGATGCACAAATCATATGACCGGTGATCGAAGTCTTCTCATGGACTCAACCTTACGTCCATCCGACAAAAGTCACATTACATTTGCTGACACTGGTAAAAGCAAGGTATTGGGTCTAGGTAGAGTTGCAATCTCAAAGGATCAACACATGGATAAAGTGATGCTTGTTGAATCCCTTGGTTTCAACTTAATGTCTGTCTCAATGCTTTGTGACTTGAACATGATTGTGATATTTGGCAAATATCGTTGCCTTGTACTAATGGAATCTGACAAATCTCTAGTCTTTGAAGGGTATCGAAAAGATGATCTATACATGGTAGATTTCTCAGCAGGTCCACAGCTTGCCGTATGTCTTCTCACAAAAGCTTCAGAATGCTGGCTCTGGCATCGAAGGCTAGGACATGCTGGCATGAGGAACTTACACTCACTCGTCAAAAAGAAGCATGTCATTGGCATTGAGGATGTCAAGTTCAAGAAGGATCATCTGTGTGGTGCCTGTGAAGCTGGAAAGATGACAAGGGCAAAGCACCCCTCAAAGACAATCATGACAACATCTCAACCCTTCGAGCTGTTACACATGGACTTATTTGGACCTACTCACTACTCCACCCTCACAACAACTGCCTGTCTCTATGGCTTCGTCATTGTTGATGACTACTCAAGATACACATGGGTTCATATAATTCTTTACAAGACTGAAGTGCAAGATGTCTTCAGGCGCTTCACAAATCGAGCAATGAAAAATTATGGAGTGATGATCAAGCACATCAGAAGTGACAATGGCACTGAATTCAAGAACACTGGACTTGATCTGTATCTGGATACAATGGGAATCACTCATGAGTTCTCTGCTCCGTACACACCTCAGCAAAACGGCATTGTTGAGCGCAAAAACAGAACCCTCATTGAGATGGCTCGAACAATGCTAGATGAGTATAAGACACCAAGAAAGTTCTGGCCTGAAGCTATTGATACAACATGTCACATCATCAACCGTGTATACATTCATAAGCTTCTGAACAAACATCATATGAGCTACTTACTGGCAAGAAGCCAAACATCAGTTACTTCAGAGTATTTGGAGCAAGATGCTGGATAAAGGATCCCCATCACAAGTCAAAATTTGCACCAAAGGCTCACGAAGGCTTCATGCTTGGCTATGGAAAGGATTCACACTCCTACAGAGTCTTCAACCTTTATCTATACAAAATCATTGAAACTGTGGATGTGAAATTTGATGAAACCAATGGTTCACAGAGAGAGATCCTGCCAAGTACACTGGATGAAGCTCCTTCAAACGAGGCAATCAAGCTGATGGTAACTGGTGAAATCATGCCCTCTGAAGCACAACCTGAAGAGGAACTTATCATCTCTGCACCAAATCAACCTGAAGACAATACTCAGACTGAAGACAATCCTCCAAATGATGACAATGATCAGCCAGAGCAAAATCTTCGTCCTGTTCATCCTCGTGTTGCAAATGAAGTTCAAATAGAGAAGATAATTGACAGCATCAATGCACCTGGTCCGCTCACTCGATCAAGAGCAACACAACTAGCAAACTTCTGTGTGCACTTTTCATTTGTGTCAATATCAGAACCCAAGAAAGTTGCTGAAGCTTTTATGGAACTTGAATGGATTCAAGCCATGCAAGAAGAACTTCAACAGTTCAAACTGAATAATGTCTGGGAACTTGTCAAGTGACCAAATCCTCGCAAGCATAACATTATTGGAACAAAATGGATATATCAAAACAAGCAAGATGAGCATGGTCAAGTCGTCAGAAACAAAGCACGTCTTGTGGCTCAAGGATACACACAAGTTGAAGGAATTGACTTCGATGAAACATTTGCTCCTGTTGCTAGGCTTGAAGCTATTCGCATACTGCTAGCCTATGCTAATCATCACAATATCTTGCTATATCAAATGGATGTAAAGAGAACATTTCTCAATGGCAAGATTGAAGAAGAAGTATATGTCGCACAACCACCTGGCTTTGAAGATCCAAAATATCCTGATATGGTGTACAAGCTAAACAAAGCATTGTATGGCCTCAAACAAGCTCCTCGTGCCTGGCATGATACAATCAAAGACTCTCTTCACGAAGACATATGATGGTGAACTGTTTGTGTGCCAAATATATGTGGATGACATAATCTTCAGATGCAACAACCAGAAGTATAGTGATGAGTTTGGGTACATGATGCAAGAGCAATATCAAATGTCCATGATGGGTGAGCTGAAGTTCTTCCTTGGTCTTCAGATTCATCAGCAGAGGAATGGCATCTTCATATCTCAAGAGAAATACCTCAAAGACTGTCTGAAGAAGTTTGGAATGGAAGACTGCAAAGGCTACACGACGCCAATGCCAGCCAAACACCATCTTGGTCCCGACGACAATGGTAAAGAGTTCGATCAAAAGGTATACCGCTCCATGATTGGTTCTTTGCTTTATTTATGTGCATTTAGGCCAGATATTATGCTTAGTGTTTGCATGTGTGCTCGATTCCAAGCGGCACCAAAGGAATCGCATCACTTAGCTGTGAAGCGAATTCTTCGATATTTGGCTTACACCCCAACACTCGGATTATGGTATCCCAAGGGCTCAAAATTTGATTTGGTTGGATTCTCGGATGCTGATTATGCTGGTGACAAGGTGGATCACAAGTCTACATCAGGCACATGTCATTTTCTTGGTCGATCACTTGTCTATTGGTCTTCGAAGAAGCAGAACTGTGTATCACTCTCAACTGCTGAATCTGAATACATTGCTGATGGATCCTGTTGTGCTCAGCTTCTATGGATGAAGCAAACTCTCAAGGACTATGGCATCAATCTAAAACAAGTACCTCTCTTCTGCGACAACGAAAGTGCCATCAAAATAGCCAACAATCCAGTCCAACACTCGAAGACAAAGCACATTGATTTTCGTCATCACTTTCTCAGAGATCATGTTATGAAGAAAGATATCGATATCATTCACGTCAACACTGAAGAGCAACTGACATATATCTTCACAAAGCCCTTGGCTGAGAAAAGGTTTTGCAAGTTACGATGTGAGCTAAATATCTTGGAATCCTCTAATGTCCTGTGATCAGGCACACATCCTAACACTTATGCATGTTGATGACTCAGATGTGCAACACATAAAGTAATGTATATCTTCAATCAATGAAGATTTACACTCTGAGTGTGAATATATTAACATGGAACTTGACTTCGGAGCGCCACGATAATTGTGCGCCGTGTCTGGGTCTAATACTTCCTATACGGTGGGTTACGCCACCACCAACTTTCTATGTTTGAAGTGTTTCACTCATGGCGTTATATTGTAATGACTTCGCATTTGGTTTGTCTTCAGTTTCAATTTGTCTTCATGACTTTCTGCACTATGATGATTTGCTTGCTTTCTGATATATACTAGTGTTCTGTCCTCTACAACATTCACTTATAGCTATGTCTTCAAGATTGGATCTTTTGAACTAAGTGAATGTGATCGGACCCTAACCTCTCTATGCTTCCTATCTCAAACTCTATCTATCCAAATCATATGAAACTGTCGAATGTCTTCTCTGTGTCCTAGTCAGCAGAAGGCAAAGAGACAAACATTAAATCTGTTTTAAAAGGCTTATCTTTATTGTTGAAATCCGGAGAAGCCGGAACAACTCTTCGACATGCCTGGCGGGCATGGGAACGTGGGACAATCCTGGGTGTGTTGCATGCTTGCCACGTACCCCTCAGATATGAACCGCCAGGGGCACCAGCGTAATTGCACTGTGTCTCTCACCTACTTATAAATACTTGTCCCCTGCGATAAAGAAATCCTTCTTCCACCTCTCCACCTCCGTCAAAACCCTAGCGCCACTGCTAGCTCGTGACGACGCCGGCGACGAAGCGCTTAGCAGCCGTGACTTCTCCGACGCCGTCCTCACGCCGGCCGCGGACATCGTCCTCTCCGCCGTCACCGTAGGTGTCCTCCGTCGCCAAGTTAGGGCATGGTGGTCTGAACTGCTCGGTCTCCTATTCTTCCCATCTAGCAGTTCTTTGTGCGGTAATTATAACTCTATTTTTACCACCTTTTTGATCTTCAAGATTCATCCTGTTTACCGAAAGTAGTTTCTGTCTGTTCAAGTTAGATCTATTCTGTTTGCATCTCATACTGCCTAGTCGATTCACTTAGATTTCCTGTCTAGTTTGATTCCTCACTTGTACTTATTCACGGATGGGTACAAATCTGGAACCAACTCACCTATATAAGTGAATGTCTTCGCATCATGAGGTCAATGTCTTCAAACTGATTTATCTTCAAAATCTTCTGAGAATGCATATGACCTCTTCCCCTTCCCTCGCATCTCTAATGATGTCACAGGTACATGTCCGTGGGAGAATCCCTTGGTTCTCATAGTCTGCATTCGTTTGCAGAATACTTACAGCATCATATAAATTCTCCTGAAGCCAGTTCCTGCTTGACCAGCAAGCGCAAATCTCTGAAGCCTTTGAACGTATTGAAGCCTTTCAGCTTGAAGTTCATGGCTGCAGAAAAATCAGCAAGAAAGGGTGGCAGACAGCGCAGAGAAGGAACATCCAAAGATCTGCCTGATGATTTAGCAGAACTGTACAAGACAAATCCTGAAGAGAATTATCATCAGAGAAAGACACGAATCCAATGGATTCGACGATATTGGGCTGAGGAGTGGTTCAAATACAAGTTTGTGACGAAGGAATATGCAGAGAAGAATGCCATTAAGAGACCTTGGGGTGATATTCTCTATCGAGGCCTTCATCCCAAGACCAGAGCTGAAGCCATTGACCAAGGCTTCTATTCTTGCATGGTCCATGGCCCCCAGCCTGAGAACGCAGATCCCACCTCACTACTATGGTGTCGTGATGACTCTCTATTCAAGCGCAACTACCAGTTTGCTGTGGCTTCGGCCAAGAAGAACAAGAAGTCCTTGGGCTTGGACTTCAACCCAGGTCCCTCTGCTCCCCGTGCTAACGGCTCCCGTGACGCTAATCCCAATGAGATCGGCCCCTTCTCCAACCTTGACGGCCTCATCACCTACATCAGGGTACAAGGTGCCAGAGTAGACCATTCTGACAATGGTGTTGACTCCGATGAAGCCCCTGCTCCTCCTCCAAAGCCGTAGAAGCAAAAGAAGTCAAAGGCTTCAACCTCAGCCGCACCTCCGAAGACTTTGCATGCGAAGCCACTGGCCACTGCACCTCCTGAAGCCAGTGTGTAGTCTGAAGATCAATCCCGTGTCTCCAAGAGAACGGAGAAGAAAAAGCAACTTGTCAGACCATCTGATCAAACAGCCTTGACTCCTGCTGCAATTCTGCGTGAAGAACCCATTGATCTATCCAGTGATGAAGATCTTGATGATGATGCTCTTGAGCAGCTAATCAAAAGCAAAGAAGAAGCAGAAATCTTCAGCAACTTACCTCTCTTTGATGTGGCCATCATCCACAATTTCATTGATGAGTGGTTCGACACCCCCAATGTCAGCTTTGAAGGTTTACAGCTCCCCATTGGCCTCAGTGTCGCCTTCAATGGCGGCATTGCTTCTGAGCTAGCTCTTGCTTAGCGCATCATTGAGCTCAAGAACAAGATTGACTATGAGAAGGCTCAATTCAAGAAGCATGTAGCCAAGCTAAGTGTTCAAGACGTCCGCAACTTCAAGGTCATGCTCCATGAGCTTAAAGAAGCTTTTCTGAAGAAGCGTGAAGAAGCCCAGGGCTCTCGAGAGTGCATGAAGATTTTGGCTGATAAGTGTGTGCTTGCCTACAACGAGGCTGAGAAGCGCAAATCACTTGGCCGTCCTGGCATTGACCCCAGGATGGCTGCAAAGAGGAAGAAGAAGCACCCTGCTGAATAGCCTGAGCCTTCAAGCCAAGAAGCCCCTCGCATTATCTTCCCAAGCAGCATGACTGGCTCGAAGCCAAAGGTCACCACAACCACTTCAGAACAGAAGAAGACAAGGGCTACCGAGGCTGAAGCCAGAAAGAGAAAGAACACTGAAGCCTCTGATGCCGCTCCCTCCAAGAAGAAGCGCAAGACCAAGAAGACTAGGGCTGCTTCCACAAAGCCCTTAGTCGTTGAACCCATTTCCGTGGTTCGCCCAGCATCAGAACATCAAGAACGACGAATGGTAGTCCATGAGCCTGCTCCCACAGAGGCTCATGAGGCTGAAGATATTCCAGCAGCTGAACCCACCGCTGCTGAAGACATTGGTCATGATGACAATGTAGCTGATGATGAAGTTCTTCCTCAGATCGAACATCAAGTGGTATCATCGCCTGTTCATACGAACAACGCACTCATCAGTATTGGTCGTCCTCAGACGCCAATTGCTCAGGATGCTTCGTGGGCTGATCACCCACAACTCCAAGACTCCCCCAGTACTCCCCAACAACAACAACAAGCTACACCCCCAGTGCAAGAAGAGGATGAAGACTTTCAGGCCTAGCCAACTCCATCTCCTAAGGTGAAGCCAGCACTTCGCAGGCTTCGCAGAGGACAAAGGCCTGAAGTCCCTCTATCGAGCATTCCAGAAGGAGACGTGCAACGTTCACCTGTTGCACGGCAAGTATTCTCAGAACCAGCTCCAACTGTGAATGTCTCCGAGTCTGAAGCACATGCTGCTGAAGACATTCCGGCTGCATCAGCCGAAGAAAATGAAGAAGAAGTACGTGTTCCTACTCCCCCAGCAATTGAAGAAGAAACAGTTCATGATCTGAACGTGCCTGTGCCCGACCCTCCTGCTCGTCAAGAGGATGTTGACAATGTTGAGGCTGCCACCACCAACGCCAATGAAGCCAGTGACAAAGTCATGGCTGACGCTAATGTGGAGCCTGCACCAACCAGTGTGCCTGAAACCAATGAGGCAACTGTGCCTGAAGATTATGAGGCCCCTGCACCTGAAGCCAATGAGGATGTTGCACCTGAAGCCAATGAGGATGCTGCACCTGAAGCAAATTTGACAACTGCTCCCGTAGCACCTGTCGTGCAGCCTGATGCCTCAACTGTTGCCCCTGCTCCTGTTCCGCCACTAAGGCCTCACACAATTGAGCAAGCATACAGTCATGGTAAGCTTACCACTGTCCGATGGCCTATTCTGGTGCCTCCGCCCTCTGCCTCAGGACCGCAATTTGACTATCATGTTGAGCATAGGCCTCAGGTCCAGAAGCCAAAGCCCAGGTTGCCAAGGTTTCCAGGTACTGCCAACTCACCAGGGTCATTCAATGCTAATGGCTTCAAAAGACACAATACCTTCTTTGACAGTGCCAAGAACCCTTACTCCAAGCCAAGGATATCATCAGATCGGTTCTGGAGCTATTAGCAGAGAAGCTATTACTCATGTGTGCTGTATGATCAAGGGAGCAGTTTCCCTCATATGCGCCTTGACACTGAAGCTATTGCTGGACTGCCGTGCTTAGAAGAAGCACTTGATTGCTTTCGCGATGCTGGTCTGCTCCACTTTGTGACAGACAAAGAACATTGGAATGAAGAGCTATTGCTTCAGTTCTATGCCACTCTGCACATTCGCGGCTACTACAGGGACATCAAGACATGGGTTCTCGAGTGGATGACTGGAAATGTTCATCATGAAGCCAAAGCTATGGATATCATCGAGCTTACAGGGCTAGCCACTCCTAGAGAACTATATGAGCCTGACTGTCAGCTACACCGGAATGCTGTGGAGAGCATCTTTCACAAGCCAGAACCCAATATGATCCAGATGCTGAGCATGATGAAGCCTTTGCCATCTGACGCTGAGTATCCCACATATTTCTTTGTTGAAGACCTTGAGTATCTGCCTCGAACCATATATCATATCATCAGGCGAACTCTATGGCCAGTCAAGGGACATTCATCAGCGGCCAAGCTTGAAGGAGCAATGAAGACTTTGGTCTTCTTATTCTCAATGGCATCAGCTTCAACACGCAAGAATTCTTCATCAGGCAACTTGCTGCTTCCTGCTCTGACCTATTTGGTCTGAAGTTTTATGCTCCATGGGTCATGTGCCTCATCAATCGACACTCATCTGTCAATTATCAGCCCTCTGCTCGCAATCATATAATCTTTCTGCCAGAGGTTGATATGTTAGTTGATGCTATATACTCTGACCCTGCCAAGATGCCGCTTTGTCTTCAAAACATTGAGCACCAAAGCTTCACTCAGCCTATTGAAGGTGTTCACGCAGCAACACGAATCTATCCATAGACTGGTAACACTCGTCTGCCTCATAGAGCACCCATTGAAGCCACTGAAAGCACCATTGCACAAAGGCCTCGGAAGCGTTCTCGCGTTCTCAATGACCGAGAACTTCTTGTGGCCCTTCATCAGAAAAAGGATAAGCATCATTTCTGGCTCAAGAGACAGATGCAAAGCCTCTTGGTGGATGTCAATCGCATTCGCATCCTTGCCACCAAGAATGCCTTTGTTGCTCTTGAAACTTGCTGGCGATCATGGATGAGCTTAACCCTGCTGAGTGCTGAAGCTGATCTTCAAGACGATGGCTTCAATGAAAGATTCCAGTTCGACTCCACTCCTCCATGGACTGCTACCCTGCGTCGAACTCCATCTCTTGAGGACTGAATATTCTTCTTCCGCGGCAACAGTTAATGCCAGAGTGATCGATGATGAAGATGATGCTACTTCACCACCTCCTACTACTGCGCGCATTGACACTGCACCAAGTTCGTCTGCACCGCCAACCAACGACGACAACCCTGCTGCTTCACCTACTCATGACGAGTAGATGCTCTATGTCTTCAAACCTTTCTGGTCCTTACTGACAAAAGGGGGAGAAGCGTATGAGTTGATAGTCTTCAAGCGGGTTCATATGGGCGGTTGCATTATATTTTGCTGCGTGCTTACAACTCTTGCGTTTTGAAACATTTGGTTCTTTGAGTTGTAACATCTAAACTTGATGGTCGTCTGCTACTTCTGCTACTTATTTGCTTTACTATGATGCGATGATAAATTCCGCATGTGCGATGATAACTTCCGCACTTAGATCATTCTGCAGACGTCCATTTTTCATTATGCATGTCATTCTTATTGCTATATCATTTCATGAATGATGAATTATCTTCATAAGTTGAAGTGGATCTCCACAAGTACAACCTGCCATGTGCATTTGCATTCCAAAAGCAAATTACTTATATGCACATCTTCAGGGGGAGCCTTTGCAACTTATGAAGACAATTCCCTATCCTTATAATTTCACATACTTTATCCCCGTTGAAAACTTCAACCAGTTTGTCATCAATCACCAAAAAGGGGGAGATTGTAAGTGCATCTAGTGCCACCCCTAGTTGGTTTTGGAGTATTGACGACAAAGTTGGTTGAGGGACTAATGCGTTTGTGAGAATTGCAGGATAACGCAGGTAGTGTCCCTCATTGATTCGGTTTACCTACCGGAGATGACCCCTAAAAATGTATGAAGACATTGAAGACAATGGTGGTATGATAAGATATTCATATTGAAGACTATGACATGAGAAGACATTGTGTGAAGACTTTGGAGCGCGAAGACTGTGTGGTTTCGTTGTTTCCTTTTCTTCTTTGTTGAGTCATTGGAACCACCGTACTGTTAAGTGGGGTCCAAGTGAACTAAGTCAGAGTGACTGAAGTGATGCTCAACTCAAATCCTATGTCTTCGAGCAAAGACAATGAGAGCAAACCTTATCCAGAGTTGGATGAGTCAGGTTTGCTTGTAGCCCAAGTAAAGTTGTCGCGTGTGTTTGAAATCTGACCGTTGGAACATGCTTCAGTTCCTTAGTGACCCAGGGTCATTTTGGACAAATCAGGTCGGGTTGCCTAGTGGCTATAAATAGCCCACCCCCTACACCATAAATTGGTAGCTGCTCAGAGTTTGTGCACGGCTTTTGTCGTTTGAGAGCAACCCACCTCAAAGCATTTGAGAGAGAGAAATCCTTGCGAGGACAAAGCCCAAACACCCAGAGCCAAAGAGTGTTAGGCATCACTGAAGTCTTTCTGTCTGTGTGACCCGAAGACTTATTACACTTGAGGACTGTGAATCCTCCAGCCGGTTAGGCGTCGCGTTCTGAGCATCCAAGAGTCATTGTGGATTGCCGGTGAACGAAGTCTGTGAAGGTTTGGAAGTCTCCCTTGAAGACTTACCAGAGTGATTGGGCGAGGACTGGGTGTCCTTAGGTCAAGGGGAATAAGGTGAAGACACGGTCTTCTGAGTTAAATCTCAGCCTCCCTAACCAGACGTACAGTTGTCACAGCAACTGGAACTGGTCCAACAAATCCTGTGTCTTCAACAAGCAACTGGTTGTATCCCTTCCAACCTTACTTAAGTTTGTCTTCACGAAGTCATTGCCTATTTGTTTATCTGTTTGACTTCATTGCTTGACTACTGCTGTTGATTGGCTTCATACTATCTTCCATCTTGATCCTTACTACCTAGCTACTACTAGTCCTGTACTTTCACATCGTTACATACTTGACTATGGCTTGCTCAGGGTAGTTTATCTTCTGCTGCATATCAATTAGGTTATTTCTGTTGTTTGTCTTTGAAATTTCCATGTTTTGAAGACTTTCATAAAAATCGCCTATTCACCCCACCCCCTCTAGTCGATACTAGCACTTTCATGTGGCATGAATGGTCAGATCCAAATGATTCAAAATAAAAGTTCATATTGACCTAAAAACAATAATACTTCAAGTATACTAACAAAGCAATCATGTCTTCTCAAAATAGTATGGCTAAAGAAAGTTATCCCTACAAAATCATATAGTTTGGCTATGCTCTATCTTCATCACACAAAGTATTTAACTATGCACAACCCCGATGACAAGCCAAGCAATTGTTTCATACTTTAGTATTCTCAAACTTTTTCAACTTTCACGCAATACATGAGCGGGAGCCATGGACATAGCACTATATGTGGAATAGAATGGTGGTTGTGGAGAAGACAAAAAAGGAGAAGACAGTCTCACATCAACTAGGCATATCAATGGGCTATGGAGATTCCCATTAATAGATATCAATGTGAGTGAGTAGGGATTGCCATGCAACGGATGCACTAGAGCTATAAATGTATGAAAAGCTCTACAAAAGAAACTAAGTGGCTGTGCATCCAACTTGCTTTCTCACGAAGACCTAGGGCATTTTGAGGAAGCCCATCATTGGAATATACAAGCCAAGTTCTATAGTGAAAAATTTCCACTAGTATATGAAGGTGACAACATAGGAGACACTCTATCATGTAGATCATGGTGCTATTTTGAAGTACAAGTGTGGTAAAAGGATAGTAACATTGTCCCTTCTCTCATTTTATTTTTTTATTTGGCCTTTCTCTTTTTTTATTTGGCCTTTTTTTTAAAGTCCGAAGTCTCATCCCGACTTGTTGGGGAATCATAGTCTTCATCATCCTTTCCTCCTTTGGGAACATGCTCTAATAATGAAGATCATCACACTTTTATTTACTTACAACTCAAGATTACAACTCGATACTTAGAACAAAATATGACTCTCTATGAATGCCTCCAGCGGTGTACCAGGATATGCAATGAATCAAGAGCGACACGTATGGAATTATGAAGGTGGCTTTGCCACAAATACGATGTCAACTACATGATCATGCAAAGAGCAATATGACAATGATGATGCGTGTCATAATAAACGGAACGGTGGAAAGTTGCATGGCAATATATCTCGGAATGGCTATGGAAATGCCATAATAGATAGGTATGGTGGCTGTTTTGAGGAAGGAATATGGTGGGTGTATGGTACTGGCGGAAGTTGCGTTGCACAAGACAGGCTAGCAATGGTGGAAGGGTGAGAGTGCGTATAATCCATGGAGTCAACATTAGTCATAAAGAACTCATATACTTATTGCAAAAATCTACAAGCCATTGAAAACAAAGTACTACACGCATGCTCCTAGGGGGATATATTGGTAGGAAAAGACCATCGCTCGCCCCGGACCGCCACTCATAAGGAAGACAATAAATAAATAAATTATGCTCCAACTTCATCACAAAGCGGTTCACCATACGTGCATGCTATGGGAATCACAAACTTCAACACAAGTATTCCTCAAGTTCATAATTACTCCACTAGCATGACTCTAATATTTCCATCCTCATATCTTAAAACAATTATCAAGCATCAAATTGATCATAGCATCCAATTCACTTTCTATGATAGTTTTTATTATACCCAACTTGGATGCCCATCATTCTAGGACCAATTTTATAACCATAGCAAATGCCATGCTGTTCTAAAAGACTCTCAAAATAATATAAGTGAAGCACGAGAGATCAACAATTTCTACAAAATTAAGCCACCGCCGTGCTCTAAAAGATATAAGTGAAGCACTAGAGCAAAACTATCTAGCTCAAAAGATATAAGTATAGCACATAGAGTATTCTAATAAATTTCCAATCAAGCGGATCTCTCCCAAAAGGTGTGTATAGCAAGGATGATTGTGGTAATCCAAAAATCAAAGACTCAAATCATACAAGACTCTCCAAGCAAAACACATATCATGTGGTGAATAAAAAAATAGCGCCAAGTAAAGTTACCGATAAACGAAGACGAAAGAGGGGATGCCTTCCGGGGCATCCCCAAGATTAGGCTTTTGGTTTTCCTTGAATATCTTGGGCTGCCATGGGCATCCCAAATCTTAGGCTCTTGCCACTCCTTATTCCATATTCCATCAAATCTTTACTCAAAACTTGAAAACTTCACAACACAAAACTCAACAGGAAATCTCATAAGCTCCGTTAGTGCAAGAAAGAAAAACCACCACATAAGGTACTATAATGAACTCATTCTTTATTTATATTCGTGTTAAACCTACTGTATTCCAACTTCTCTCTGGTTCATACCCCCCGATACTAGCCATAGAAGCATCAAAATAAGCAAACAACACACGAAAAAAACAGAATCTGTCAAAAACAGAACAGTCTATAGCAATCTGTAACTTTCGAATACTTCTGGAACTTTAAAAATCCTACAAAAATAGGAAGTCCTGGGAAATTCGTCCATTTATCTACTTCAGAAAGAATCAACGCAAAATCACGTTTCTGTGATTTATTAAAATTCTTCTCGTGCGCACAAAAGTTTCTATTTTTCAGCAGAATCAAATTAACTATCACCGTAGGTTATCCTATATGTTCTACTTGGCGCAAACACTAATTAAAAGGTAAAACCACATCTAAACAGAAGCTAGATGAAATATTAATTAGTAAACAGAAGCAAAAATCAAGAAACAAAAACAAAATTGGGTTGCCTCCCAACTAGCGCTATCGTTTAACGCCCCTAGCTAGGCATAAAAGTGAGAATAGATCTAAGTAGTGCCATAATAATAAGATAGATCACGAAAACTCATTTCATATTCTCTACATTCAGCAGCAAGTTTTCTTTGAGGTAAGAAAAAGTAATAAAAGGGCTAAATTTAATGGGATAGAAGTCCCTAAGTTCAACCTCGGGAGGTATGGGTTCCTCCTTTGGCCCTTCATATTGCACAACCAATTCATCATTATAAGCATTCTTTTGGCAGAACTTTGTAAGCCTATGCCAAGAGAATATCCTAACTCATCATTTTTAATAGCAAAATCATTATTAAGTTCGGAAATTCTATCAACTAGAACATTGGTAGGAACCTTTTTCCTAAGGTTTTCATTAAAAGCAACATAGTCCAAAGATTGAAAACGCATTACTTCCTCTTGATCAAAGAGGATTGCCTCTATGGGAGGACGGCCAGCATCCACCCTATAGGGTGCAAAGATTTCTTTGGCCTCTTCTATTATAAATCTGAACTCATGTGCCAAAAAGATAGTAGCGGCGCGCTTAACAGAAGAATGCTCAATATTAGAAAATTCTAGGAAAATCCTTTGTATGCAAGGGTGCATGTGCAAAACTGCCTTTCAAGTTCAACAATAAGAATGGCGATAGCATCCGCAAGACTACTAGTTTTATGAAGAATAGAACCACCCATAGAAGGTGAGGCACCGGCACAAGTAAATAAATCTTGAATAGCCCCTTTTCCAATAATATTACCACTACCGATTTGAAATTTTTTAGTATGTTAGATAGTGGGTTCTTCAGCAGGAGCATCAACATTTTCCATGTTATTATTATTGTCCATATCAATGATAATCTCCCTAGTTTCAGACATAATGGCAGAAAATGCAAGGGGCAAGAGAAAGAGAGAGGAGAACGGGAAAGACAGGGCGAATAAAATGACAAGGGTGAAGTGGGGGAGAGGAAAACGAGAGGCAAATGGAAAATAATGTAATGCGAGGGAGATGAGTTTGTGATGGGTACTTGGTATGTCTTGACTTGAGTGAAGACCTCCCCAACAACTGCGCCAGAAATCCTTCTTGCTACCTCTTGAGCACTGCGTTGGTTTCCCTTGAAGAGGAAAGGGTGATGCAGCAAAGTAGCGTAAGTATTTACCTTAGTTCTTGAGAACCAAGGTATCAATCTAGTAGGAGGCTCCTCAAAAGTCCCACGCACCTACACAAACAAACAAGAGCCTTGCAACCAACGCGAGAAAGGGGTTGTCAATCCCTTCACGGAAACTTGCAAAAGTGAGATCTGATAGAAAAAAATAAGATAAGATAAATATTTTTGGTATTTTTATGATATAGATTGGAAAGTAAAAGATGCAAATAAAAGTAGATGGAAAACTTATATGATAAAAGATAGACCCGGGGGCCATAGGTTTCACTAGTGGCTTCTCTCAAGATAGCATAAGTATTACGGTGGGTGAAAAAATTACTGTCGAGCAATTGATAGAAAAGTGCATAGTTATGAGATTATCTAGGCATGATCATGTATATAGGCATCACGTCCGCAACAAGTAGATCGAAACGATTCTGCATCTACTACTATTACTCCACACATCGACCGACTCCTTCCTGCATCTAGAGTATTAAGTTCATATAAACAGAGTAACACATTAAGAAAGATGACATGATGTAGAGGGATAAGCTCATGCAATATGATATAAACCCCATATTTTTATCCTCAATGGCAACAATACAATACGTGCCTTACTGCCCCTGGTGTCACTGGGAAAGGACACCGCAAGATTGAACCCAAAGCTAAGCACTTCTCCCATTGCAAGATAGATCAATCTAGTAGGCCAAACCAAACTGATAATTCGAAGAGACTTTCAAAGATAACCAATCATACCTAAAAGAATTCAGAGGAGATTCAAATATTTCTCATAGATAAACATGATCATAAACCCACAATTCATCGGATCTCAACAAACACATCGCAAAAAGAGTTACATCGAATAGATCTCCAAGAAGATCGAGGAGAACTTGGTATTGAGATTCAAAGAGAGAGAAGAAGCCATCTAGCTAATAACTATGGACCCAAAGGTCTGTGGTAAACTACTCACAACTCATCGGAGAGGCCTTGGAGATAATGTAGAGGCCCTCCATGGTCGTTTACCCTCCGGCGGAGCACCGACGAAGGCTCCAAGATGGGATCTCGCTGATACAGAAGGTTGCGGCGGTGGAATTAGGTTTTCGTGGTGCTCCTAGATGTTCTCGGGGTACGTGGATTTATATAGGAGGAAGAGGTAGGTCGTTGGAGCCACGAGGGGCCCACGAGGGTGGGGGCGCGCCCACACCCCTGGGGCGTGCCGGGCACCCTCGTGGCCGCCTCGTTCGCTTCTTGACGTCCACTCCAAGTCTCCTGGGTTGCGTTTTTCCAAAAAGATCGCTCCCAAAGGTTTCATCCCGTTTGGACTCCGTTTGATATTCCTTTTATTCGAAACACTGAAATAGGCAAAAGAAGAGCAATTCGGGTTGGGCCTCCGGTTAGTAGGTTAGTCCCAAAAATGATATAAAAGTGTAAAGTAAAGCCCATAAACATCCAAAACCGGTAATATAATAGCATGGAACAACCAGAAATTATAGATACGTTGTAGACGTATCACCCGGGCATGAGTGCGGCACCGCTTCTTTGGAGCGGCGCTGACCGATTCGAGCGGGAAGCGCATGCGAGTGATGGAGGGGCTTTGGGTGGGCCAGGCTGGTCAGGAGAGGGCGTGGCAGCTGTCCGCCTGTCTCGACCGGACGCCCTAAAATGAGAGGATGCACCGATTCTCGCGGCTAAATCGTACACTACACACCATCTCTCTGTAGGAGTAGGTCGATGTGTCGCTCTCTCTAACACACACATGCTATTAAACACACAAACACACACACAGGTTCATAGAATAGGAATATCATGTGAGTGCGAAGCCACACGAAGTGAGATACAAATGGAGTACGTACAAGAAGAGAAGAGGTGACGAATATTCAATCAAACCTGGACTGAGGAGTAGTACTCCCTCCATCTAGGTGTTAAGTCATCTTATAAAAATTAGATATTCCCAAAATGTCTAGGCGTCTTCCATTAACTTCGCATCTCAATCCCCTCCTGGCCTCGTTGCTAGCGAGCATTGTTACTTAGGGAGCGTTTGGATCCTTAGCAAGAACGGCTTATAGCCTAGCCGGGCAAGGATAGGCTTTTGGAACTGTTAAAATATGTTTGCTTTTGTGGGCCAGCTAGCTTGGGTGGGCTAGGAAAACCTTGCTAGCTCAAGGGAGCCAGATCGGCTCACTTCCGACGGTAAACTTCGCGTACTACCTCCGTCCTGGTTTATTGGTCCCCATTGTATTTTGTGTCAAATTTTGACCATAGAATGAACTAACAAAGCGTTCATGCATGTCACAAAAATTATATCACTGAAAACTATGTTCAAATACGAATGCAACGATATAATGTTGACATGCATTAACATTTTGTTAGTTAAATCTTTGGTCAAAATTTGGCACAAACTACAAAGGGGACCTATAAACCAGGACGAAGGTAGTAGTAACATAGAGTAGTAACATATGCATGTTACTAGTCCAAGTTACTCACCACTATGACCATCCTAAGCAATGTAACCAAATGCTCCTTACTCTGCCTTGTTGTCTCCCCAGGAAACCCAATGCATGGAGCACAACTACGTGTTGATCAGTCAAGAAATCAAAGTTGGCTTGCATGCGAGTTCATACGTGGCCCTGCATGGTAGCTAAAACGACATCTCTTAGTTGTTGGGATTAATTGTTGCGTTTAGAGACAGAAATCAGGGCTTTGATTGGAGGAAGGACCTGCCAAGTTTCTCCTTCTCCTCCAATATGCTTGCACCTTGGTCCCACTGCACCTTCTAACATGACTTATTACACCTAGATGGAGGGAGTAGTACGAGATACGGTGGCACACTGACTTAGGTCGAATACAAGTGCCCAAAATTGTGTGCATGTTATAATAAGGATTCACTTAAAATAGTACGTGAGCGAATAGAGGGATCAATTGGACAGTGTTCACGAGCAGTAGCGAGATTGAAAGTGCGTTATATCGACTAGAGGGGGGTGAATAGGTGATTTTTATGAATTCTTCACTGAGGAATTTGCCGGTGAGGAAATTCCTTAGCGAAGAACTACTTGCAGCGGAATAAGTACTCAGAAGAAAGCATGACAGAATACACACGTAGTCATCATGATGAAATGAAGACAGACACAGAGTACAGAAAGCGTAAACACAGGATAACACAAGATGAAGACAAACAGACTGAAGAAATTGAACTGAGGAAATTGAGAAAGTCTTCAGTCAAAGTCTTCAAACACAGATATGAACAATCACTCAACACAGTAATGAAGAAATGAAAGAGTTGAGGAAATAGAACCAGTAAGGTTGGTGAAGACAATGATTTGGTAGACCAGTTCCAACTGCTGTCTCAGTTGTACATCTGGTTGGAGCGGCTGAGTATTTAAACTCGAGGACACACAGTCCCGAACACCCAGTCGCTGAGCACGCAGCTCAGGACACCAAGTCCACACCGTATTCTCCTTGAACTAAGGTCACACAGACCTTGTCCAATCACTCGTGGTAAGTCTTCAGGCGACTTCCAAACCTTCACAGACTTCGGTCACTTGGCGACCCACAATTCCTCTTGGATGCTCTAGACCATGACGCCTAACCATCTGGAAGAAGCACAGTCTTCAAAGGTAACAAGCGTCGGATCCACGCAGGATCAATCTCTTCAGTGATGCTCAATCACTTTGGGTTTGTAGGTGTTTGGTTTTGGGTTTTTCCTCACTCGATGATTTTCGCTCAAAGTCCTCGGAGGATGGGTTGCTCTAAAATGACAAGTGTCAGTTTCTCTCGGAGCAGCCAACCAGCTAGTGGTTGTAGGGGGCGGCTATTTATAGCCTAGGGAGCAGCCCGACATGATAAGACATAAATGCCCTTTGATGATATGACCGTTAGGTGGATAAGATATTTTGGGACAGCTGGAGCGCAGCACAACAACGGTCGGAATTTTGACTGTCAAATTCCTCAGGGCTATCATGTTCCTCACTATGTAGGCAATCCGCACTGGCGAATTCCTAACTCCTCAGTCATAACAAATTCCTTAGCGACCAGAAGAACTTCGTCTCTGTCACTGAAGAAATTGACTGAACTGTATGAGATTTCCAATGGCTTCACTCGAAGGGATTGGTAGGTGTAGGATTTTGAGTTGAGCATCACATGGAAATTTTTCCTTAGTATTTACTCGACCCCCTTTAACAGTACGGTGTTTCCTATGACTCAGGAAGGAGAAAAACGAAACTATGAAAACGAAAGTCTTCAAGCTTCATATTCCTTGCATGAATATCAAGTCTTCACGGACACACCAATTTCTTCACTTTCAAAGTCTTCAGGAATACCAAAATCTTCAGTCGAAGATATTCATTTTTAGGGGTCGACTTTCTCTGTAAATATCAAACTCCTCATAGACTTATAGACCTGTGTACACTCATAAACACATTAGTCCCTTAACCTATAAGTCTTCAATACACCAAAATCACTAAGGGGCACTAGATGCACTTACAATCTCCCCCTTTTTGGTGATTGATGACAATATAGGTTAAGTTTTCAACAGGGATAAACATATGAAGTGTAAGTACTGATATTGAGGAATTTGATTGCAAGATATAGAAGAACTCCCCCTGAAGATGTGCATAGTGAGGAATTTGCTTTTGAAGCAATGCACACTTGAAGAGTTGAATCATGGAGATCTCCCCCTATATCTTGTAATTCATACATGCATTTGACATATAATATGAAGAATTTGAAATGCATGATGAAATATGGTGCCTGAAGAAATTCAGCATGCGTGCAATAATATTAACGAGGAACAAGCATGCAGAATAACGCATCAAATGTATCAGAGCACAGTGCATCAAAAGTATCAGAGCACCATCGGTTTTAAGATTACAACTCGATCCAATAAAAGTTTTAGAAGAGCGAGAGTTCTAACTTAGCAAAAAAAAATGCCCATATAATAGACCCGCTTGAAGACTAACTCAGATTTCTCCCCCTTTGTCATTGACCAAAAGGATCGAAACTGAGGACTAACGTCCCTGAAGAATATCAAGTTGATGGAGGAGCGTCAGCGTTGTTTGGGTCGGTTGTCATAGTAGGGCCTGCCGCAGTGTCGTCCAAGTCTTTATTTTCATCAGTGTCGCGCGATGAAGAATAGGAGCTGTCCACCAATGAAGGAACCTTGACCTTCTTGGATTTCTTCGGTGGAGGTGCAGACCAGTCAAATTCTTCCTTGAGACCCATTCTCTTCAGATCTTCTGCGCTGTAGACATGAGATAGAACAGCCCAGGTACGGTTGGAGGTTTCATGGAGGTAGTAGTGGTTTTTCTTCACTGCATTTTGTGTGGAGGTCATGTTGTGAAGAATTGAACCAAACTGACGCTTGACCCATTTATGATTGCGATCAACTTTCTGATGAAGACTGAGGAGTAACTCACGATCAGTCATCACCCTGGGTGTTGTGGCTTGAGGAATTTGCTTGGCAAAGGTGTTGGCGGCAGAGTCATGTGTGGCAGAGTCATCATTGGTGAGTAGGATGCAGCCTTGCGAAATTGACCATCCAATGGATGAATGCCTTCATTTATCACAGCAGTTTCCTTGCCTTTGTCATCAACTGAGGAAAATGTCCGTTTGAGGACTTCAATTGGAGGCAAGTAGCTGCCGCGGTTCAGAGTATCAGCCTTGTAATTGAGTGAAGACCTTGTCCTGATGAACCTCATAATCCATGGTGCATAAGGCTTCAACTCAAATGGTGACATAGCAATATCCACCAGAGTCCTCATGAAGAAATCATGGAAGTTGACGGGAACACCATGAATGATATTGAAAAGCATATTCTTCATGATGCCAACGACTTCTTCATCATTTGAGTCGTGGCCTTTGGTAGGACTCATTGTCTTCGTCAGAATGCGATAGACAGTCCGTGGCACATACAGTAATTCCTTGACGAGGAATTTGGTTCAAGGGGCTTACCCTAGCTTCAAGGGCTTCATCAGCACTTGCATGTAATGATTTGTAAGCTTAGGTTCATTGTAGATGCAATGAGCACCTTCAAGGGGAGGACTAAGTGGGAGGGCTTGAAGCAATTCAGTTGCTGGTGCCTTGTAGTGAGTATTTTCTGACATCCAGTCTAGCACCCATGAGTTCACATCTTCAGAATTTCCTGTGATGTGCAGCATTGCATAGAATTGAAGAATGAGTTCTTCATTCCAATCACAGATGTCAGTGCAGAAATTCAGCAATCCAGCATCATGAAGAACTCTTGAGGACTGGCTCGAAGCCTGGCAGAGATTCCATGTCCACGTGAGGAATGTGTTCATGATCGAAGACTTTGTCTTTGTTAAATAGCACTGAGGAATAGAAATTGGCTTGACTAGCAGTCCAGAAACGCCTCTTCCTTATGCGAGCAGAATCACAGGGATTGTAGTCTGTGAAGAACATATGCTCGTTGAAGAAATCTTCAGCCTTGAACTTTTGCTTCTTTGAGAATGGATCCTCTGGCTTGGGCAGAGGAGTGTCAGTGAGTTGCATCACAACCTCAGGAATCGCAATCTCCGGTTCTTCAGGCTGAGGAATTTTTGGTTCCTCTTCAGTGGCAGTCTGGATGTTCAAAGGATCAGTAGCAGCAGTTTCTTCAGCACTAGTGGCTGGAATTTCTTCATGCATAGACGAGGTAGGATGAGTTTCTTCAGAGCCCATTTGAATGGTTGGTGCAGGGGACTAAGGTATTTGTTGTATTGGGGTGAAGAGTGGAGAATTGGGATGCTGACTTTCATAAAAGTCATCATTCATCACAGGTGTAGTGCATCCAATATCCACGTCTTCATCTTCAGTTTCTTCAACGCCAGCCTCTTCAGCTGTGAACTGAGGCATTAGCGAGGAAGCAACAGGCGTTGAAGGGATCGCATCCACTTCAATTTCCTCATCAATCTGCTCTGACGAAGCAGCAGAATGATTTTCTTCATCAGATCTACTAGGGATCACATATTCTTCACCAATAGGACAAGGTCCTTTGATGGCAGGGTGGAAATCGGAACAACATCAATTGGATTTTCAAGTGAGCTGGTCATAGGCTTCATTTTCTTTGGAGCTGAAGAATCTGAAGCAGATGATGCTTTCTTTTTCTTCACTGCAGCTCTCTCTGCAGCCTTGGTCTTCCTCACATCTGATGTAGATGGAAGGGTAGGAGTTGGTGTAGGAGCAGGAGGAGCTGAGGAATCTGTTTGAATTTCCTCGGGCGCAACTGATGCAGTTGCCCTGACTTCTTCATTTTCTTCAGGCGCACCACTAGTGGATGCCCTGGCAATGTCTTCAGCGGCTGGAATGTAGTCATCAACCCTAGAACTAGCATTTTCATCAGTAGCCTGAAAGTCATCAGCGGTGCTGGCATGTTCTTTAGTTTGCTGAGTAGAGGCTTCAGCTTGAGGAATTTCTTGTTGCGATGGGGCTGCAACATTGGTGAACTTCTCAGGTCAGTTTAACGAACCTGCCTTTGGCTCCTTGCCAATCAGCATAATAAGCATTGAAATCATTGCTGAGGGCTTTGATTTCAGACTGGATCTTGAGGAGTTCATCAGTTGTCATTTTGACAACGTTTTTCCTCAGGAACTTCTCTTTCCTGAACTGAGCCTTCTTGATTTGTCTAGCCTTCTCAAATTTCCATTTCTCTTCAGTGATGAAATGGGTCAGCATGTGACTTTGGCCAGGAGTCAAATGAAAATCAGGCATAGGAGTGTTTGGGTCCTTGTGCCAGAGATCAATGTAGTCGAGGATCGCCTTTGGATCCAAAAGCAGTGGCACATTTGTGCCTTTGGCTCTAGCGGCCCTTTCTTGCCTGTCTTTGATGATTTCTGCAAGTTCATCATCATCAGCTTCATCGTTAGATGGCACTTGGAAGGCAACCTGTTTCTTCTTAAGATTTGGCCGAGGACCTCGACCAGCTGTTTCCTTTGTCTTCAGCAGAATGGGGCCTGATGAAGAGTTTGGTGCAGCTGAGGAACTCGCTGAGACACCAGACGCAATAGAGATGCCTACAGTCCTTTGGCACGTGGCGAGATGTACAGGTGTTGAGGACTTTGCCGGAGCACCTGAGGACTTTCGGGGAGTAGTTGAGGACTTTGGAGGAGCAGGAGCAGCATGAGGAACTGGCCGTGAGGGCTTTGAAGATTCTGGCAGTGAGGGAATTGCTAAGGAACTTGGCCGTGAGGGCACAGTTGGTAAAGCACTTGGCTTGTGAGCAGCCTTCTTTGCCATTGATTTTCTAGGCCTGACAGAGGCCTCAGTGGCAGCAGCAGTAGCAGAGTCTTCATTGAATTTCCTCACTGCTTCTTTGGCTTGTCTTGCCAACTTGGCTTGGCGTTTGGCCCATTCTTCAGGGAAATCCTCACCACGCTTGATGCTGGTGGGGTTAGCTTCTTGGCCAGGTGCCAATGGAGCTCTTGGGCATGGAGGATTTAGTGCGAATTTCTTCATATACTTTGGAGTTACATATCTGTACTCCCTCCATTCTCTTGTCCATCTCCTTTCAATCCTCTGTATGCGCACCTTGCGCTGATTTTTGTTCTCCTTTCCGAACTTAGCCTCATCAGGTGTGCAATAGTCCGCATAGATGTCCTCAGGTATTTCGAACGTAGTCATGACCTCATGCCTCTTTCTTCCTTTCTGTGGTTTCTTACCGTCTGCCATATTCTTTGGTTGAGGGATTTGAACAATCGAATTCTCTGAAGAAGTATGCAACTTTTCTTTGAGGAACGCTGCAAATGATTTAAGTTGATGAGAACCTAGTGATTCAGCAGCGGACATGAGTACCTGTGAACAGAGTATAGTCGCAAGGAATTTGAAGAGGTCATATGCGTTCTCAGAAGGTTTTCAAAAAGAACAAGTTTGAGGAATTTGACCAGATGAGTCTTGAAGAATTTCAGTAAGCGTTCTTTGTCTTAGGTTCCAGAGTTGTATAGATTGAGGATCCACACAATTGAGGAATCTTGAAGATAAATGATGCTTAGAGAAACGAATCAAGAGCAGATGACTAGTGAGGTGTTTTGTGTGTGAGGATTTGAAGAATAAAACACCTTTGAAGATATTGTTGAGAAAATTTGAATCAAAGACGGCAGTAAAAGTAACTTTCAACTACCCTGATGAAGAACACGACGAACTGAGAAGTGTAGATTTGAAGCTCGTCAGTTCAGATCTTCCACGCCCTAACTTGGCGGAGGAAGACAGCTACGGCGGCGGCGGAGTGAAGATTTCCGCGGCCGGTGCGAGTATGACGGCGACGAGGTCGAGGCAGTGAAGCTCTTCCTCACCGGCGATGATGGAGTAGCAATGGCGCTAGGGTTTGAGAAGCTCGAGTGAGAGAGAGAGCGGTCGAGCGGAGTAAAGGAAGTGAGGAAGGGGTGAGGGGGTATTTATAGTCGCAGTGAAAAACTGTTTGCCCGAAGATTTAGGACGAACGTGCCCCTGACCCTTCTCATTCGCTTGACATGTGTCACCCATGAACAGAAAAGTGGAGATCGTGGGTGAATAGATAATTCTATCGTGGGATACGGGACGGTTTGAGTGGCAAAACCGAAAATTTGGATAAGATAAGATTTTAAGTTTCGTTCGCAATTTCTTCAGCTGACAAGGACACAGTGAAGATTTTGAATGAGTTTCAAATAGAACGCACATGAAGAACTTGTGAATAGATTGGGTTGAGTATAGCATAGAGGGGAAAGGGTCCGATCACATTCACTTAGCAGAAAATGCAACTTGAAGAAATAGCCATAAGTGAATGTTGTATAGGACACAAACTCATATATATATATACATATATATATATATATATATATATCCAATGAAAAAAAACGACAGAAACAGTGAAGATTTTGCAAAGTTGAAGAATTTGAGAAAAACTGAAGAATTTCAAAACTGAGGAATTTCAAAAATAAATATTTTCAACTTTGGAGGTGGCGTGACCCACCGTATAAGAATGATGATTTCAGACACCGCGTACAATTGTTGAAGGGTTCTGAGAATCAAATTCTTCATTAATTTCTTCACACTTAGAGTGTTATTCTTCATTGATTGAAGAAAAACGTTTCTTCATGTGTTGCACATCTAAGTCATCAATTTTGCATAAGTGTTAGGATGAGTGTCCTTTTTCAAAGAACATTCGAAGACTCTAAGATATTTAGCTCACACCGCAACTTGCTAAATCTCTTCTCATCCAAGGGCTTTGTGAAGATATCGGCTAGCTGTTCTTCAGTCTTCACATGATCAATAAAGATGTCGCCCTTTAACACATGATCGCGAAGAAAATGATGACGAATCTGAATGTGCTTTGTCTTCGAGTGCTGAACTGGGTTGTGAGCAATCTTGATGGCACTCTCATTGTCACAGTAGAGAGGCACATTCTTCACGTTGATGACGTTGTCTTTGAGAGTTTGCTTCATCCACAGCAATTGAGCACAGCAAGAACCAGCAACAATGTACTCAGCTTCTGCAGTAGACAGTGATACGCAGTTCTATTTCTTTGAGGACCAACAGACCAAAGATCGTTCGAGGAAATGACAAGTACCAGATGTTGACTTGCGGTCCACACGATCACCAGCATAGTCAGAGTCAGAATATCCAATGAGATCAAAAGTAGAGCCCTTGGGGTACCATAGTCCTAGTGTTGGTGTGTGAGCTAGATATCGAAGAATATGCTTCACAGCCTTATGGTGTGATTCTTTCGGTGTAGCTTGAAATCGGGCACACATGCAAACACTAAGCATTATAGCTGGCCTAGATGCACATAAGTACAATAAAGAACCAATCATGGAGCGGTATACCTTGTGATCGAAGTCAATATTATTTTCATCAGTGCATAGATGGCCATTTGTGGGCATAGGAATTTTGACTCCTTTGCAATCTTGCATGCCGAATTTCCTCAGAACATCCTTGAGGTATTTCTCCTGAGATATGAATGCCATTGTGCTGTTGACGAATTTGAAGACCTAAGAAGAATTTCAACTCTCCCATCACAGACATTTGATATTCTTCGCTCATCATATAGTCAAATTCATCACTATAACGTTCGCCAGTACAACCAAAGATAATATCATCAACGTATATTTGGCACACAAACAGTTCACCATCATAAGATTTAGTAAAGAGAGTAGGGTCGAGTGAATTGGGTGTGAAGCCATTCTTCACGAAGAATTCCTTCAAAGTATCATACCACGCCCGAGGGGCCTGCTTGAGGCCATAGAGGGCCTTGTTGATTATGAAGACTTTGTCAGGATTCTTTGGATCTTCAAAACCTGGGGGTTGAGCAACATATACTTATTCCTCAAGCTTACCATTGAGGAATGCACTTTTCACATCCATTTTATATAAAGTGATATTATGATGGTTAGCATAAGCAAGTAATATGCGAATAGCCTCAGGTCTAGCAACAGGTGCAAAAGTTTCATCGAAATCAATTCCTTCAACCTGTGAGTAGCCTTGAGCTACAAGTCGTGCCTTATTCCTCACCACAAGGCCATTTTCATCTTGCTTGTTGCGGTAGATCCACTTTGTGCCAATGATATTATGCTTGCGAGGATCTGGACGTTTGACCAGTTCCCAGACATTGTTGAGCTCGAACTGATGTAATTCTTCTTGCATGGCCTGAATCCACTCAGGCTCTAGAAATGCTTCATCTACCTTAGTGGGCTCTGTGATGGAGACAAAAGCATAGTGCCCACAAAATTTAGATAAATGTGAAGCTTTTTGAGCGGGTGAGAGGACCTGGTGCTTCAATGTCATCGATGATCTTTTCAACTTGCACTTTTTTTGCAACGCGAGGATGAGCTGGTTGTCGTCGAGGAAATTGATCAGCATTTTCTTCAGCACCATTTTCTTCAGCATTTTCCTCAGGTGCATTAGCTCGACGATCTTCGTGTTCTGGAATGAATTCTTCAGTAGATTCTTCGGTAGGAATGACATCCTCAGTAGCCTTGAACTTGATAGAATCCTCAGGTGTTGGTTCATCTATCGCAGAAGGTAGGTGCTCTCTTTGCGAGCCATTAGTTTCATCGAACCACACATCTACAGTTTCAACAACCTTGTGAAGAGCATTGTTGAAGACTCTGTAGGTGTGCGAGTCCTTTCCGTAACCAAGCTTAAAACCTTCATGTGCTTTCGGTGCGAATTTAGCATTGTGATGAGGATCCCTAATCCAACATTTAGCACCGAAGACTTTGAAATAACTCACATTGGGTTTCTTGTCAGTGAGGAGTTCATAGGCAGTCTTCTTGAAGAATTTGTGAAGATATACTCTATTGATGATGTGGCACGCGGTATTGATACGTCTCCAACGTATCTATAATTTTTGATTGCTCCATGCTACTTTATGTACTGTTTTAGGCAATATTGGGCTTTATTATCCACTTTTATATTATTTTGGGACTAACCTATTAACCGGAAGCCCAGCCCAGATTTGCTGTTTTATGCCTATTTCAGTGTTTCGAGGAAAAGGAATATCAGACGGAGTCAAAACGGAACGAAATCAACTGGAGAAGTTATTTTTGGAAGGAAAGCAACCCAGGGAACTTGAGTGCATGTCTGGGGAGATACGGGCTCCCCACGAGGGTGGGGGGCGCACCCACCCCCCGGGCGCGCCCCCTACCTCGTGGGGCCCCCGTAGCTCCACCGACGTACCCCTGCACCCATATATACCTACGTACCCTAAAACTTCCAGAACAGAAGATAAATCGGGAGTTCCGCCGCCGCAAGCCTTTGTAACCACCAAAAACAATTCGGGATCCTGTTCCGGCACCCTGACGGAGGGGGATCCCATCACCGGTGGCCAACTTCATCATCCCGGTGCTATCCATGACGAGGAGGGAGTAGTTCACCCTCGGGGCTAAGGGTATGTACCAGTAGCTATGTGTTTGATCTCTCTCTCTCCCTCGTGTTCTCTCTCGTGATCCCTCTGTCGTGGTTCTAAGTCTGACAGTAGAATGGGGGGGTAGGTATGGAGAGGCAGGATCTTAGCTATGGAGCAGTTGTATAGACAAGAGATTTACGAGTTCAGGCCCTTCTCGGAGGAAGTAACAGCCCTACGTCTCGGAGCCCAGAGGCGGTCGACTGGATTATGTGTGTATAGATTACAGGGGTGCGAACCCTTTACACTGAGGAGCGGGTGGCTTATATAGCATTCGCCAGACCCCTCCGGCCCTCAGTTATGCAGGGTTTAAAGTACATTAAGGCCTGGCGTTACTGGTAACACCTTACATAAAGTGTCATCATGGCCATAAAGACTACTTAATTACAGACCGTTTGGTATGCAGAGTGGCTCTTGACCTCCTGGTGGTCGAGTGAGTCTTCATGGTCGAGTCCTTCGAGTCCGTCGAGTGAAGTCTCTCTTGGTCGACTGGAAGGCAGCTTCTTCTGAGGATGTCCTTGGGAAGGGTACTTAGGACAGGTCCGTGACCCTATCCTAGGTACATGACTTCATCATTAGCCCCCGAATGGATCGAGGTTTGAGTGAGGAAGGAGTTGATAATTTTCCCGACCTGTTTTTGTGTTCTGAACATGTCTCATTTTGGACCAATAATCCTTTTGATGATGGCAGCAACGTTTTCTTTCAGTCACCTTGATCCATTCCTTTCTTCTGTCGAGTGAACTTTTGAACTTAGTAAACTTCCGAGCGACGGATCGCAGGAAATCTACCGTCTGACAGATTGATCTGCTGTTAGCGGATTTTGTGGGATCCGAATTTTGGGAAGCGCGCGAAGCGGGGAGGACCGCGGTGCTCGGATGGGATAAGGTGTAGACGCCTCGATTTGTGCGCCGCCTTTTTCGCCAAGTATCGCTCGTGCGCAACTGTTTCGGGATGTGATAGGATCGCCTGGGCCTACCTGTCAGCCACTCGGAAGCGTCCTTATATAAGGCGCCGGGCGAGGGTTTTTGAACAGTGCCTCCCCATTTCTCCCTCTGCCCCCTTCACCTCCGCCCGTAGTGCCTGCTCTCGCCTCCGCCCATCCACTCCTCGTGTGCTTCGCCGGCGACAATGGTGAAGGAGAAGACGGCGGCCTTGGAGCGCGCGAAGAAGGCGACGGCGATGGGGAAGCGAAGGGGAGAGCGTCCAGTCGGGGCAGATCTTCGTCGAGGTCCCACCTGCCGCAAGGCTGGGTCCAAGGGGATTGGATCCGCTCGACCATCACCAAGGCAGATCTCAACGACCTGGCCAATGGGGGTCTGATTCCCCACGGGTCAGCCAGGCTTCCGGGGACCGAGTGGCAACTACAGCCGCAAGAGGGTGAGTGCGTCGTCCTAGCCACTCATGTAGATCATGGATTCTCTCTGCCTCCGAGTGTTTTCTTCTGAGGGTTTTTGAACTTCTTTGGGGTGCAACTCCACCATTTCACCCCAAATTCCATTGCCTACCTTGCTGCCTTCGTGTCCATGTGCGAGAACTTCTTGGGTTGTCAACCACACTGGGGTCTCTTTAAGCACATATTCACCTGTCGCTCATAGACGGTGAAAAAGGCGAGTCCGGATGATGATAGGACTAAGGTTATTCAGATGTGCGGGGGTCTTGGGATTCAGATGAGGAGTAAGAGTACTTTTCCTGCCATGACTGTCGGTGTCAAAACCGGCGGATCTCGGGTAGGGGGTCCCGAACTGTGCGTCTAGGCGGATGGTAACAGGAGACAAGGGACACGATGTTTTTACCCTGGTTCGGGCCCTCTTGATGGAGGTAAAACCCTACTCCTGCTTGATTGATATTGATGATATGGGTAGTACAAGAGTGGATCTACCACGAGATCAAGGAGGCTAAACCCTGGAAGCTAGCCTATGGTATGATTGTTGTAATGGTTGTGTGTCCTACGGACTAAAACCCTCTGGTTTATATAGACACCGGAGAGGGCTAGGGTTACACAGAGTCGGTTACAATGGTAGGAGATCTACATATCCGTATCGCCAAGCTTGCCTTCCACGCCAAGGAAAGTCCCATCTGGACACGGGACGAAGTCTTCAATCTTGTTTCTTCATAGTCTTGGAGTCCGGCCGATGATGGTAGTCCGGCTATCCGGACACCCCCTAGTCCAGGACTCTCTCAGTAGCCCCTGAACCAAGCTTCAATGACGATGAGTCCGGCGCGCATATTGTTCGGCATTGCAAGGCGGGTTCCAACTCTGAATAATTCATAGAAGATTGTGAACACAGGGATAGTGTCCGGCTCTGCAAAATAAATTCCACATTCCACCGTAGAGAAAATAATATGTACACAAGTTCAATCTGCTGACGTATTTCATGGCACGACGTCATTCCACTACCAAGCCTTTACTTGAATCGTTTTTTATTATACCACCTCAGCGCGTTTAGCGAAGCGGTTTCCTTGGCACGTCTTGTCGAAGCAGAGATCGTGTTCCCCTTATTCCGGGATTCTCATCAATACGGACGTGGGTAACCCAACCGCGCCATTGATGGTGGCGGTTGGGAGATAAGCGAGTTTTACCAGGCCGGTGGGACGCATAGTCTTCGTCCGCCCATATATAGGGGATAAGGATCCACCTTTTTACCTACGCCTTCTTCCTCCTTTGCTTATCCATCTCCACGTACTCGAGCTCCAGCGCCCAAGTCCGGACATCTCGTCTCAACCTTCTCCAGCCATGTCCGGAGTGGGAGGCAAGTGGATGACCTCCTCCGTTACGGAGGAGCACATTGAGAAGCTGCGCGGCGCCGGATACCTATCCAGCGACATCGCGCACTGGCTGCCCGACAAGGGGCAGCTCATCCCCACCCCCAGGCCCCATGAGAGGGTTGTATTCCTTCCCCACTTCCTCCGCGGACTGGGCTTCCCACTTCATCCCTTCGTCCGGGGGCTCATGTACTACTACGGCCTGGACTTCCACGATCTGGCGCCAAACTTCATCCTCAACATCTCGGCGTTTATCGTCGTGTGTGAGGCCTTCCTCTGCATCCAGCCCCACTTTGGCTTGTGGCTAAAAACCTTCAATGTCAAGCCAAAGGTAGTGAAGGGCGTCCAAGCGGAGTGCGGAGGCGCCATGGTGGGCAAGATGCCCAACGTCCTCTGTCTCGAGGGCGCCTTTGTGGAAACCATCAAAGGGTGGCAATCGGGGTGGTTCTATATCACCGAGCCGCGTGACCCTAAATGGGCTGCGGCCCCCGAGTTCAGATCTGGTTCCCCCATGCAGCTCACCTCCTGGAAAGAGAAGGGCTTGCTATGGGGCAGTTCGGAGGAGCTGACCGGACTCCAGTCCTGTCTCCAGACCTTGGTGAACAAGAAGCTCAAGCTTGTCAACGTGATCCAGGTCATGCTCGTCCGCCGGATTCTCCCCTGCCAACAACGGGCCTTCAACCTGTGGGAGTTTGATCTGGCACAGCACCGGACCCTTAGCGGGCTTTTCGACACAACGTATGATGCTGCCTGGAGGGTGCTGTTCAAGGGGGGAGAAGCCCCCGCATCCGCGACTCAAGATCGCGGATTCAGCACGAAACGCCCGGCCGGTGCGGTAAGTTATCCTTTATGGAACACGTATTTCTTTCATAGTTTGACTCTATGTGGGATCTAAAATTCCCAATGCCTTTAACAGGACTCGCAGAGGACGTCCGGACAGGTTAACTGTCCGGCTCCCCTCCCCGAAGAACCAACGGATGCCCGTTTAACGGGGCTGCTAGTCCCGGCACTTTATGTGCTGCCGGAGAAGAAGGCCAAGAAGAAGGCCACGAGAACCCGAAGGAGTTCCCGGCGCCAGGTGGTATCGGACGGATCGTCCGATGACTCCGAGGCGGACTCCTCCCCCAAAGGCGAGGAGGAGAAAGAAGACTCTCCCCAGGAGCGGAGAGAGAGGAAGAGGAAGGCTTCCCCAACGGGGGAGGCCGAAGGGTCCAAGAGGGGAAGGACCCTTCCTCCGTACAGCTCCGCCAACGCCAACGACGGCGACGAGGAGTGGCCCTGAAGGGCCAAGCCCCTGGCAAGATCGTAAGTATCCGGATTCCTGAGTGATTTATAATTTCTCTTTTGTGCCACATAGTGTCCTTCTAATGCCGCATACTACCTGTAGCCCGGCCGAGGAGGATCTTCCCGCTTCATCCAGCGGGTCCTTGGCTCCGTCGGATGTAGATTCCATTTCGACCGCCTCCACCCCTCGCGATGCTGAGGACGCCGAGGTGGGATCCCAGGAGGGGACCCGCCAGGAGGGGGAGGCTCCGGAGGTGCCACAAGGCAACCTCCCGGACTTCGTGCCGGACTCCGTGCCGAAACCCGCAGTGGTTCCGAAGTCCGGCAGGCGGCCCCTTCATAAGAAGGGCAAGACCGTGACACTAGCAGCCTCCGTCCAACCGGAGGCGCCAGACAACTTGTTGGATGCGCTCAACGGCGCTTCCATCGGGGAAGAACACCGCACTATTATGAGTGCGGTGATTTAGAAGCTTCAGCTCGCCAAGAGCGGGCTGACCGAAGCTTGCAGCAGCCTTCTAACAGGCTTTGAGGTAAGAAGTTTTGAAATATGCAATGTAATACCGCATAGACAGTAGCCCCTGATGCTCGGTTCGGTGTTCGGAAAGAAAAGCCTATAACACCCCGAGACCGACGCTCCAGAAGACTTCCATATTTTCTTGATCAACTGTGTGTTTCATTGTGCTTGCTCTTTTATTTTTTTGCATTGCATCATGTCATCATGCCATCATGTCATTAATCTTTGCATCTCAACTCAACTAATAAATTGCATAGATTGTTGATCTATTTAAATCGAGGGATATTCACATGGTGATTTCTCTTTAAAACATATTCAAAGTCTCCTACTATTATTAGGGAGCTATAATGAAATTATTCCATTTATTTGGAATTAACCACAACCCACTTGCATTTTAAAGTTCCTTTCGTTTCCGAATATTCACATCGTTGCTCTATTCTCCTTTCGCCTCCAATCCTTCTTGTGGAGCCTTCTTATATTCCAGTGAGGCCACTTGCCAAATTTCAGCTAAATTTGGATTTATTTAGACCTCCAAATAAATCCTTTGGCCCCTCTTTTCTTTTCCATTGAGGAAAACCCTTTTTTTTTCTTTTCACCAGGCCTCTAGCCAGGCCTCTGGCCACTCCCTTCTCTTCCGGGCCGGCCTCTAAGGCCCAGCTATGCCCCTCTAACCCTAGCCGCAGGGGAGAGCTCTGCTCGATCCCATCTCCTCCTCTTGTTCCCTCTGCACGCCGCCACACACCCATCGCTCGCTGGCCTCCTCTCAATCCATCCCCTCTCCCTCTCCTCCCTCGTGCCGCCAGAGGAGCCCCTCTCCTCGATCTCCTCCTTCCCCTCCTGTGTGCCTCCACCTCGCCCTTCCTTCTCCCTCTGCCGCTTCGCCACCACACCGTACGAGCTGCTCTCCGCTCCACCACCCTGCATCGTGGCCTTCCTCCGCCTCGGGAGGCTCCCGAGCCGCCGCTGCCGCCTGGATCCATCGTCCCCGACCCCATGACCGCCTCCCCATCATCATCTCCGGCAAGAGGCCGTCGCCAAGCTCGACGTCGCTCTCCTGCACCTCCGTCATTCGCCTCCTGCAGCCCGAGCGCCTCGACTCAGCGCCGCCCCGCCATGGATGCCGCCCTGGATGCCGAGCTCCTCCGCATCACCCCTGCCTCGACCCTGCTTCGCCTCTGCACCGCGCCGCCCCGTTGCGTCCTCGCGTCTCCCTTCCTTGTCCCGTTCCCGAGCCGTCCCCATGCTGCCGCTGACCACCACCATCGCCTCCTTGCTGCTGCCCACCCGAGGCCCTTGTGTTGCTTCGTTTCGGGTCATCAAGACCAACAAGTTCGCCTACACGGCCTCTATGTTGAACGACTGAGACGTCCCCGAATGCATCCAAATCATGTAGACCCAAGACCGCCAAGTGTACCTCTACCGCCGCTGTGGGATTCGCCAAGTACCAGGATGATGATGACTTGTCAAGTTCTCTACGTGCGTGTACCACTACCGTCGCCGAGGACCCATGCAGCGCAAGCACCAAGTTCCACTACCCTCGCCCCCGGAGACATCGGATTCGTCAAGTTCCTCTTCAAAACGTGAACCACTACTTCCACGACTACGTGTGTACTACTACCGTCGACCTCGAAGACCCCGTGGACGTCAAGTTCCTTCACGTGACCCTGAACATCTATGGAGTGTGCACAACTACGAAACGTGTACGACTACTTCCCTCGACGATTTTGAACCGCCCCGAAATGCACGCTTCAAAGGTATAACCCGAGACGACGCCCGCGTACGAATGCATGTGTGTTGTATGAGATGCTCATGTTTGCACCATGTCTGAGAGAGGTCTTTGCATGTTCCTCGTTTGCCATGCCGTCTTCCCGTGGGAACCCGGTATTCGGGATCACCCCACCAACTCTAGCATGTTGCGCACATCCGCACGCCTCCTTTTGCACCGGTATCTCCGTGAGCTACCGGAACCGATATGTTGCCGTGGCATCATTTTTGGTTTCGTTGCCATGGCACCCGTTTCGTTCCGCCATGGTGACCAAATACTTCATAACATGCTCATGTCAACATTTTCATAAAATTGCATAAAACTTGCATGTGTCATCCGCATCATGATAACAACAATTAAAATGTGTAAAATTGTTGTTGCATTAAATTGCAAAATAACATGAAGATTTTTCGGACTTGTTGTTTGTTGTTCCGGCCTCATTGAAACTTGCCTAAATAGTTAGTTTACTTATGCCTCACCTCTTGCCATGTTTAACAACATTTAATATTGTTGGGTGCATAAACAAGAGTTAACTAAATAACTCAATGTGGTGTTTCGTCAATATGCAACTCATTGCATATTGAGCTCCACTTAACTTGTAGTATTGTTTGTTGCATTTTGCCATGCCATGCCTCTTTAAACCGGACATGCATCACACTTGGTTGTGCATCATGCCATGTTTATGTGATGGTTGTTTACTATGTTGTTTGCTTCTTTCCGGTGTTGCTTCTTAGTTCCGGTAATGTTGCGATTGTGAGGATTCGTTCGACTACTCCCATTCGTCTTCTTCATGGACTCGTTCTTCTTCCTTGCGGGATTTCAGGCAAGATGACTGCTACCCTGGATCTCACTACTATCATTGCTATGCTAGTTGCTTCGTTCTATCGCTACGCTGCGTTACCTATCATTTGCTCTTCAAGCCTCCCAAATTGCCATGAACCTCTAAGCTTTGACACCCTTCCTAGCAAACCGTTGTTTGGCTATGTTACCACTTTGCTCAGCCTCTCTTATAGCATTGCTAGTTGCAGGTGAAGTTGAAGATTGCTCCATGGTGGACAGGGTTATGTTGGGATATCACAATATCTCTTATATTATTAATGCATCTATATATTTGGTAAAGGGTGGAAGGCTCGGCCTTATGCCTAGTGTTTTGTTCAACTCTTGCCGCCCTAGTTTCCGTCATACCGGTGTTATGTTCCCGGATTTTGCGTTCCTTACGCGGTCGGGTGATTTATGGGACCCCCTTGACAGTTCGCTTTGAATAAAACTCCTCCAGCATGGCCCAACCTTGGTTTTACCATTTGCTTCACCACCACCTACTTTTGCCTTGGGAGTCGCTCTCTCGAGGGTCATCTTTATTCAGCCCCCCGGGCCAATGCTTGTCTAAGTGTTGGTCCAAACTAGAGCCACTTGCAGCGCCACCTCGGGGAAACTTGAGGTCTGGTTTTAGTTGTACGTAGTGTTCATCCGGTGTTGCCCTAAGAACGAGATATGTGCAGCTCCTATCGGGATGTCGGCGCATCGGGCGGTCTTGCTGGTTTTGTTTTACCATTGTCGAAATGTCTTGTAAACCGGGATTCCGAGACTGATCGGGTCTTCCTGGGAGAAGGAATATCCTTCGTTGATCGCGAGAGCTTATCATGGGCTAAGTTGGGACACCCCTGCAGGGTATAAACTTTCGAGAGTCGTGCCCGCGGTTATGTGGCAGATGGGAATTTGTTAATGTCCGGTTGTAGATAACTTGACACCAGATCCGAATTAAAACGCATCAACCGCGTGTGTAGCCGTGATGGTCTCTTCTCGGTGGAGTCCGGGAAGTGAACACGGTTTCTGGGTTATGTTTGACGTAAGTAGGAGTTCAGGATCACCTCTTGATCATTGCTAGCTTCACGACCGTTCCTTTGTTCTCTTCTTGCTCTCATTTGCGTATGTTAGCCACCATATATGCTTAGTTGTTGCTGCAACCTCACCACTTTACCCCTTCCTTTCCCATTAAGCTTTGCTAGTCTTGATACCCATGGTAATGGGATTGCTGAGTCCTCGTGGCTCACAGATTACTACAACAACAGTTGCAGGTACAGGTTTATGCGGTGATCATGACGCGAGAGCGATGTTTACTTGTTTTGGAGTTCTTCTTCTGCTTCTTCTTCGATCAGGGGATAGGTTCCAGGTCGGCATCCTGGGCTAGCAGGGTGGATGTCGTTTGAGCTTCTATTTGTGTTTCATCCATAGTCGGATGTTGATCTTATGTATGATGTTGTATTCGGGTGACATTGTATGTCTTATGTATGTATCCCCATCTATTATGTAATGTTGATGTAATGATATCCACCTTGCAAAAGCGTCTTCAAGATGTGCTTCTATCCTTGGTGGGACCTTAGAGTTCCTTTAGGATAGGGCCGCATCTTGGGCGTGACAAAGCCGGACTGAGGATCTAAAAAGATATACGTAGGAGTTCTAAAAATTATGTCAATATGGGTTTGCAGGCTGCACTGCTGAGCTCTGCCGCATTGACTGCGGAGGTCGGTGCTTTGAAGCAGGACCTCGAGCGGACCGAGAACGAGCTCGGTCTTGCCAAGAAGCAGCTTGAGGACAAAGAAGGTGAGGAACACCCTATTAAATTTGCACCTTACAGAAAAGGGTTTTGGTTGCAATAGAGATAACAAGGATAACGTGGGTACTGCAGGGGCCACGAACGAGGTGGCGACCCTGAAGGAGGCTGTGTCCGCGGCCGAACGCAATGCGGCCACGGAACAAGCAGAGCGAGAGGAGCAGGAGGAACGGGTGGCGGAGGTGCGGCAAGAGCTCCAGGCTCCCATGGAAAAGCATGAGAGTTTGGAGCGCGACTCGAAGACTCGAGAGTCTGAGCTTGCCTCGGCTCTTGAAAGTGCCAAAGCCGCTAAGGCCGAGGCCCATAAGGCCCTCCAGGAGATTGAGGCGGTGAAGAAAATAGCGGCGGGTAAGGCATTTTTCATGCAAAGCAAGCATGTGAATGTAAATTACCTGTTACTTACCCGGATTCGGAGCTCTCCAGGAGCATTTGTAGATCTGCCTCGCGGCGTATCCGATGCCGCCGCATTCTATCGGGCCGAGGAGGGGAGTTCGACGGAGAAGGTCTTCTGGTCTCAGTATGCTGAGGCCGGACATCCGGTGCCCCCTAGCGACCAGCTGAAGCAGCTGGTCGAGCTCCACAAGGTAGCCGAGCAGGCCATGAAGGGCCTCATAGTCCGGCTGTGGCCTGGAGAGGCCATGCCTGGGAGCTACTTCGGCCTCGTACAGCGGCTGGTGGATGCGTGCCCCTGGGTGGAAGTCATCAAGCTCTCCGCCTGCATTGAAGGTGCCTGTCGGGCCCTTGCCCGTGCAAAGGTGCACTGGGGCAGGCTGGATGCTGAGAGGCTTCTGACGGATGCGCCGCCGGCGGGCAAGGAGTATCGTACGCCTGAAATGTACTATAAGACTGTCCTGAAGGGTGCCCGCAAGATTGCGGATGAGTGCCCCAGAGATGTAATTTTTTAGTAGACTCGCAATGTGTTATCCTGTGCGCTGAAAACATTGTTCATATGCGCTAAGCAACGCTTATTTGATTTAAAATATTACCTTCTGTGTGGCCGTTTATCAAATCTGAGAGATGGCAAGTCGTCGGCTTCAGCCCCCAAGCCACGAGTGCTGGGGTGTTCGGGATAAATTTGAGCGCTCTTTTTCCCATTTTTGTGTCCATCTAGGGAGGCGCTCAACACAACGAACAAGGCAACCGGACTTATAATTCTTGAACACTCTCACTTAGCCATATAATTCTGTAATTTTAAATTTCGGCGAAGCCCCTAGTGTTTGGAAGACCGAATTCGGGGCGCTTTCCATGCCTGGGCCGGACACAGCCGGTTCCTCGCTCTAAGCGGCATAAGACTTTAGGGACTCGAAAAGACCTCTCGAACAGCGCTCTCACCTTATCATGACGGTCAGTTTTAGCTTTCTCCACTGAGGCGCTCGCCCAGCTCAACCGGGGCGCAATCGCAGTGGTTCTCCCAGTGCTACCTTAGCCGATAAAACGGAACGTAAGGTACCAAAATATGGGAGCCGGGCAAACCCAACTATTGACCCAAGACATGATTCGGAGCCGATGCATATAGTGCTATAAGTTCGGGGTGCCGCACTTGTGAAATTGTTCGGGCTTCTCACACCATAATGCGGGGAACACAAGCCCCTGGTGTATTCGGCCATACCAAAATGTACAGATGCAAGATGTCATGAATGAACATATATATAAAGAAAAGGAATGCAATTATAGGCGAAAGTGATGCATTGTTTATTCAAGGAATTCTGCTATGAGTGCAGAACGATACAAATAGTGCGGTAAGCAAGGGTTTGGACTATTAGACATGTCCCCCTCCAGGGGTAGGATGCGGAATGGTGTAATAAACAGATTCAATGCTCATAATGGAGACCACCTGAGTGTTCGTCATAGCCATTGTTCCTCCCTGGCTGTTGCATCATGAGTTCGGCAGATCTACTGCCGGACAGGGACTCTGGTAAACGGAGTCCTGTGGATAAAATAAATAAGGAAAAGAAAAAGAGCGACACACTTGGGAGCCCCTGGTGTGGTTGAGCCGCACTCTGGGCTTGTCGTGGTCGTGCCCCTCCCCCTATGCCCAAGGTATCTCCAGAGCATAATGATGTACTCGGAGAGCTTGTCTTGCAATCATGCAAGGGCTGGGGTTGGGGCCGCATTGCTACGCGCGCTCGAAACGTGCCAGGTGGTCTTGTATGTTACTCCGGGCGCGTTTAATCATGTCCGGTCTTTTAATGGCTGGACTCGAAAATTGCCTTAAGAGGCTGCTCTGTACTTCTGCCGCGAGAGCCACTGTGTGTTCCTCCGTTCGGAGGGAGCGTTCAGTGTTTCCGTTGACCGTGATGACTCCTCGAGGGCCTGGCATCTTGATCTTGAGGTATGCATAATGCGGCACCGCGTTGAATTTTACAAACGCGGTTCGTCCGAGCAGGGCGTGATAGCCACTGCGGAACGGGACTATGTCGAAGATTAACTCCTCGCTTCGGAAATTATCCGGGGATCCAAAGACCACTTCCAGTGTAACTGAGCCTGTACAATTGGCCTCGACACCTGGTATGACGCCTTTGAAGGTCGTCTTTGTAGGTTTAATCCTTGAGGGGTCTATCCCATCTTACGCACTGTATCTTGACAAAGCAGGTTCAGGCTGCTGCCGCCATCCATCAGGACTCTAGTGAGGTGAAATCCATCGATGATTGGGTCTAAGACCAATGCAGCGAATCCGCCATGGCGGATACTGGTGGGGTGGTCCCTTCGATCGAAAGTGATCGGGCAGGAGGACCATGGATTGAACTTCGGGGCGATTGGCTCCATCGCATATACGTCTCGAAGTGCACGCTTCCGCTCCCTCTTGGGTATGTGGGTTGCGTATATCATGTTTACCGTCCGCACTTGTGGGGGAAAACCCTTCTGTCCTCTATTGTTCGGCGGCCGGGTCTCCTCCTCGTCGTCGCTTTGCAGCCCCTTGTCATTGTTTTCGGCAATTAGCTTGCCTGACTGCTTGAATACCCAACAATCTCTGTTGGTGTGATTAGCTGGCTTTTCGGGGTGCCATGTATCTGGCAAGAGCAGTCGAGTATTCGGTCCAAATTGGATGGACCCGGAGTGGTTATTTTGAATGGCTTCTTCCGCTGACCGGGTTTAGAGCCTCTGAATCCGGCGTTGACTGCCGTATCCTCCGTGTTATCGCCGTTGACACGGTGTTTATTTTTGTTGCGACGCGACCTGCCATTGCGGTCCTTGCTGTCCGGACTACCAGAATTTTTGCTGAGGTTGTTACTGCGAGGTAGCCAGCTTTCCTCTCCCGCACAGAAGCGGGTCATGAGTGATGTGAGGGCTGCCATGGATTTTGGCTTTTCCTGTCCTAGGTGCCGGGCCAGCCACTCGTCGCGGATGTTATGTTTGAAGGCTGCGAGGGCCTCTGCATCTGGACAGTCGACGATTTGATTTTTATTTGTTAGGAACCATGTCCAAAATTGTCTGGCCAATTCGTCTGGCTGCTGAATTATGTGGCTTAGGTCATCGGCGTCTGGTGGTCGCACATATGTGCCCTGGAAGTTGTCAAGGAATGCGGCTTCCAGGTCCTCCCAACAACCAATTGACTCTGCTGCCAAGCTGTTCAGCCAATGCCGAGCTGGTCCTTTAAGCTTGAGTGGGAGATACTTGATGGCGTGGAGATCGTCACCGCGGGCCATATGGATATGAAGGAGATAATCTTCGATCCAAACTGCGGAGTCTGTTGTGCCATCATGGGATTCAATGTTCACGGGTTTAAACCCTTCAGGGATTTGATGATCCATTACTTCATCTGTGAAGCATAGTGGGTGTGCGGCGCCTCTATATTGAGCAATATCATGACGTAGCTCAAGAGAGCTTTGTCTGCTGTGTTTGGCCCGGCCGGAGTTGCTGTATCGGCGTGACGGTAGTCGTCGTGGGTCGTGGGGCGCCCGCGTGATCCGTAGATAGATCTTGATTGTCTTGCCTTATCCTCCAATATATCCCGCAAGACCGGCGCATTACCCCGTGGCTTCGTGCTTTTCGAGCGGTGCCGGGGTACGGCTCTGGCGGAGGGCCCGGATGCCTCTCTGTCGCGGCCTCGAGGTGGTCGGTCTGCCGTATTGTGCGCTGGTGATGAAGGTTTGTGTGCTTCCTCCTCTAGTCGGGGGAGCAACTTGCATTTTGGGTAGCTTTTGGAGGGGCGTTCGAGTTCATACTCTTCGGCCGCGAGGACCTCGGTCCATCTGTCGGCCAGTAGATCTTGATCAGCTTGAAGCTGTTGCTGCTTTTTATTTAGGCTGTTCGCCGTGGCCATTAGCCTGCGTTTAAAACGCTCTTGTTCGACGGGATCCTCGGGCACGACGAATTCGTCGTCATTGAAGCATGCCTCGTCTCCGGAGGGAGGCATGTAATGTTCATCCTCCTCGTCTGCCGCTCTCTCCTGAGGGCTGGCTACTCCGTCCTCCTGTGCTGAATCGTGCTGGAGGGGGTTGTCTTCGGCACTCTCTGGGGTGTTATTATCTTCGGTGCCGGAATCTCCATTGTTGCTGTGGCGGGATTTAGAGCGGCGCCGCTGACGTTGGTGCTTGGGCTGTTTCTTAGAGGAATCTGCCTCCGCTGCTTCTTCACCGTCGACATCCTTTGGGGTGTCCACCATGTATATGTCGTATGACGAGGTGGTTTTCCAGTGCCCTGTAGGCACTGGTTCTTGATCGTCTCCGGCACGTCGTCCATACCGTCGATGTCTTCGGAGTCGTAGTCTAGCATGTCGGTTAGATCGTCGACAGTGGCTATAAAGTGGGTGGTGGGTGGGCTTCGAATTCCTTCGTCGTCCGCATCCCAACCATCCTGACTGCAGTCCGGCCAGGGCTCTCCTGATAATGAGAGATACTTTAACGAGTTTAGGATGTCGCCAAAGGGCGAGTGCTGAAAGATGTCCGCAGCGGTGAACTCCATGACCGGCGCCCAATCGGATTCGATCGGTAGGGGCGCAGGGGGTTCGGAGTCCGGCAAGGAGTCCGGCACCTCGGAGTCACAAGCTTTGCAAGGGACAAGGTCGGTATTCGGCTCTATCGCCGTAGAAGTTGCAGCCCATGAGGCGGTGTCCAACCACCTGTCCTTGAGCTGCGCGGTCGACTCTGAACTATGGGTCAGAGCTGACTTGTGTTCGGCCTCCAGGGTACTGTCCGGCGGCAGAGTTAAGTCATGCCCATCGTGACAGTTCGGCACGCTCGGCTGCGGCTCGAATCCATCGAAGATCAAGTCTCCGCGGATGTCAGCCATGAAGTTTAGGCTTCCAAATCTGACCTGATGGCCAGGGGCGTAGCTTTCGATCTGCTCCAGATGGCCAAGTGAATTGGCCCGCAGTGCAAAGCCGCCGAACACAAAGATCTGTCCGGGGAAAAAAGTCTCACCCTGGACGGCGTTGTTGTTGATTGAAGAAGCCATCAAGCCTATCGGTGACGACACAGAGGAACTCTCAATGAAAGCACCAATGTCGGTGTCAAAACCGCCGGATCTCGGGTAGGGGGTCCCGAACTGTCCGTCTAGGCGGATGGTAACAGGAGACAAGGGACACGATGTTTTTACCCTGGTTCGGGCCCTCTTGATGGAGGTAAAACCCTACTCCTGCTTGATTGATATTGATGATATGGGTAGTACAAGAGTGGATCTACCACGAGATCAAGGAGGCTAAACCCTAGAAGCTAGCCTATGGTATGATTGTTGTAATGGTTGTGTGTCCTACGGACTAAAACCCTCCGGTTTATATAGACACCGGAGAGGGCTAGGGTTACACAGAGTCGGTTACAATGGTAGGAGATCTACATATCCGTATCGCCAAGCTTGCCTTCCACGCCAAGGAAAGTCCCATCCGGACACGGGACGAAGTCTTCAATCTTGTATCTTCATAGTCTTGGAGTCCGGCCGATGATGATAGTCCGGCTATCCGGACACCCCCTAGTCCAGGACTCCCTCAGTAGCCCCTGAACCAGGCTTCAATGACGATGAGTCCGGCGCGCATATTGTTCGGCATTGCAAGGCGGGTTCCTCCTCCGAATAATTCATAGAAGATTGTGAACACCAGGATAGTGTCCGGCTCTGCAAAATAAATTCCACATTCCACCGTAGAGAGAATAATATGTACACAAGTTCAATCTGCTGACGTATTTGTGGCATGACGTCATACCACTACCAAGCCTTTACTTGAATCGTTTTTTATTATACCACCTCAGCGCGTTTAGCGAAGCGGTTTCCTTGGCACGTCTTGTCGAAGCAGAGATCGTGTTCCCCTTATTCCGGGATTCCCATCAATACGGACGTGGGTAACCCAACCGCGCCATTGATGGTGGCGCTTGGGAGATAAGCGAGTTTTACCAGGCCGGTGGGGACGCATAGTCTTCGTCCGCCCATATATAAGGGGATAAGGATCCACCTTTTTTACCTACGCCTTCTTCCTCCTTTGCTTATCCATCTCCGCGCACTCGAGCTCCAGCGCCCAAGTCCGCACATCTCGTCTCAACCTTCTCCAGCCATGTCCGGAGCGGGAGGCAAGTGGATGGCCTCCTCCGTTACGGAGGGGCACATCGAGAAGCTGCGCGGCGCCGGATACCTGTCCAGCGACATCGCGCACCGGCTGCCCGACAAGGGGCAGCTCATCCCCACCCCCAGGCCCCATGAGAGGGTCGTATTCCTTCCCCACTTCCTCCGCGGACTGGGCTTCCCACTTCATCCCTTCGTCCGGGGGCTCATGTACTACTACGGCCTGGACTTCCACGATCTGGCGCCAAACTTCATCCTCAACATCTCGGCGTTTATCGTCGTGTGCGAGGCCTTCCTCTGCATCCAGCCCCACTTCGGCTTGTGGCTAAAAACCTTCAATGTCAAGCCGAAGGTAGTGAAGGGCGTCCAAGCGGAGTGCGGAGGCGCCATGGTGGGCAAAATGCCCAACGTCCTCTGGCTCGAGGGCGCCTTTGTGGAAACCATCAAAGGGTGGCAATCGGGGTGGTTCTATATCACCGAGCCGCGTGACCCTAAATGGGCAGCGGCCCCCGAGTTCAGATCTGGTACCCCCATGCAGCTCACCTCCTGGAAAGAGAAGGGCTTGCTATGGGGCAGTTCGGAGGAGGTGACCGGACTCCAGTCCTGTCTCCAGACCTTGGTGAACAAGAAGCTCAAGCTTGTCAACGTGATCCAGGTCATGCTCGTCCGCCGGATTCTCCCCTGCCAACAACGGGCCTTCAATCTATGGGAGTTTGATCCGGCACAGCACCGGACCCTTAGCGGGCTCTTTGACACAATGTACAAAGCTACCTGGAGGGTGCTGTTCAAGGGGGGAGAAGCCCCCGCATCCGCGACTGAAGATCGCGGATTCAGCACGAAACGCCCGGCCGGTGCGGTAAGATATGTTATCCTTTATGGGACATTATTTCTTTCATAGTTTGACTCTATGTGGGATCTAAAATTCCCAATGCCTTTAACAGGACTGGCAGAGGACGTCCGGACAGGTTAACTGTCCGGCTCCCCTCCCCGAAGAACCAGCGGATGCCCGTTTAACGGGGCTTCTAGTCCCGGCATTTTATGTGGTGCCGGAGAAGAAGGCCACGGGAACCCGAAGGAGTTCCCGGCGCCAGGTGGTATCGGACTCATTGTCCGATGACTCCGAGGCGGACTCCTCCCCCGAAGGCGAGGAGGAGAAAGAAGACTCTCCCCAGGAGGGGGGAGAGAGGAAGAGGAAGGCTTCCCCAACGGGGGAGGCCGAAGGGTCCAAGAGGGGAAGGACCCTTCCTCCGGACAGCTCCGCCAACGCCAACGACGGCGACGAGGAGTGGCCCTCAAGGGCCAAGCCCCTGGCAAGATCATAAGTATCCGGATTCCTGAGTGATTTATAATTTCTCTTTTGTGCCACGTAGTGTCCTTCTAATGCCGCACACTACCTGTAGCCCGGCCGAGGAGGATCTTCCCGCTTCATCCAGCGGGTCCTTGGCTCCGTCGAATGTAGATTCCATTCCGACCGCCTCCACCCCTCGCGATGCTGAGGACGCCGAGGTGGGATCCCAGGAGGGGACCTGCCAAGAGGGGGAGGCTCCGGAGGTGCCACAAGGCAACCTCCCGGACTTCGTGCCGGACTCCGTGCCGAAAACCGTAGTGGTTCCGGAGTCCGGCAGGCGGCCCCTTCGTAAGAAGGGCAAGACCGTGACACCGGCAGCCTCCGTCCAACCGGAGGCGCCGGACAACTTGTTGGAGGCGCTCAACGGCGCTTCCATCGAGGAAGAACACCGCACTATCATGAGTGCGGTGATTCAGAAGGTTCAGCTCGCCAAGAGCGGGCTGACCGAAGCCTGCAGCAGCCTTCTAACAGGCTTTGAGGTAAGAAGTTTTATTTAAATATGTAATGTAATACCGCATAGACAGTAGCCCCTGATGCTCGGTTCGGTGTTCGGAAAGAAAAACCGGACTGAGGATCTAAAAAGATATACGCAGGAGTTCTAAAAATTATGTCAATATGGGTTTGCAGGCTGCGCTGCTGACCTCTGCCGCACTGACTGCGGAGGTCGGTGCTTTGAAGCAGGACCTCGAGCGGTCCGAGAACGAGCTCGGCCTTGCCAAGAAGCAGCTCGAGGACAAAGAAGGTGAGTAACACCGTATTAAATTTGTACCTTACAGAAAAGGATTTTGGTTGCAATAGAAATAACAAGGATAACGTGGGTACTGCAGGGGCCACGAACGAGGTGGCGACCCTGAAGGAGGCCGTGTCCGCGGCCGAACGCAATGCGGCCGCGGAACGAGCGGAGCGAGAGAAGCAGGAGGCGCGGGTGGCGGAGGTGCGGCAAGAGCTCCAGGCTCTCATGGAAAAGCATGAGAGTTTGAAGCGCGACTCGAAGACTCGAGAGTCCGAGCTTGCCTCGGCTCTTGAAAGTGCCAAAGCCGCTAAGGCCGAGGCCCATAAGGCCCTCCAGGAGATTGAGGCGGTGAAGAAAATAGCGGCGGGTAAGGCATTTTTCATGCAAAGCAAGCATGTGAATGTGAATTACCTGTTACTTACCCGAATTCGGAGCTCTCCAGGAGCGTTTGCAGATCTGCCTCGCAGCGTGTACGATGCCGCCGCATTCTACCGGGCCGAGGAGGGGAGCTCAACAGAGAAGGTCTTCTGGTCTCAGTATGCTGAGGCCGGACATCCGGTGCCCCCTAGTGACCAACTGAAGCAGCTGGTCGAGCTCCACAAGGTAGCCGAGCAGGCCATGAAGGGCCTCATAGTCCGGCTGTGGCCTGAGGAGGCCATGCCTGGGAGCTACTTCGGCCTTGTGCGGCGGCTGGTGGATGCATGCCCTTGGGTGGAAGTCATCAAGCACTCCGCCTGTATTGAAGGTGCCCGTCGGGCCCTTGCCCGCGCAAAGGTGCAGTGGGGTAGGCTGGATGCTGAGAGGCTTCTAACGGACGCACCGCCAGCGGGCAAGGAGTATCGTACGCCCGAGATGTACTATAAGAGTGTCCTGAAGGGTGCCCGCAAGATTGCGGATGAGTGCCCCAAAGATGTAATTTTTGAGTACTCGCAATGTGTTATCCTGTGCACTGAAAACTTTGTTCATATGCGCTAAGCAACGCTTATTGATTTAAAATATTACCTTCTGTGCGGCCGTTTATCAAATCTGAGAGATGGCAAGTCGTCGGCTTCAGCCCCCATGCCACGAGTGCTGGGGTGTTCGGGATAAACTTGAGCATTCTTGTTCCCATTTTTGGGTCCATCTAGGGAGGCACTCAACACAACGAACAAGGCAACCGGACTTATAACAGTTGAACACTCTCACTTAGCCATAGAATTCTATAATTTTAAATTTCGGCGAAGCCCCTAGTGTTCGGAAGACCGAATTCGGGGCGCTATCCACGCCTGGGCCGGACACAGCCGGTTCCTCGCTCTAAGCGGCATAAGTCTTTAGGGACTCGAAAAGACCTCTCGAACAGCGACCAGCTCTCGCCTTATCATGACGGTCAGTTTTAGCTTTCTCCACTGAGGCGCTCGCCCAGCTCAACCGGGGCGCAATCGCAGTGGTTCTCCCAGTGCTACCTTAGCCGATAGAACGGAACGTAAGGTACCAAAACATGGGAGCCGGGCAAACCCAACTATTGACCCAAGACATGATTCGGAGCCGATGCATATAGTGCTATAAGTTCGGGGTGCCGCACTTGTGAAAGTGTTCGGACTTTCACACCATAATGCGGGGAACATAAGCCCCTGGTGTATTCGGCCGTACCAAATTGTACGGATGCAAGATGTCATAAATGAACATATATATAAAGAAAGGAATGCAATTATAAGCGAAAAGTGATGCATTGTTTATTCAAGGAATTCTGCTATGAGTGCAGAACGATACAAATAGTGCGGTAAGCAAGGGTTTGGACTATTAGACATGTCCCCCTCCAGGGGTAGGCTGCGGAATGGTGTATTAAACAGATTTAATGCTCATAATGGAGACCACCTGAGTGTTCGTCGTAGCCATTGTTCCTCCCTGGCTGTTGCATCGTGAGTTCGGCAGATCTACTGCCGGACAGGGCCTCTGGTAAACGGAGTCCTGTGGATAAAATAAAAAAGGAAAAGAAAAAGAGCGACACACTTGGGAGCCCCTGGTGTGGTTGAGCCGCACTCTGGGCCTGTCGTGGTCGTGCCCCTCCCCCTATGCCCAAGGTATCTCTAGAGCGTAATGATGTACGCAGAGAGCTTGTCTTGCAATCATGCAAGGGCTGGGGTTGGGGCCGCATTGCTACGCGTGCTCGGAACGTGCCAGGTGGTCTTGTATGTTACTCCGGGCGCGTTTAATCATGTCCGGTCTTTTAACGACTGGACTCAAAAATTGCCTTAAGAGGCTGCTCTGTACTTCTGCCGCGAGAGCCGCTGTGTGTTCCTCCGTTCGGAGGGAGCGTTCAGTGTTTCCGTTGACCGTGATGACTCCTCGAGGGCCTGGCATCTTGAGCTTGAGGTATGCATAATGCGGCACCGCGTTGAACTTTGCAAACGCGGTTCGTCCGAGCAGAGCGTGATAGCCACTGCGGAACGGGACTATGTCGAAGATTAATTCCTCACTTCGGAAATTATCCGGGGATCCGAAGACCACTTCAAGTGTGACTGAGCCTATACAATTGGCCTCGACACCTGGTATGACGCCTTTGAAGGTCGTCTTTGTAGGTTTAATCCTTGAGGGGTCTATGCCCATCTTGCGCACTGTATCCTGATAAAGCAGGTTCAGGCTGCTGCCGCCGTCCATCAGGACTCTAGTGAGGTGAAATCCATCGACGATTGGGTCTAAAACCAATGCGGCGAATCCGCCATGGCGGATACTGGTGGGGTGGTCCCTTCGATCGAAAGTGATCGGGCAAGAGGACCATGGATTGAACTTCGGGGCGACTGGCTCCATCGCATATACGTCCCTAAGTGCACGCTTCCGCTCCCTCTTGGGTATGTGGGTTGCGTATATCATGTTTACCGTCCGCACTTGTGGGGGGAAACCCTTCTGTCCTCTACTGTTCGGCGGCCGGGTCTCCTCCTCGTCATCGCTATGCAGCCCCTTGTCATTGTTTTCGGCAATTAACTTGCCTGCCTGCTTGAATACCCAACAATCTCTGTTGGTGTGATTAGCTGGCTTTTCGGGGTGCCATGTATCTGGCAAGAGCGGTCGAGTATTTGGTCCAAATTGGACGGACCCGGAGTGGTTCTTTTGAATGGCTTCTTCCGCTGACCGGGTTTAGAGCCTCTGAATCCGGCGTTGACTGCCGTATCCTCAGTGTTATCGCCGTTAACACGACGTTTGTTTTTGTTGCGACGCGACCTGCCATTGCGGTCCTTGCTGTCCGGACTACCAGAATTTTTGCTGAGGTTGTTACTGCGAGCTAGCCAGCTGTCCTCTCCCGCACAGAAGCGGGTCATGAGTGATGTGAGGGCTGCCATGGATTTTGGCTTTTCTTGTCCTAGGTGCCGGGCCAGCCACTCGTCGCGGATGTTATGTTTGAAGGCTGCGAGGGCCTCTGCATCCGGACAGTCGACGATTTGATTTTTCTTTGTTAGGAACCGTGTCCAGAATTGTCTGGCCGATTCGTCTGGCTGCTGAATTATGTGGCTTAGGTCATCGGCGTCTGGTGGTCGCACATATGTGCCCTGAAAGTTGTCGAGGAATGCGGCTTCTAGGTCCTCCCAACATCCAATCGACTCTGCGAGCAAGCTGTTAAGCCAATGCCGAGCTGGTCCTTTAAGCTTGAGTGGGAGATACTTGATGGCGTGGAGATCGTCACCGCGGGCCATATGGATATGAAGGAGATAATCTTCGATCCAAACCGCGGGTCTGTTGTGCCATCGTAGGATTCAATGTTCACGGGTTTAAACCCTTCAGGGATTTGATGATCCATTACTTCGTCTGTGAAGCATAGTGGGTGTGCGGCGCCTCTATATTGAGCAATATCTCGACGTAGCTCAAGAGAGTGTTGTCTACTGTGTTCAGCCCAGCCGGAGTTGCTGTATCCGGCGCGACGGTAGTCATCGTGGGTCGTGGGGCGCCCGCGTGATCCGTAGATAGATCTTGATTGTCTTGCCTTATCCTCCAATATATCCCGCAAGTCCGGCGCATTCCCCGTGGCTTCGTGCTTTTCGAGCGGTGCCGGGGTACGGCTCTGGCGGAGGGCCTGGATGCCTCTCTGTCGCGGCCACGAGGTGGTCGGTCTGCCGTATTGTGCGCTGGTGATGAAGGTTTGTATGCTTCCTCCTCTAGTCGGGGGAGCAACTTGCATTTTGGGTAGCTTTTGGAGGGGCGTTCGAGTTCATACTCTTCGGCCGCGAGGACCTCGGTCCATCTGTCGGCCAGCAGGTCTTGATCAGCTTGAAGCTGTTGCTGCTTTTTCTTTAGGCTGTTCGCCGTGGCCATTAGCCTGCGTTTAAAACGCTCTTGTTCGACGGGATCCTCGGGCACGACGAATTCGTCGTCATTGAGGCTTGCCTCGTCTCCGGAGGGAGGCATGTAATGTTCATCCTCCTTGTCTACTGCTCTCTCCTGAGGGCTGGCTACTCCGTCCTCCTGCGCTGAATCGTGCTGGAGGGGGTTGTCTTCGGCACTCTCTGGGGTGTTATTATCTCCGGTGCCGGAATCTCCATTGCTGCTGTGGCGGGATTTAGAGCGGCGCCGCTGACGTTGGTGCTTGGGCTGTTTCTTAGAGGAATCTGCCTCCGCTGCTTCTTCACCGTCCCCATCCTTTGGGGTGTCCACCATGTATATGTCGTATGACGAGGTGGTTTTCAAGTGCCCTGTAGGCACTGGTTCTTGATCGTCTCCGGCACGTCGTCCATATCGTAGATGTCTTCGGAGTCGTAGTCTAGCATGTCGGTTAGATCGTCGACAGTGGCTATAAAGTGGGTGGTGGGTGGGCTTCGAATTCCTTCGTCGTCCGCATCCCAACCATCCTGACCGCAGTCCAGCCAGGGCTCTCCTGATAATGAGAGATACTTTAACGAGTTTAGGATGTCGCCAAAGGGCGAGTGCTGAAAGATGTCCGCAGCGGTGAACTCCATGACCGGCGCCCAATCGGATTCGATCTGTAGGGGCGCAGGGGGTTCGGAGTCCGGCAAGGAGTCCGACACCTCGGAGTCACAAGCTTTGCAAGGGACAAGGTCGGTATTCGGCTCTATCGCCGTAGAAGTTGCAGCCCACGAGGAGGTGTCCAACCACCTGTCCTCGATCTACGCGGTCGACTCTGAACTATGGGTCAGAGCTGACTTGTGTTCGGCCTCCAGGGTACTGTCCGGCGGCAGAGTTAAGTCATGCCCATCGTGACAGTTCGGCACGCTCGGCTGCGGCTCGAATCCATCGAAGATCAAGTCTCCGCGGATGTCAGCCGTGAAGTTTAGGCTTCCAAATCTGACCTGATGGCCAGGGGCGTAGCTTTCGATCTGCTCCAGATGGCCAAGTGAATTGGCCCGCAGTGCAAAGCCGCCGAACACAAAGATCTGTCTGGGGAAAAAAGTCTCACCCTGGACGGTGTTGTTGTTGATTGAAGAAGCCATCAAGCCTATCGGTGACGACACAGAGGAACTCTCAATGAAAGCACCAATGTCGGTGTCAAAACCGCCGGATCTCGGGTAGGGGGTCCCGAACTGTGCGTCTAGGCGGATGGTAACAGGAGACAAGGGACACGATGTTTTTACCCTGGTTCGGGCCCTCTTGATGGAGGTAAAACCCTACTCCTGCTTGATTGATATTGATGATATGGGTAGTACAAGAGTGGATCTACCACGAGATCAAGGAGGCTAAACCCTAGAAGCTAGCCTATGGTATGATTGTTGTAATGGTTGTGTGTCCTACGGACTAAAACCCTCCGGTTTATATAGACACCGGAGAGGGCTAGGGTTACACAGAGTCGGTTACAATGGTAGGAGATCTACATATCCGTATCGCCAAGCTTGCCTTCCACGCCAAGGAAAGGCCCATCCGGACACGAGACGAAGTCTTCAATCTTGCTTCATAGTCTTGGAGTCCGGCCGATGATGATAGTCCGGCTATCCGGACACCCCCTAGTCCAGGACTCCCTCAGTAGCCCCTGAACCAGGCTTCAATGAGGATGAGTCTGGCGCGCATATTGTTCGGCATTGCAAGGCGGGTTCCTCCTTCGAATAATTCATAGAAGATTGTGAACACCAGGATAGTGTCCGCTCTGCAAAATAAATTCCACATTCCACCGTAGAGAGAATAATATGTACACAAGTTCAATCTGCTGACGTATTTCGTGGCACGATGTCATTCCACTACCAAGCCTTTACTTGAATTGTTTTTTATTATACCACCTCAGCGTGTTTAGCGAAGCGGTTTCCTTGGCACGTCTTGTCGAAGCAGAGATCGTGTTCCCCTTATTCTAGGATTCTCATCAATACGGACGTGGGTAACCCAACCGCGCCATTGATGGTGGCGCTTGGGAGATAAGTGAGTTTTACCAGGCCAGTGGGACGCATAGTCTTCGTCCGCCCATATATAGGGGATAAGGATCCACCTTTTTTACCTACGCCTTCTTCCTCCTTTGCTTATCCATCTCCGCGTACTCGAGCTCCAGCGCCCAAGTCCGCACATCTCGTCTCAACCTTCTCCAGCCATGTCCGGAGTGGGAGGCAAGTGGATGACCTCCTCCGTTACGGAGGAGCACATCGAGAAGCTGCGCGGTGCCGGATACCTGTCCAGCGACATCGCGCACCGGCTGCCCGACAAGGGGCAGCTCATCCCCACCCCTAGGCCCCATGAGAGGGTCGTATTCCTTCCCCACTTCCTCCGCGGACTGGGCTTCCCACTTCATCGCTTCGTCCGGGGGCTCATGTACTACTACGGCCTGGACTTCCAAGATCTGGCGCCAAACTTCATCCTCAACATCTCGGCGTTTATCATCGTGTGTGAGGCCTTCCTCTGCATCCAGCCCCACTTCGGCTTGTGGCTAAAAACCTTCAATGTCAAGCCGAAGGTAGTGAAGGGCGTCCAAGCGGAGTGCAGAGGCGCCATGGTGGGCAAGATGCCCAACGTCCTCCGGCTCGAGGGCGCGTTTGTGGAAACCATCAAAGGGTGGCAATCGGGGTGCTTCTATATCACCAAGCCGCGTGACCCTAAATGGGTTGCGGCCCTCGAGTTCAAATCTGGTTCCCCCATGCAGCTCACCTCTTGGAATGAGAAGGGCTTGCTATGGGACAGTTCGGAGGAGCTGACCGGACTCCAGTCCTGTCTCCAGACCTTGGTGAACAAGAAGCTCAAGCTTGTCAACGTGATCCAGGTCATGCTCGTCCACCGGATTCTCCCCTGCCAACAACGGGCCTTCAACCTGTGGGAGTTTGATCCGGCACAGCACCGGACCCTTAGCGGGCTTTTCGACACAACGTACAAAGCTGCCTGGAGGGTGCTGTTCAAGGGGGGAGAAGCCCCCGCATCCGCGACTGAAGATCGCGGATTCAGGATGAAATGCCCGGCCGGTGCGGTAAGTTATCCTTTATGGGACACGTATTTCTTTCATAGTTTGACTCTATGTGGGATCTAAAATTCCCAATGCCTTTAATAGGACTGGCAGAGGACGTCCGGACAGGTTAACTGTCCGGCTCCCCTCCCCGAAGAACCAGCGGATGCCCGTTTAACGGGGCTGCTAGTCCTGGCATTTTATGTGGTGCCGGAGAAGAAGGCCACGGGAACCCGAAGGAGTTCCCGGTGCCAGGTGGTATCGGACTCATCGTCCGATGACTCCGAGGTGGACTCCTCCCCCGAAGGCGAGGAGGAGAAAGAAGACTCTCCCCAGGAGGGGGGGAGAGAGGAAGAGGAAGGCTTCCCCAACGGGGGAGGCCGAAGGGTCCAAGAGGGGAAGGACCCTTCCTCCGGACAGCTCCGCCAACGCCAACGACGGTGACGAGGAGTGGCCCTCAAGGGCCAAGCCCCTGGCAAGATCGTAAGTATCCGGATTCCTGAGTGATTTATAATTTCTCTTTTGTGCCACGTAGTGTCCTTCTAATGCCGCATACTACCTATAGCCCGGCCGAGGAGGATCTTCCCGCTTCATCCAGCGGGTCCTTGGCTCCGTCGGATGTTGATTCCATTCCGACCGCCTCCACCCCTCGCGATGCTGAGGACGCTGAGGTGGGATCCCAGGACGGGACCCGCCAGGAGGGGGAGGCTCCGGAGGTGCCACAAGGCAACCTCCCGGACTTCATGCCGGACTCCGTGCCGGATCCCGCAGTGATTCCGGAGTCTGGCAGGCGGCCCCTTCATAAGAAGGGCAAGACCGTGACACCGACAGCCTCTGTCCAACCGGAGGCGCCGGACAACTTGTTGGAGGCGCTCAACGGCGCTTCCATCAAGGAAGAACACCGCACTATTATGAGTGTGGTGATTCAGAAGGTTCAGCTCGCCAAGAGTGGGCTGACCGAAGCTTGCAGCAGCCTTCTAACATGCTTTGAGGTAAGAAGTTTTAAAATATGCAATGTAATACCGCATAGACAGTAGCCCCTGATGCTCGATTCGGTGTTCGGAAAGAAAAGCTGGACTGAGGATCTAAAAAGATATACGCAGGAGTTCTAAAAATTATGTCAATATGGGTTTGCAGGCTGCGCTGCTGATCTCTGCCGCATTGACTGCGAAGGTCGGTGCTTTGAAGCAGGACCTCGAGCGGACCGAGAACGAGCTCGGTCTTGCCAAGAAGCAGCTCAAGGACAAAGAAGGTGAGAACACCGTATTAAATTTGCACCTTACAAAAAAGGGTTTTGGTTGCAATAGAGATAACAAGGATAACGTGGGTACTGCAGGGGCCACGAACGAGGTGACGACCCTGAAGGAGGCCTTGTCCGCGGCCGAACGCAATGCGGCCGCGGAACGAGCGGAGCGAGAGAAGCAGGAGGCGCGAGTGGTGGAGGTGCGGCAAGAGCTCCAGGCTCTCATGGAAAAGCATGAGAGTTTGGAGCGCGACTCGAAGACTCGAGAGTCCGAGCTTGCCTCGGCTCTGGAAAGTGCCAAAGCTACTATGGCCGAGGCCCATAAGGCCCTCCAGGAGATTGAGGCGGTGAAGAAAATAGCGGCGGGTAAGGCATTTTTCATGCAAAGCAAGCATGTGAATGTAAATTACCTGTTACTTACCCGGATTCGGAGCTCTCCAGGAGCGTTTGCAGATCTGCCTCGCATCGTATCCGATGCCGCTGCATTCTACCGGGCCGAGGAGGGGAGTTCGACGGAGAAGGTCTTCTGGTCTCAGTATGTTGAGGCCGGACATCCGGTGCCCCCTAGCGACCAGCTGAAGCAGCTGGTCGAGCTCCACAAGGTAGCCGAGCAGGCCATGAAGGGCCTCATAGTCCGGCTGTGGCCTAGAGAGGCCATGCTTGGGAGCTACTTCGACCTCGTGCGGCAACTGGTGGATGCGTGCCCCTGGGTGGAAGTCATCAAGCGCTCCGCCTGCATTGAAGGTGCCCGTCGGGCCCTTGCCCGTGCAAAGGTGCACTGGGGCAGGCTGGATGCTGAGAGGCTTCTGACGGACGCGCCGCCGGCGGGCAAGGAGTATCGTACGCCCGAAATGTACTATAAGACTGTCCTGAAGGGTGCCCGCAAGATTGCGGATGAGTGCCCCAGGGATGTAATTTTTTAGTAGACTTGCAATGTGTTATCCTGTGCGCTGAAAACTTTGTTCATATGCGCTAAGCAATGCTTATTTGATTTAAAATATTACCTTCTCTGCGGCCGTTTATCAAATCTGAGAGATGGCAAGTCGTCGGCTTCAGCCCCCAAGCCACGAGTGCTGGGGTGTTCGGGATAAATTTGAGCGCTCTTGTTCCCATTTTTGGGTCCATCTAGGGAGGCGCTCAACACAACAAACAAGGCAACCGGACTTATAATGCTTGAACACTCTCACTTAGCCATAGAATTCTATAATTTTAAATTTTGGCGAAGCCCCTAGTGTTCGGAAGACCGAATTCGGGGCGCTATCCACGCCTGGGCCGGACACAGCCGGTTCCTCGCTCTAAGCGGCATAAGTCTTTAGGGACTCGAAAAGACCTCTCGAACAGCGACCAACTCTCGCCTTATCATGACGGTCAGTTTTAGCTTTCTCCACTGAGGCGCTCGCCCAGCTCAACCGGGGCGCAATCGCAGTGGTTCTCCCAGTGCTACCTTAGCCGATAAAGCGGAACGTAAGGTACCAAAACATGGGAGCCGGGCAAACCCAATATTTACCCAAGACATGATTCGGAGCCGATGCATATAGTGCTATAAGTTCGGGGTTCCGCACTTGTGAAAGTGTTCGGGCTTCTCACACCATAATGCGGGGAACTTAAGCCCCTGGTGTATTCGTCCGTACCAAATTGTACGGATGCAAGATGTCATGAATGAACATATATATAAAGAAAAGGAATGCAATTATAGGCGAAAAGTGATGCATTGTTTATTCAAGGAATTCTGCTATGAGTGCAGAATGATACAAATAGTGCGGTAAGCAAGGGTTTGGACTATTAGACATGTCCCCCTCCAGGGGTAGGATGCGGAATGGTGTAATAAACAGATTTAATTCTCATAATGGAGACCACCTGAGTGTTCGTCGTAGCCATTGTTCCTCCCTGGCTGTTGCATCGTGAGTTCGGCAGATTTACTGCCGGACAGGGCCTCTAGTAAAGGGAGTCCTGTGGATAAAATAAAAAAGGAAAAGAAAAAGAGCGACACACTTGGGAGCCCCTGGTGTGGTTGAGCCGCACTCTGGGCCTGTCGTGGTCGTGCCCCTCCCCCTATGCCCAAGGTATCTCTAGAGCGTAATGATGTACGCGGAGAGCTTGTCTTGCAATCATGCAAGGGCTGGGGTTGGGGCCTCATTGCTACGCGTGCTCGGAACGTGCCAGGTGGTCTTGTATGTTACTCCGGGCGCGTTAAATCATGTCCGGTCTTTTAATGGCCGGACTCGAAAATTGCCTTAAGAGGCTGCTCTATACTTCTGCCGCGAGAGCCGCTGTGTGTTCCTCCATTCGGAGGGAGCGTACAGTGTTTCTGTTGACCGTGATGACTCCTCGAGGGCCTGGAATCTTGAGCTTGAGGTATGCATAATGCGGCACCGCATTGAATTTTGCAAACACGGTTCGTCCGAGCAGGGCGTGATAGCCACTGCGGAACGGGACTATGTCAAAGATTAACTCCTCGCTTCGGAAACTATCAGGGGATCCGAAGACCACTTCCAGTGTGACCGAGCCTGTACAATTGGCCTCGACACCTGGTATGATGACTTTGAAGGTCGTCTTTGTAGGTTTAATCCTTGAGGGGTCTATGCCCGTCTTGCGCACTGTATCCTGATAAAGCAGGTTCAGGCTGCTGCCGCCGTCCATCAGGACTGTAGTGAGGTGAAATTCATCGACGATTGGGTCTAAGACCAATGCGGCGAATCCGCCATGGCGGATACTGGTGGGGTGGTCCCTTCGATCGAAAGTGATTGGGCAGGAGGACCATGGATTGAACTTCGGGGCGACTGGCTCCATCACATATACGTCCCGAAGTGCATGCTTCCGCTCCCTCTTGGGTATGTGGGTTGCGTATATCATGTTTACCGTCCGCACTTGTGGGGGAAAACCCTTCGGTCCTCTATTGTTCGGCGGCCGGGTCTCCTCCTCGTCGTCGCTGTGCAGCCCCTTGTCATTGTTTTCGGCAATTAGCTTGCCTGCCTGCTTGAATACCCAACAATCTCTGTTGGTGTGATTAGCTGGCCTTTCGGGGGTGCCATGTATCTGGCAAGAGCGGTCGAGTATTCGGTCCAAATTGGACGGACCCGGAGTGGTTCTTTTGAATGGCTTCTTCTACTGACCGGGTTTAGAGCCTCTAAATCCGGTGTTGACTACCGTATCCTCTGTGTTATCGCCGTTGACACGGTGTTTATTTTTGTTGCGACGCGACGTGCCGGATCCCGTGCTGGTCAGGATGCTGAAGGTTGCGCCTTCAGAGGAAGGCGAAGGGGCGAACAGGGACACCACCGCCTCTACCAAGGAGGCTTTGGAGGAAGGGGGAATCGAGAATCCCTCCTTCCAAGGGGAGAAGAGGACCGCCTCCGAAAACCCGGAGGCCAAGGCCTCGAAGCGGGGGAAGAGATCTTCACCAGAGGGTCCTGCGTCCGGGGAGGCCCCGGGCGCACTATCTCCCCTAACGAATCAGCCCTCCAGCAAGCCGTAAGTAAAAAAAGGGGGGTTCTGTAATAACAGACACCCCTATGTTTGCTTCTGAGGATAACCGAAGTTTTTACTTTGTAGTTCGGATCTCCGTCCTTCTCAGATGAGCTCGTCTTTGGGGGACCTTCGTCCGGAGATGGTGGAGAGCGAGACGCCTCCATCCGCCGCACCATCAAGCGGGGCGGACGAACCTGAGGTGTCATCGCGGAGGGTATCCTCGAGTCCGGCGAGGCCGAAGAGTTCGGCACTGTATAGTGTGCGGCCAGGGGAGCTGAAGGATCTGCTTGAGAGGGCGTCTATCTCAGAAGATCACCGTACATTGATGAGTATGGTGATTGGAAGAACTTCGTCTGCCGAAGGCGAGTTGCATGATGCCGTCAGAAGCTTGCTGGCGGGGTTTGAGGTACGTAAAAATGGCGTACCTTTTGACAGTTTGGCACATAAAAGTGCGCCCTATATAGATAGTAGCCCCTGGGACTCGGTAGGTTGTCGGTAGCGACAGCGTGCCGAGGATCAAAATCACAGGTATTGATTTTCGCCTTTCCCATGCAGGTGGCGGATAGACCGGTGGCCAGCCGGACTAATGGAGTTGCCGAACTAAAGCGGCAACTTGACGTTGCGGATGCGGACATCGCGTTGGTCAATAAGCGACTTGACGAGTCACAAGGTAGGTTTTTCTCCGTGGTCACCTAGGAAGGGAGCCGAAGCCCACTCCTTACAATATGTGTGCTTAATGCAGATGGTGCCACTGCTGTGGAGAGCCTTCGGGCAGAACTTGCTCGAACCAAGGAGCAGGCCAGAAGGAGTGATGCGGCTGCCTCGAGGGCAGCCGAAGAGTTAGAAGCCGAAAAGGCTGCTCACTGCCGAAGTAGGTAGGGAGGAGATGGCCGAAATGGCCGTGAAGTTGAAGGATATTACCGACCGCTATGAGGTTCTTGAAAAAGAACGCCGAGCAGAGCAAGAAGGCCTGAAAAAGGCCACCGCCGAATCCAAGGATGCCCGTTCTGCAATGAGGGCTATAAAGGAGGAGCTGCGCCAGGCCGTAGATATTGTGGCTGGCAAGCCCTTTCTGCTGCGCAGGAGGTTTACTGATCTGAAGTATGCTCAGCTTGGCCAGCTGTGGGGTCCGGAGGATCCTTATATGGACTTAGCAGCGAGTGCGGCAGATGCCGTTGTGCACTTCCGAAGTCAAAAGGATCACGAGACGGAAGAGATTTTTTTGTCTCAATTCCATAGTCCGGAGCGTTCACTTCCGTTGACCGATCGGTTGGCTGAGTGGGCTGAGCTGAATAGATTGTCCGGACTTGCCATGACGGATATCGTGGCTCATGTCTGGCCGGATAAGCCCAAACCGAAGAGTTATTTTGGCTTACTGCAGTAATTCCTTGGGGCGGTGCCGCATATCAAGGCGATGAAGCGGTCGGCCTGCATAGAGGGTGCACGGATGGCCCTCGCCCGTGTGAAGACATATTGGACCGAGATGGATGCCACTGCTGTTGCGACCCAGGGTTCGGACGAGAGCCGGTTACCCGCCGAGCACTATTTTGGGGAAGTTCTGCGTGGTGATCGTGTAATAGAGTCGCAGTGCTCAAAAAATGTCATGTTCAAATGAACTTTATGATTTATAAAACGATGTTTGTAATATAAGCGCTTTTTGTACTTGTGCATTCAAGTATTGAAATATCTCCTGTGCGACCGTTAATGTATACATGTGTATAACCTGAAAGATGGCAGTTGTCACATCCCTAGTCTGGTATGACCTAGACTAGCTAGTCATTTGTGCATCATGTTAAATTCCATTTAAATTTTGAAATGAGGATTTGTGAAACCCTCAGAATCATCTCTGAAAATGACCCAAATAAAAATTGTTCCAAAAAGGTCCAAGGAAATGTTCATGTTGCTCTCTAAAAACATTGGTCAGAGGTAAAATTCAAACAAATATTTTAGGAGCTCATGGATATTTAATTTTGGCCATTTGGATTAATCCGATAATTATTTTCTTTGGATATATATTGTTATATATATAAAATATGGTCCAAAAACTATGCCATTTATTAAGGAGCTCTGGAATAATATAGTTAGCTCCTGCAAAAATTGGCATAAGGTAATAAAATGATTTAGTATTTTAATTAAATCAAAACATATGTCAGAAAAATTAGAAAACAGAAATAAAAGAGGGAGACTTACCTGGGCCTCCTCCCTGTGCAGCCCAGCAGCAGCCAGCGCCGGCCCAACCCACCTGGCCCCCTCCTCTGTCGTCTTCCTCCCCGACAGGAGGACGGGCGCGTGCCCGACGCGCGCGCGCTCCGCCGCGCCACGCCACCTCCCTCTCTGCCTGCCTGCCCTCTCCCCTCCTCGTCTGGATGCCCCGGAGACGCCACGCAGCTACCCCGACCTCTCTCGCACTCTCCCTCGCCCTCGTCCTCTCCTCTGTCACCCTCTCTCGCACGCACCGAATGCTGTCATCGCCGCCGTTCGCCGTTGTCGCGGCCACCGCCTCCCCCTCGTCCCTCCGTCGTGTCCACGCGCTCCGCCACTGTGGGCTACACCTCCTCGACGAGACGCACGGCACCGGACGCCCTGGAACGCCGCCATCGCCATCGTCTTCACCTCCGGCCGCCGCAGATCGCCATCGCCGCCTCGTCGTCTCCAGCGCGTCCCCGGCCACAACGAGCAGCCTGCAAGTCCTCTGTGAGCCCTGCTTCTTCTCCCCTCTCTTCCCTGGTCGCGCTCGCCCTCTGGCTGTCGTTCCCACCATGGACGAACCTTCACCGCCGCCGAGCTCACCGTCGACGCAGCTCCGGTGACCATTTGGTCACCCCGGCGAGTCCAACAAGCTCGTAGGGCCACGTAGAGCATCCCTAGTGCTTTCCTCCAAACACGCTCTCGTGCACGACCGAACTTCGGCAGCCGCAGCCGAGCTCGCCGCCGTCGACTCCGGCCACCCCAGGCCCAACCACGGCCACCGCCCGACGCGCCATCGAGCTGGCTCTCCAACGCGCCTAGCCGCGTGCCATTTGGAGCACCACAGAGGAAACCCGGGGCACAAGTACGCCGCGGATCTCGCCGGCGACTAACCGCCGGCGGGTTTGACTTGTTTGACCTGGGGTTTGACCCCCCAGGGTCGCTGACTAGTGGGGCCAGGCCCTGCTAATTTTAGTTAAATATTAAGTAAACCTAATTAGCCACTAACACTGACCAGTGGGCCCCGACCCCCCCTAATCCTTTAATTAAGCAAATAACCCCCTGTTAACTAACTATGACACTGACGTGTGGACCCCACACGTCAGGTTTGACCCAGTCAGCCGCAGTTGACTTGCTGACGTCATGCTTACTCAATGCTGACGCAATTATTTATTTTCTGGAATTATTTTAATTCAGGAAATTCCAGAAAATAATTTAAACTTCAAAAATTCATAGAAATTCAACCGTAGCTCAGATTGAAATAATTTATATATGAAAAATTATCAGAAAAATGCAACCTTTCCATCTGTACTAGTTTCATGCATGAAAAACCAACTTATACATGCTGAATATGAGTAAACACATTATGGCATATTAAGAGACTTAATTTAGAATTGCATTTGAGCTTATGGTTCAAATGGACTTCAAACCAAATGAGTACTAGTTGGATTAGCTCAAACAGCATCACATCTTCATGCCATGTTCATGCATCATATTGTTGCATATGTTTGTGTATTGATTGCCGACACTGTCCCTTCTCAATAGGTCCTGCTCCGGAGTCCGTTCCAGAGTGCCTGTCTATGAAGCGGTGCCTCCCTTGTTGATCTACCAGGCAAGCAAACCCCCTTGTTCATTCCGATAAAATCCTACTCTCTCGCCCCTGCTCTCAGTTATTGCATTAGGACAACAACGATTCATCTGCTACTTTGTGCTGCGGTAGTTGAACCCATTCCTCTGCATGACCTGTCATTGCCACCGTAAATAGTTGAAACCCACTAGCATGTGTAGGAGTTGATTGAGCCATGTTGTGTTCCTACAATGCTATGCCTGCTATTGCTTAGAGTTGTGTCAGGTCTGATTCATTGGGAATGAATTGGAGTGTTATGATATGTTCCGATGTTGAGAGTGAAGTGTGTGAACACGATTTGGTAAAGGTAGCGGTGAGAGGCCATGTAGGAGTACATGGTGGGTTGTCTCACTGGAACCGTCCTTAAGCACTGAGTTCTATGTATGTTGTCCAATGACTCGATACTACCACACATTGGGTTCCGGTAACTCGACTCCTCTCGACTTATTAACCGACTTGATCTCTGTCCAGGAGTCGCAACTAGTTTCTGGTGTTTGTAGGTAGTGCTATTTTTCTACCGAGTGGCACCCGGCAGGGTGGGCTTGGGACAGACTAGGCATAGGTGGCACGGTGTACCAAGTGGCACCCGGATGGTGGGCTTGGGAACCCTGCTCACATCATTTGGGGCCGTGAGCGACACCCCGGCTGGATCTCCTTATGGATGGAACCCGAATAGGCGATAAACCTGGACTAGAGTCTTGTGTGGTTAGTCAGGTCGTGGCCGACACCCTCGCCAGGCTTCCGCTTGAAGGTTGCCGAGATACATGAGTGTGCATGGCGGTAAGTGGCGAGAGCGTGTGTGAAGAAGTACACCCCTGCAGGGTTAACATGATCTATTTGAATAGTCGGGTCCGCGGTTATGGACTTCTTGGATGCTTACATGGTACATAGACAACTTGAAGTGGATACTCTAAAATGCTCAAGACAAGTGTGAGTGCTATGGATGGCCTTCTCGTAGGGAGACGGGGATGAATCCATAGTAGTGTATTGTGTGGTGATTAGTGGACTCGTGTGCGCCATATCACCTCAAGAGTTTCTGGTAGTCGTAGAACAGGATAGCCACAGAGTCAAAGCTGGCTTGCTGCAACTAAACTCCACATTACCCTCTTGATACAAATGCATGTATGATAGGATCTGATGTAAGTCTTGCTGAGTACCTTTGTACTCATGTTGCTTTATTTATGTTTTTGCAGCGGAGACTTCGGTCTTACTAGTGTTCTCATGGACTTCGACAAGTAGCTTGTACCTCAGCTACGATCTTGATCGGACATTGTAGATAGTCAGGCTTTCAGCCTTTTTCATTTATAGATGTCTGTACTCAGACATGTAATGCTTCCGTTTGTTGCTTGATTGCTCTGAATGTTGGGTCATGTGACCCCTGTTTGTAATAATGCTACGATGGCTCTTTGAGCCTTATCTATATGAGTTGTTGAGTTATGCTGTGATGCCATGTTGTACAACACATCCTTGCATGTTATGCGTACGTGTAATGTGTATTGCTATGTGTGGGATCTGACTATCTAGTTGTTTATCCTTAGTAGTCTCTCTTACCGGGAAATGTCTCCTAGTGCTTCCACTGAGCCCTGGTAGCTTGCTACTGCTCCGGAACACTTTGGCTGGCCGGCATGTGTCCTTCTTCGATCCTGTGTCTGTCCCTTCGGGGAAATGTCACGCGATGAATACCAGAGTCCTGTTAGCCCACTACAGCCCGGTTCACCGGAGTCCTGTTAGCCCAGTGCTACAGCCTGGATTCACTTGCTGATGACCGACACATTCGATGTTGGGTCATGGATGCCTGTCCCTGTAAGTTAGTGCCACTTTGGGTTTACGACTAGCCATGTCAGCCCGGGCTCTTTATCATATGGATGCTAGCGACACCATCATATACGTGTGCCAAAAGGCGCAAACAGTCCCGGGCAAAGGTAAGGCGACACCGTGGGGATACCGTGCGTGAGGCCGCAAAGTGATATGAGGTGTTACATGCTAGATCGATGTGGCATTGAGTCAGGGTCCTGACAGCAGTCTTCGGCTTCAGCCCCCACGCACATAGTGCGGGGGTGTTTGCGAAATAGCGCATTTTCACACTTATTCCAACGTCTTGGTCCTATTAAGTAGGTGGTAGCGTAGCAAATGAGGCAACCGGACTATAATGCTTTATCACTTTCACTTAGCCATAGGAGTTCAAAGGTGGGGCTATGATATATCCCCTAGGGGCACCGCTCTCTCCGTATTTGGGGCGCGTGTGTGCCTGACCGGGAAGCGGTCCTTCGTCAAAGCGGAGGAATTCTAAACATTCCCAAGGTCGATCGAGTGATTGACCAGTCTCTCGCTACATCATGACAGTCAGTTTTCGGCTTTCTCTACTGAGGTGCTCACCCGGCCGAATCGGGGCACAATCACAGTAGTTCTCCTGGTGCCGCATTAGCCGATGATACGGAACGTAAGGCAGCAAAACACAGGAGCCGGGCAAACCTAACATTTGACCAAAGACATGATTCGGAGCTGGTGCATATAAGGCCTAACTCGAGACACCGAACACTCCCTGAGGTGTTCGGTCTTTATGATGATGGGCAGATCAATGCCCTAAGCCCCTAGTGTCCAGGTACATGCAAGGTCCTCTGACGCGGCCGATGCCAAAACGTCAGCCTCCTCTCTGGTTATGATGAGAAACCAGGGGATGTATAGCAACAAGAGACAGTAAAAAAGGTTTACGCAGGGTCTTAATCTGAAAAGAATCCTTGCAACGGGTCCCTACTGCATGTCTGCGCCTGTGTCTCCGTTGTGTTGTATCCTGGACAGGTGTAACATGTTGTTCATCTGTAAAAGAGAGGAAAGTAATCGTGTCAAAAAATGTATTTAAAACAAAGCATGAATAAATGAATGAAGTTGAGCTTTTATTGGCTCCTTATTGCTCATACGCACAACCCCTTGTAAAGGGGTGTGCGGCTAGGGAGCCCCTAGCTTATTTGTGCCGGACTCGTCAAGCCGTGTCCGGGGTCTTTAACGACCTTTTAGTGAGATGATGCCGCGTGGACCGGGCATTTTAAGTGTAAGAGACGCGTAGTGTGGTATTGCGTTAAAGCGGACAAAAGCTTCGCGCCCCAATAGTGCTTGATGGCTACTTTTGAATGGGGCGACATGAAAGATTAGCTTTTCGCGTCCGAAGTTGTCGGGTGACCCGAACACAACTTCTAGTAGTAAGGAGCCTGTGCACTTGGCGTAAGGGCCTGGTGTCATCCCTTTAAAGGAAGTGCGGCTACGTCGAATTTTAGTAAGGTCTATCCCCATCTTGCGGACTGTGTCCGGATATTGCAGGTTTAAATCGCTGTCGCCATCCATTAGAACTTGTGTGAATTGTATCCGTTGATTATAGGGTCCAATATTAGAGCCGCCCATCCTGCGTTTGGAATACTTCTGGAATAGTCCAGGTGGTCGAAAGTGATTGGTTTTGACATCCAATCTCGAGGTTCCGCTGGGGTGGACCGTGCGACACCTACTTTGGCGGGTGCCACACTGTTGTTCTGTATTACCACATGAAGTGAGTTTACTGTTTTGACTTCTTGTGGGAAAGTCTTTTGTTTTCCGGCGCTCTGCTGGTGGGGTTCGTCGTCATCATCGCTTGGCGCGTCGAGCGCCTTGTGTTCGGCGTTGAGTCGGCCGGACTGTTTGAAGACCCAACAGTCTCGGTGGGTGTGGTTTGCAGGCCTTCCGGAGGTACTGTGGATTTGACATATCCGATCCAAAATTTTGTTTAAGTTGGATAGCTTGTCACTGTTGTCCTTAAGAGGCAGTGTTTTGTTGTTCGGCCGCGAGCTTTTGAATCCGGCGTTGACCGCCGTGTTCTTTTGGCTTTTTTCTTTATTTCGGTGCTGGTCCTTTCTGCGCCGTGATTTTCCGTTTCCATCTCTGATCTCGGATGTACTCGGGTCGCTGGTGCTGCATCTTGCTAGCCAGCTGTCTTCCCCCGCGCAAAACCGGGTCATGAGGCTTGTTAGCGCGGCCATTGTTCTCGGCTTCTCTTGGCTGAGGTGTCTGGCGAGCCATTCGTCTCGGACATTATGTTTAAAAGCTGCTAAGGCTTCGGCGTCTGGACAGTTGACTATTTGGTTCTTTTTGGTAAGGAACCTGTTCCAGAATTTGCGCGCTGACTCTCCGGGCTGTTGATTTATATGACTTAGATAGTCTGCATCCGGAGGGCGGACATAAGTCCCTTGAAAATTTGTTCTAAACGCGTCCTCGAGCTCTTCCCAACTTCCAATAGTATTTTCTGGGAGGCTTTTGAGCCAATGCCGAGCTGGCCCTTTGAGCTTGAGGGCTAGATATTTTATGGCGTGGAGATCATCTCCTCTAGCCATGTGTATGTGCAGGATGTAATCCTCAATCCAGACTCCGGGGTCTGTTGTTCCGTCGTATGCCTCTATGTTTATGGGCTTGAATCCCGCCGGAAATTCATGATCCAGCACCTCGTCGGTGAAACATAGTGGGTGTGCGGCACACCTGTATTTTGGCGTGCCGTTATCTTCGAACATGCGGCGTGTTGTGTTGCTTCCTGGGGCTCTCTTTTTTGGCCCGTAGATGGACTTGACCGGACCATCCGTTTTGCGAGGATATTTATATGTGTCATATGCTGGCTTATGTGCGGCGCCGCTTGCCGCTCCTGGCCTATCATCTAGTTGTCTATCCGGCCAGGCGGCCTCTTTGCTTTTTGCCTGTGGGGGTTCTATGGCCTCCTCGTCGAATTCTGGCAGCAGCTTGCGCTTCGGGTAGCTCTTTGTTTGGTGGCTATTGCCACATTTGTCCGCGGTCTTGAGTACTTTGCTCCACCTCATTCTGAGTATGTCTTCCGCTGTTTTGAGCTTCCGTTTTTCCTTCTTCAAACCTCTTGCGGTGGCGACAAGACTTTTTTGGAGGTTTTTGCGCTCCGGTGGTGTGTCCGGCGTGAGATCATCCGGACTGTTGTTTTCGCCGAGGATGAGCTGGTCATCTGGTTCATCCTGTTCTGATGGCTGCTTGGTTGCGTGCTTGTCGCCCGTTGGTTTGCCCTGCTCTATGGCTGGGTCGTTATGGGTACTGTTGTCATCGAGGCGGGACTTGGGGCGGCGCTTGCGTCGCAGTTTTGGTTGTTTTTTAGATGAATTATCCTTCGTCGTGTCCCGTTGTTCCTTCTTATCGCTCCCCTTTGGAGTGTCCACCATATATACATCATGAGTTGAGGTGGCCTTCCAATGCCCCGTAGGCGCTGGTTCTTGATCGTCTACGGCGTCGTCGTCCATACCGTCGATGTCTTCAGAGTCGTAGTCTAGCATGTCGGTTAGATCGTCGATAGTGGCTATAAAGTGGGTGGTGGGTGGGCTTTGAATTTCTTCGTCGTCCACATCCCAACAATCCTGACCGCAGTCCGGCCAGGGCTCTCCTGATAACGAGAGATGCCTTAGCGAATTCAGGATGTCGCCAAAGGGTGAGTGCTGAAAGATGTCCGTAGCGGTGAACTCCATAATCGACGCCCAATCGGATTCAATTGGCAGGGGCGCCGGAGGTTCGGAGTCCGGCAAGGAGTCCGACACCTCGGATTCACAAGCTTTGTAAGGGATGAGGTCGGTATTCGGCTCTATCGCCGTAGAAGTTGCAGCCCCTGAGGCGGTGTCCAACCACCTGTCCTCGATCTGCGCGGTCGGCTCCGAACTATGGGTCAGAGCGGACTTGTGTGCGGCCTCTAGGGTACTGTCCGGCGGCAGAGTTAAGTCATGCCCATCGTGACAGTGCGGCACGCTCGGCTGCGGCTCGAATCCATCGAAGATCAAGTCTCCGCGGATGTCAGCCGTGAAGTTTAGGCTTCCAAATCTAGCCTGATGGCCAGGGGCGTAGCTTTCGATCTGCTCCAGATGGCCAAGTGAATTGGCCCGCAGTGCAAAGCCGCCGAACACGAAGATCTGTCCGGGGAGAAAAGTCTCACCCTGGACGGCGTTGTTGTTGATTGAAGAAGCCATCAAGCCTATCGGTGACGACACAGAGGAACTCTCAATGAAAGCACCAATGTCGGTGTCAAAACCGGCGGATCTCGGGTAGGGGGTCCCGAACTGTGCGTCTAGGCGGATGGTAACAGGAGAGAAGGGACACAATGTTTTTACCCAGGTTCGGGCCCTCTTGATGGAGGTAAAAACCCTACTCCTGCTTGATTGATATTGATGATATGGGTAGTACAAGAGTGGATCTACCACGAGATCAAGGAGGCTAAACCCTAGAAGCTAGCCTATGGTATGATTGTTGTAATGGTTGTGTGTCCTACGGACTAAAACCCTCCGGTTTATATAGACACCGGAGAGGGCTAGGGTTACACAGAGTCGGTTACAATGGTAGGAGATCTACATATCTATATCACCAAGCTTGCCTTCCACGCCAAGGAAAGTCCCATCCGGACACGGGACGAAGTCTTCAATCTTGTATCTTCAGAGTCTTGGAGTCCGGCCGATGATGATAGTCCGGCTATCCGGACACCCCCTAGTCCAGGACTCCCTCAACTACAGTCTGAAGAACATCTCCCATTTTTTTTTGTTTTTTGTTGGTCGACTGGTCGACTCTAACTGATAGAACTAGTGGAGGCATGCTGAGTGCACCCATTGGGTGTAGTCCCCGAGACTAAGGTCGAATGTTTGTATTCGGCCGTAGTCTTAGAAACGCTATGATTTTTCCTTAGTCACTCGGAAGTGAATTGTCTTTGACATCTGTCGATTGGTTTTTCGTAGAAATCCTGCGACCTTGCGGCTCGTTATACTGAGTTGGAGAACAAACACATTCAGCTCGAGCTTGATCTGAAACTGGCCCAGGAGAACTTGACGAAGGCGAAGGAGGAAGCAAAAGGTATGTTTGGTGAGACCTTCGACGACTGCCTTTGCCTATCGTCCGTTTCCGAGTCTGATCTCACTGTAACTTTGCAGACAAGGTGAGGGATGCCCTGAAGAAGAAAGACCTTGACTTGGCTGAGATGCAGAAAGCGGCTTTAGTCACCAAGCTTGAAGAGGAAAACACCAATCTGAAAGCTGCTCTTGATGCTGCCAACAAGGAGGTCGGTCGACTGAAAAGCGATAAGATCGCCCTGAGTGACAAGGCCAGTGAGTTGGTAGGAAAGAAGAACGATCTGGAGGCTTATCTAGGTGGACTCGCCAAGAAGCTATTCCTCATGCTTGAAGGTAATCTTTTGTATCAAACAGGCATTTTAACTGTGATCTTTCCATCCGACTGTTGTCTTGACTCGGTGGTTGTTCTTGTAGAATTTTGCCAGAACTTCAAAGAGGAGACTGGCCGACTGGAAATAAACCTGGATCCCGTCAACTCTCCTGTGAAGGATGAAGTTGCCATGAATGTGCTCCGGCTCGAATCTCGTGTTGCTGCCGTCGTCGATTATCTCGTAAGGCTGAAGGTCGCAACTTCCCGCATCGACACAACACTCTGGCCCAGAGAGACGCTCCAGAATGACCTCGAGTCTTTGATGACTCGACTGAACACAGTCCCAAGTCAAGTGCAGGAGTGGAAGAAGTCTTCTGCCAGTTGTGGCGCAGACGTTGCTCTATCTCTGGCCCGCGTTCACTACAAGAAGGCACGAGAGGACAAGCTGGCGGCCCTTAGGGTGGCCAATACCAAGAAGCACGATTTCCGGTCTTTCATGGAGACCTTCATCGCCGCCGCCACTCGGATTGCAGACGGAATCGACCTGGATGAGTTTGTTGCACCTTCCAGCCCTCCACAGGAGGGGTAAAAAACTTCTGAGCTTGATACCTTAAATTTGCCTTGGTACGCCGAGTGATTTTTGTAACCGTCAAACCTTAACAGGCTTAGCGCCTGAGCACTTTCGGTTCCATTAGGTGTTATCCGAACTTGGATTCGACGTTTAAATATGTTTGCATTTGGTTTGAGGTGTCTTTTGCAGGCTAAAGCGAGGTGCTTATTGCAATCGACTTGTTCCCCAATACACTTAGGCGAGCACTGGGCTGCAGCTATGCCCCCGAGTGGGAAGTCTGCTCTCCACTCGGTAGGATTTTCAAAACTTAGGCGAGCACTGGGCTGCAGCTAAGCCCCCGAGTGGGAGGTCTGTTCTTCACTCGGTAGGATTTTCAAAACTTAGGCGAGCACTGGGCTGCAGCTAAGCCCCCAAGTGAGCGGTCAGCTCTCCACTCGGTAGGATTTTCAAAACTTAGGCGAGCACTGGGCTGCAGCTAAGCCCCCGAGTGAGAGGTCAGCTCTCCACTCGGTAGGATTTTCAAAACTTAGGCGAGCACTGGGCTGCAGCTAAGCCTCCGAGTGGGAGGTCTGCTCTCCACTCGGTAGGATTTTCAAAACTTAGGCGAGCACTGGGCTGCAGCTAAGCCTTCGAGTGGGAGGTCTGCTCTCCACTCGGTAGGATTTTTACGGCGTCTCTCTGAAGGATAAGGCGTTAATCGACCTTGTCTTTCTTATGGAGAGCACATTATACTTGTGGCGTAGCTCGGAAGGAGAAGGTGGCGGTCGACCTGCACCTCGTCCTTCTTGCGGAGCGCATGTTGTACTTGTGGCGTAGCTCGGAGGAAGAGGGTAGCAATCGACCTGCACCTCGTCCTCCTTGCGGAGCGCACGTTGTACTTGTGGCATAGCTCGGAGGAAGAGGGTAGCAATCGACCTACACCTCGTCCTCCTTGCGGAGCGCACGTTGTACTTGTGGCGTAGCTCGGAGGAGAGGGTAACAATCGACCTGCACCTCGTCCTCCTTGCGCAGCGCACGTTGTACTTGTGGCGTAGCTCGGAGGAGAGGGTAGCAGTCGACCTGCACCTCGTCCTCCTTGCGGAGCGCACGTTGTACTTGTGGCGTAGCTCGGAGGAGAGGGTAGCAGTCGACCTGCGCCTCGTCCTCCTTGCGGAGCGCACGTTGTACTTGTGGTGTAGCTCGGAGGAGAGGGTAGCAGTCGACCTGCACCTCGTCCTCCTTGCGGAGCGCACGTTGTACTTGTGGCGTAGCTCGGAGGAGAGGGTAGCAGTCGACCTGCACTTCGTCCTCCTTGCGGAGCGCACGTTGAATTCGAACTTAGGCGAGTGTTTAGACTGGAGCTAAGCCCCCGAGTGGGAGGATGGCTCACCACTCGGTAGGATTTTATCGAAACTTAGGCGAGTACTTGGACTGCAGCTAAGCCCCCGAGTGAGAGGCTGGCTCACCACTCGGTAGGATTTTATTGAAACTTAGGCGAGTACTTGGACTGCAGCTAAGCCTCCGAGTGGGAGGCTGGCTCACCACTCGGTAGGATTTTATTGAAACTTAGGCGAAACGGATTCGCAGCTAAACCTCTGAGTGGGAGGCTGGCTCTCCACTCGGCAAGGATTTTTTTTTTACAAACTTAGCCGAAACGGATTCGCAGCTAAGCCACCCACTGAGGGGGAATTTTATTGAACAAATAAAAGCGACAACAATCATTGGGGAAATTATGACACTATTATCTTGTGAAACATGAACTACAGAAGTACTTTTATTACAACTCATCCGAGTGAATACTTAGGTGTGAACGGGGCGGAGCAACTCCGCGTTCCAAGCTCGGGGCTCGTCGATGTTGTGCTCGACGTTGTAGAGACGGTATGCTCCATTGTGGAGAAACTTGGTGACGATGAAGGGACCTTCCCAAGAAGGAGCAAGCTTGTGTGGTTTTTGCTGATCCACTCGGAGAACCAAATCCCCTTCCTGGAAGGCTCGACTCTTCACGCTCCTGGCGTGGAAGCGACGCAAGTCTTGTTGGTAAATGGTCGATCGGATCAGAGCCATCTCCCTTTCTTCCTCTAAAAGGTCGACTGCATCCTGCCGTGCTTGTTCTGCTTCTGCTTCGGTGTAGAGCTCGACCCGAGGAGCATTGTGGAGCAGGTCACTCGGCAAGACCGCTTCAGCTCCGTAGACCAAGAAGAACGGAGTTTTCCCAGTCGACCGGTTAGGCGTGGTCCTTAACCCCCAAAGCACCGAGGGAAGTTCGTCGACCCATGCTCCAGCCGCATGCTTGAGATCACGCATCAGTCGGGTTTTCAACCCTTTGAGAATTAAGCCATTGGCCCGCTCTGCTTGTCCATTCGACTGAGGATGGGCGACCGAAGCATAGTCGACTCGTATGCCCTGAGATGTGCAGAATGCCCTGAATTCCTCCGAATCGAAGTTTGACCCGTTGTCAGTGATGATGCTGTGCGGGACTCCATATCTGAATATCAATTCTCTGATGAAGCTGACAACAGTACCGGCGTCAAGGTTCTTGATGGGTTTAGCTTTGATCCACTTGGTGAACTTGTCGACTGCTACCAGCACATGTGTGAAACCGCTTCGGCTTGTTCTCAAGGGCCCAACCATATCCAATCCCCATACTGCGAAGGGCCAGACGAGTGGTATGGTCTTCACAGCTGATGCAGGCTTGTGTGACATGTTGGAGTAAAATTGACATCCCTCACACTTGTCGACTATCTCCTTTACCATTTCATTCGCTCTTGGCCAGTAAAATCCGGCTCGGTATGCTTTGGCCAGGATGGTCCGAGAGGATGCATGATGGCCACTGGTCCCCGAGTGGATGTCATCAAGGATTATCCGACCTTCTGGCGTTATGCACTTCTGACCAACTCCAGTCGCGCTCTCTCTATACAGCTTCCCCTTGATCACAGTAAAGGCCTTGGATCGGCGGACGATCTGTCGAGCCTATTCCTCGTCCTCCGGGAGCTCTTTTCTCAAGATATACGCATATATGGTACTGTCCAATCGGGAGTGATCACTAAAGCCTCCATGACCAGGTCGACCACTGCTGGAACTTCAACCTCAGTCGGATCTGGGACACTCTTGGGCTGTGGAGCTTCTTCGGTAAAAGGATCTTCCTTGACTGATGGAGTGTGGATATGCTCCAAGAACACATCACTGGGAATGGCTTCTCCCTTGGAAACTATTTTTGCCAAATCATCAGCCGCTTGATTTTTCAGTCGGGGTATATGATGGAGCTCTAACCCTTCGAATTTCTTTTCAAGCTTCCTCACTGCATTGCAGTATCCAGTCATGGCTGGGCTTCTAACGTCCCACTCCTTCATCACCTGATTGACCACCAAATCTGAGTCGCCATAAACCATAAGGCGACGGAAGCCGAGTGAAATGGCCATGCGCAACCCATATAAAAGTGCCTCGTATTCTGCTTCATTGTTGGAGGAATCAAAGTGAATCTGGAGCACATATCTGAGCTTATCTCCTCTGGGGGAAACCAAAACTACCCCAGCACCGGAACCATTTAACATCTTAGAGCCATCAAAGAACATGGTCCAATGCTCCGAGTGAACTTGAGTCGGCTGCTGTTGTTCAATCCACTCGGCAAGGAAATCTGCTATTGCTTGGGACTTAATGGCTTTCTTTGCCTCAAACTTGATATCAAGGGGAAGGAGTTCAATTGCCCATTTCACCACTCGACCAGTTGCATCTCTGTTGTGCAGAATCTCTGAAAGTGGGGCGTCGCTGACGACTGTAATGGAATGATCAGAGAAATAATGAGCAACCTTCTTCGTGGTCATGTAGATCCCATACACAAGCTTCTGATAATGAGGATATCTTTGCTTCGATGGAGTCAAAACTTCAGAAAGATAATACACTGGGCGCTGAACTTTGAAGGCTTTCCCTTCTTCTTCCCGCTCGACCGCAAGCACTATACTGACGACTTGTCCTGTGGCTGCAATATAAAGCAACAGAGGCTCTTTGCTGATTGGAGCAGCAAGCACCGGCTGGGTGGAGAGCAGAGCTTTTAGCTCGGCAAACGCTGCATCAGCTTCTGGAGTCCACTCAAACTTGTCTGCCTTCTTCATCAGTCGGTAAAGAGGCAATGCCTTTTCACCGACGCGAGAGATGAATCGACTTAACGCGGCCAAGCATCCAGTAAGCTTCTGTACATCGTGCACCCGCACAGGGCGTTTCATTCGGTGTATAGTGCCAACTTTTTCTGGGTTAGCGTCGATTCCTCGTTCAGAAACGAGAAAACCGAGTAACCTTCCACTAGGAACTCTGAATGTGCACTTTGATGGATTGAGCTTGATATCATACCTCCTGAGATTGGCAAATGTTTCAGCAAGGTCAGTCAACAGGTCGGAACCCTTTCGCGATATGACCACAATATCATCCATGTACGCTTCCACGTTCCGACTAATTTGAGTGAGTAAACACTTCTGAATCATCCTCATGAACGTGGCTCCAGCATTCTTGAGGCCGAATGGCATGGTGACATAGCAGAAGCACCCGAATGGAGTGATGAAAGCTGTTTTGATCTCATCGGGTCCATACAGACGGATCTGATGGTATCCGGAATAGGCATCTAGAGAAGACAATCTCTCACATCCCGCAGTCGAGTCGACAATTTGGTCGATGCGAGGGAGAGGAAAATGATCTTTCGGGCAGGCCCGATTGATGTGTTTGAAATCAATGCACATGCGAAGTGACTTGTCCTTCTTGGGGACCATGACGACATTGGCGAGCCACTCGGAGTGGTATATCTCTCGGATAAACTCTGCCGCCAACAGTCGAGCCACCTCCTCGCCAATGGCCTTTCTCTTCTGGACGGCGAACCATCGAAGATGTTCTTTGACAGGTTTTGCTGTTGAGTCGACTCTAAGGCGATGCTCAGCCAGCCCCCTAGGAACACCCGGCATGTCAGCAGGCTTCCATGCAAAGATGTCCCAGTTCTCACGGAGGAACTGGATGAGCGCTTCTTCCTATTTAGGGTCGAGTGTTGTGGAAATATGGGTCGGAGCTGCATTGGGGTCGGTCGGGTGAATGTGAACGGGCTTCGTCTCACCGGATGACTGAAATGTTGATTTTGTGGCAGGCTTCTTGGCTCGCAACAAATCACTTGGATCTGCATTTTTCTTGTACCCCTCAAGCTCTACCATTGTTATCTGGGAATCGGCAATTTTCGAGCCTTTCTGAAAACACTCTTCTGCCTTCTTCCGATTGCCAGTGATAGTGATCACGCCCTTGGGGCCGGGCATCTTCAGTTTGAGGTACACGTAACATGGTCGAGCCATGAACCGTGCGTAAGCTGGTTGCCCCAAAATAGCGTGGTAAGCGCTCTGAAAATCCACGACTTCAAATGTCAGCCTCTCCTTGCGGAAATGCTTCGAGTCACCGAACACCACGTCCAGAGCTATTTGGCCGAGTGACTCAGCCTTCTTTCCAGGTATAACTCCATGAAAACTCATGTTGCTGGCGCTTAGTCTGGACATTGGAATGCCCATTCATTTCAGCGTCTCCGCATACAATATGTTCAGTCCGCTACCACCATCCATTAGCACCTTCGTCAGTCGAGTGCCCTCAACGACCGGGTCGACCACCAAAGCTTGCCTCCCAGGGGTGGCTATATGAGTCGGGTGGTCGGATTGGTCGAATGTAATGGGAGTTTGGGACCATCTCAGATAACTTGGCGTCGCCGGGGCGACCATATTAACCTCATGGTTGATAACCTTCAATCGGCTTTTGCTTTCCACATCACCAAAGATCATCAGAGTGGAGTTAACATGAGGATATCCTCCATCACTGTCCTCCTTGTCCTCAGCTTTGTCCGACTCCTTTTCCTTGTCCTTGGGCTGTTTACCCTGGAACTGCTGGATCAAGAGCCGGCACTGGCGAGTGGTATGCTTCGGGTAGATGAAATTACCCTCCTCGTCTTTCTTCGTGTGGATGTGGCACGGCAGATCCATCACGTCATTTCCTTCCTTATCCTTCACCTTCTTGAGGTTCTAGGATCCTTTGGGTTTTCCCTTGAACTTGCCCTGAGTCATGGCTAGAGCCTCCCCAGAAGCCGCAGGCTCGGCTTTACGTTTTTGCTTCCGACTGGAATTTCCTTTCTCCAACTGACTCGGCTTGTACTTGCCGCTCCGGGGTCGGTCCTCTTCTTCACCATTGGCATACTTGGTGGTGATTTCCATCATTCAACTCAGTGTCATATCTCCGGTCCGACCAAACTTCAAACTTAATTCTCTGTTCTTGACACCATCCTTGAAGGCGCAGACTGCCTGATGATCAGACACGTTCTCCACGGTATGATGCAAAGTGATCCATCTCTGAATGTAATCTCTCAAGGTTTCATTCGACTTCTGCACGTAGACTTGCAGCTCTGTCAATCCAGTTGGTCGCTTGCAAGTTCCCTCGAATGTCCTAACGAACACTCGGGAAAGATCTTCCAAAGTGTAAATGCTGCTAGGAGCTAACTGATTCAACCACGCCCTGGCCGAACCTTCCAGCATGAGTGGTAAATGCTTCATAGCCACCTCATCATTCCCGCCGCCAATCTGTACTGCCACTCAGTAGTCTTCAAGCCAGGTTTCAGGCTTGGACTCACTGTTGAACTTACTTACTCCGGTCGCCAACCTGAAGTTGGGGGGAATCACCGCGGCTCTGATAGCCCTGCTGAAACATTCTAGACCTGAAACATGGACTCGGCTGCTAGTGGGTGCATCTCTGTCATGGCCACCTCGATGAGCTCTGTTCCGATCGACCAGACCTTGCACGATGATGGATCACACGTCAAAGCCTGGTTCCCTGGGGTGGACCGGAGCTCTTCGTCCCACACTGAGCTGGCGCATGTCATCTAAGTGCCGATGAGCGTAAGACCCACCCATTGGGGGAGGAGTGGGCACTCGACGCCTATCATCATGATCGAATCAGTCACCATATTGGTCAAGTCGACCCTCGCGTCCCTCACGCTGCGGAGGTGATCTTGGGCTGTGAGCCAACTGAACTGTATTTGCAGCGACGGATCGACTGTGAATCCTGTTGCGTGATTGTGACACAGCTGAATTCTGATCTCCTGCTGCTCGGAGCAAATCCCTGATCTGCATCAAGCCTCTGCCAGCCTCCGACTGAGAGGGCTGAATTGACTCTGCTATACGGGCTGCAGCTGCTAAATTCTCAATCGGGGTTCGATATACCTGAGTCGGCTGCGGGAAGAGTTGACGTCTACTGGAGTCGGGTACTCGTTGTCACGCGCGCTCGTCGAGTGCTCGCTGGAGGTTCTCCAGTCAAGTGCGTTCAGCCAAGTTGGCCAAACGTGCCTCCTCTAAGGCGCGAGCCTTGGGTGTTCCTCATGCGATGGGAGTATGCAGGGCATCCACGTTCCTGCGGCGAAGTTCTTCCCTTTGCAGGGAAGTAAGTGGCTCAGGTTGATATTCTTCATGGGCCTGAGCGGGGTCGCCCCACCGTCCACCCCGTCGTCGCGGCTGAATCCGGGAGGGCTACGAGGCCCATTGACCATCAAGACCTCCGCCGCCGGATCGCTACTGTCGCACTCGGATGCGGTCTCTGCGGAGCTAGTCGACAGATCGAACAGGCCGTAGAGAGATCCGTCGGGCTTGATTGCCGCGACTTGGGTGGTGGCCGATTGGCGAGCCACTGCATGCCTCACCCACCGCTGGAGCCTCGACCGACCAGAGCGCTTGCGCTAGCGGGAGACAGGGAGGGAGGACGACAAGGGAGTCGACCGATACGGAGTCGACGGTTGTCGCAGCACAACACCGCGGACACACGCCCAAAATGCGTCGCACCATGGATGGGGAGCGCGTCGATGTCGAGTGGAGCCTCCTGAAGCCAAGCGGAGTCGTCGGCAACGGAGGTGAGCGCGCCGAGACGGATCTCGCGGCCCTCGACCAAAACTCCACCAGAAACCATGATGAAGGCAATCGGAACAATTGCAACTTCTCCAAAAATCGCTCAGACACCTGCCCCACGGTGGGCGCCAACTGTCGTGGTTCTAAGTCTGACAGTAGAATGGGGGGTAGGTATGGAGAGGCAAGATCTTAGCTATGGAGCAGTTGTATAGACAAGGGATTGTACGAGTTCAGGCCCTTCTCGGAGGAAGTAACAGCCCTACGTCTCGGAGCCCGGAGGCGGTCGACTGGATTATGTGTGTATAGATTACAGGGGTGCGAACCCTTTACACTGAGGATGGGGGTGGCTTATATAGCATCCGCCAGACCCCTCCGGCCCTTAGTTATGCAGGGTTTAAAGTACATTAAGGCCTCGCGTTACTGGTAACGCCTTACATAAAGTGTCATCATGGCCATAAAGACTACTGAATTACATACCGTTTGGTATGCAGAGTGGCTCTTGACCTCCTGGTGGTCGAGTGAGTCTTCATGGTCGAGTCCTTCGAGTCCGTCGAGTGAAGTCTCTCTTGGTCGACTGGAAGGCAGCTTCTTCTGAGGATGTCCTTGGGAAGGGTACTTAGGAAAGGTCCATGACCCTACCCTAGGTACATGACTTCATCACCCTCTATGGCACGATCTTGATGTATCCCGAGCTTTGCTATTGTAGTTGGATCTTATGATGTTTCTCCCCCTCTACTCTCTTGTGATGAATTGAGTTTCCCCTTTGAAGTTATCTTATCGGATTGAGACTTTTATGAGAACACTTGATGTATGTCTTGCCGTGATTATCTGTGGTGACAATGGGATATCATGTGCCACTTGATGTATGTTTTGGTGATCCACTTGCGAGTTTCATTGGGAACCTATGCATAGGGGTTGGCACACGTTCTTGACTCTCCGGTAGAAACTTTGGGGCATTCTTTGAAGTAGTTTTATATTGGTTGGATGAATCTGAGATTGTGTGATGCATATCGTATAATCATGCCCACGGATACTTGAGGTGACAATGGAGTATCTAGGTGACATTAGGGTTTTGGTTGATTTGTATCTTAAGGTGTTATTCTTGTACGAACTATTTTATAGATTGATCCAAAAGAATAACTTTGAGGTGGTTTCGTACCCTACCATAATCTCTACGTTTGTTCTCCACTATTAGTGGCTTTAGAGTGACTCTTTGTTGCATGTTGAGAGCCTGTTATATGATCTATCTATGTTATTATTGTTGAGAGAACTTGCACTAGTGAAAGTATGAACCCTAGGCCTTGTTTCCTATCATTGCAATACCGTTTACGCTCACTTTTACCACTTGTTACCTTGCTGTTTTTATTATTTCAGATTACAAAAACCTATATCTACCATCCATATTGCACTTGTATCACCATCTCTTCGCCGAACTAGTGAACCTATACAATTTACCATTGTATTGGGTGTGTTGGGGACACAAGAGACTTTTTGTTATTTGGTTGCAGGGTTGCTTGAGAGAGACCATCTTCATCCTACGCCTCCTACGGATTGATAAACCTTAGGTCATCCACTTGTGGGAAATTTGCTACTGTCCTACAAACCTGTGCACTTGCAGGCCCAACAATGTCTACAAGAAGAAGGTTGTGTAGTAGACATCAAGCTCTTTTCTGGCGCCGTTGCCGGGAAGGCAAAGGTAAAGGGCACTCACTCATACCCCGTCAACTAAGCTCTTTTCTGGCCCCGTTGCCGGGGAGGTGAATGCTTGAAGGTATATCTTTAGATCTTGCAATCGAATCTTTTTGTTTCTTGTTTTAGCACTAGTTTAGTTTATAAAAGAAAACTACCAAAAAATGGGATTGAGTTTGTCTCATATGCTTCACCTTTTTAATATCTTTCATGAAAATGATGGGAAGGAAAATTGTGCTCAAGTACTAGAAGAAGAATTACATTGAATTCTTGGCATGAAATATGTGAATGATGAGCATGATTGCAATGTTGTTAGTATGAATTCCTTGAATATCCATGATGCTAATGATATGCAAAGCCACAAGCTTGGGGAAGCTATGTTTGATGAAGATGATATTTTTTGGCCCCCAAGCTTTGATGAGCAAATTTACTATGATGAAAGCATGCCTCCTATCTATGATGATTATTGTGATGACACGTATGCTTTAAAGAATAATGATAACCATGAAACTTGTCATATTGATCTTAATTTTCAATCACATGATAGTTGTTTTTTTGAGTTTGCTCCCACTACTATTCATGAGAAGAATTTTGCTTATGTGGAGAGTAGTAAATTTTCTATGCTTGTATATCATGAAAAGAATGATTTAGGTGCTGGTTATATTGTTGAATTTATTCATGATGCTACTGAAAATTATTATGAGGGAGGACTATATGCTTGTAGGAATTGCAATAATATCAAGTTTCCTCTCTATGTGCTTAAAATCTTGAAGCTATGCTTGTTTTACCTTCCTATGCTAGTTGATTATTGTTCCCATAAGTTGTTGCTCACAAAATCCCTTTGCATAGGAAGTGGGTTATACTTAAATGTGCTAGTCATATGCTTCATGATGGTCCCGTTATGTTTCAATTCTTATATTTTATGTGAGCATCATTGTCATCATCATGCCTAGCTAAAAGGCATTAAAGAAAAGCGCTTGTTGGGAGACAACCCAATATTTATCCTTACTGTTTTTGTGTGTCCACATAATTATGCTACTGTAGAAATCATGTTTTATAGCTTTTGTTTCAATAAAGTGCCAAGTAAGACCTTTAGGATGGCTTACGGTGATAGTTATGTTGATCCTGCTGAAAATCAGAAACTTTTGCACTCAGTAAAACGTGCTTCTGATCTGATTCTTTTTGCTCTGGATTGGTGCACGAATTGCTTAGGACTTCCTAATTTGGTAGGATTTTTGGAGTTCCAGAAGTATACGTTTGATACAGATTACTACAGACTGTTCTGTTTTTGACAGATTCTATTTTCTATGTGTTGTTTGCTTATTTTGATGAATCTATGAGTAGTATTGGAGGGTATGAACCATAGATAAGTTGGAGTACAGTAGATATTACACCAATATTAATTTAGAATGAGTTCATTACAGTACCTAAGTGGTTGTTTTGTTTTATTATACTAATGGAGCTTACGAGTTTTCTGTTGAGTTTTGTGTTGTGGAGTTTTCAAGTTTTGGGTAAAGATTCGATGGACTATGGAATAAGGAGTGGCAAGAGCCTAAGCTTGGGGATGCGCAAGGCACCCCAAGGTAATATTCAATGACAACCAAGAGCCTAAGCTTGGGGATGCCCCGGAAGGCATCCCCTCTTTCGACTTCGTTCATTGGTAACTTTACTTGGAGCTATATTTTTATTCACCACATAATATGTGTTTTGCTTGGAGCGTCATTTACTTTTGTTAGCTTTGCTTTCTGTTATTTAGATTAATGTTTTGCATCTTTAGTTTCAATAAAAAAAGTCAAGGATAGCCTTTGCCATGCTTATTTTGCTAGTATACATGTTGCTGTTTGAAAACAGAAAGTTTACCGCTGTTGCAAAAATTCCCTAGAAAAGTCAGAGAGTGGTATAATGTTGAATATTTTTGCATATTGAGTTATGATAAATTTATTACAGTGGGAATTTTAGTTCGTAATTTTTGGAGTCAGGGAAGTATTGATACTCTTGCATTCTTTACAGATTGTACTGTTTTGACAGAATGCTGTTATGGTTGCATTGCTTGCATATGTTTGCTTGTTTAATGATTCTATTTGAAGATAGGAGTATTAAATATGCAGAGGCATTTAGTATTCAATGTTTAATAATAATTTTAGTGATTTGTTACAGTAGAAAATGATAATGTTTTGCATTTGTTTATACTAACCTATCTCACGAGTTCTTGTTGAGTTTGTTGTGAATGAAGCTTTTGATAAAAAGAGAAACCATGATATGAGAGGAATTAAGGAGACACAAAAGCTCAAGCTTGGGGATGCCCCGGTAGGCATCCCACCTTTCTTCTTCAACAACTATCGATTAGTATCGGTTGAGCCTAAGTTTTTGCTTCTTCACATGAGTTGTGCTATCCTTGCAATGTCATTTTCTTTAGCTTTGCTTGCTATTTGAATAAAGTATCAAGATCTGAAATTATTAAATGAGAGAGAGTCTTCGCACAGTTGCATAATTATTTAGCTACTCATTGATCTTCACTTATATCTTTCGGAGTAGTTTGTTGTTGCTCTAGTGCTTCACTTATATCTTTTAGAGCACGGTGGTGGATTTGTTTTAAAGAAACTATTGATCTCTCATGCTTCACTTAGATTATTTTGAGAGTTGTTAATAGCATGGTAATTTGCTTAATGTTAATGTACTTGGTATTCAAGATATGTGAAACTTTCTTTTGAGTGCGTTGAATACTAAGATAAGTTTGATGCTTGATAATTGTTTTGAGATATGGAGGTGATAACATCAAAGTCGTGCTAGTTGAGTAATTGTGAATTTAAAGAATGCTTGTGTTGAAGTTAGTAAGTCCCGTAGCATGCATGTATGGTTAAAGTTGTGTAACAAATTTGAAACATGAAGTGTACTTGGCTTGTGCATCCTTATGAGTGGCGGTCGGGGACGAGCGATGGTCTTTTCCTACCAATCTATCCCCCTAGGAGCATGCGCGTAGTACTTGATTTTTGATGACTTCTAAATTTTTGCAATAAGTATATGAGTTCTTTTGACTAATGTTGAGTCCATGGATTATACGCACTCTCACCTTTCCGCCTTTGCTAGCCTCTTCGGTACCGTGCATTGCCCTTTCTCACCTTGAGAGTTGGTGCAAACTTCGCCGGTGCATCCAAACCCCGTGATACGATACGCTCTATCACACATAAACCTCCTTATATCTTCCTCAAAACAGCCACCATACCTACCTATTATGGCATTTCCATAGCCATTCCGAGATATATTGCCATGCAACTTCCACCATCATCATCATGACATACATTACTTTTGTCATATTGCCATTGCATGATCATGTAGTTGACATCGTATTTGTGGCAAAGCCACCATGCATTATTTTCCATACATGTCACTCTTGATGCATTGCACCATCCTGGTACACCGCCGGAGGCATTCATATAGAGTCATATCTTGTTCTAAGTTTCGAGTTGTAATCCTTATGTTGTAATCAATAGAAGTGTGATGATCATCATTATTAGAGCATTGCCCAAATAAAAAATAAAAAAAGAAAAAAGGCCAAAAAAAGAAAGGCACAAAAAAGGAAAAAAAGGGGCAATGCTACTATCTTTTTTTCCACACTTGTGCTTCAAAGTAGCACCTTGTTCTTCGTGTAGTGAGTCTCATATATTGTGCTTCAAAGTAGCACCTTGTTCTTCATATGGTGAGTCTCATAAGTTGTCTTTTTATACTAGTGGGAATTTTTCATTACAGAACTTGGCTTGTATATTCCTACGATGGGCTTCCTCAAATTCCCTAGGTCTTCGTGAGCAAGCGAGTTGGATGCCCACCCACTAGTTTTCTTTTGTTGAGCATTCATAGCTCTAGTGCATCCGTTGCATGGCAATCCCTACTCACTCACATCGATATCTATTGATAGGCATCTCCATAGCCCGTTGATACGCCTAGTTTATGTGAGACTTTCTCCTTTTTTGTCTTATCCACACAATCCCCATCATCATATTGTATTCCACCCATAGTGCTATATCCATGGCTCACGCTCATGTATTGCGTGAAGGTTGAAAAAGTTTGAGATTATTAAGTATGAAACAATTGCTTGGCTTGTCATCGGGGGTATAGAAGTTGGGAACATCTTTGTGTGACGAAAATGAAGCATAGCCTAACTATATGATTTTGTAGGGATGAACTTTCTTTTGCCATGTTATTTTGAGAAGACATGATTGCTTTGATTAGTATGCTTGAAGTATTATTATTTTTGTGTCAATATGAACTTTTGTCTTGAATCTTTCGGATCTGAATATTCATATCACAATTAAGAAGATTTACATTAAAATTATGCCAAAGTATCACTCCGCATCAAAAATTCTTTTTTATCATTTACCTACTCGAGGACGAGCAGGAATTAAGCTTGGGGATGCTTGATACATCTCCAACGTATCTATAATTTTTGATTGCTCCATGCTACTTTATCTACTGTTTTAGGCAATACTGGGCTTTATTATCCACTTATTTTTGGGACTAACCTATTAACCGGAGGCCCAACCCAGATTTGTTGTTTTATGCCTATTTCAGTGTTTCGAGGAAAAGGAATATCAGACAGAGTCAAAACGGAACGAAATCAACTGGAGAAGTTATTTTTGGAAGGAAAGCAACCCAGGGAACTTGGAGTGCACGTCAGGGGAGATACGGGCTGCCCATGAGGGTGGGGGGCGCCCCCCCCCCCCCGGGTGCGCCCCCTACCTCGTGGGGCCCCCGTAGCTCCACCGACGTACCCCTGCACCCATATATACCTACGTACCCTAAAACTTCCAGAACAGAAGATAGATCAGGAGTTTCGCCGCCGCAAGTCTCTGTAGCCACCAAAAACAATTCGGGACCCTGTTCCGGCACCCTGCCGGAGGGGGATCCCATAACCGGTGGCCATCTTCATCATCCCGGCGCTATCCATGACGAGGAGGGAGTAGTTCACCCTCGGGGCTGAGGGTATGTACCAGTAGCTATGTGTTTGATCTCTCTCTCTCGTGTTCTCTCTCATGTTCCCTCTATGGCACAATCTTGATGTATCCCGAGCTTTGCTATTGTAGTTGGATCTTATGATGTTTCTCCCCCTCTACTCTCTTGTGATGAATTGAGTTTCCCCTTTGAAGTTATCTTATTGGATTGAGACTTTTATGAGAACACTTGATGTATGTCTTGCCGTGATTATCTGTGGTGACAATGGGATATCATGTACCACTTGATGTATGTTTTGGTGATCAACTTGCGGTTTTCATTGGGAACCTATGCATAGGGGTTGGCACACGTTCTTGACTCTCCGGTAGAAACTTTGGGGCATTCTTTGAAGTAATTTTATGTTGGTTGGATGAATTTGAGATTGTGTGATGCATATCGTATAATCATGCCCATGGATACTTGAGGTGACAATGGAGTATCTAGGTGACATTAGGGTTTTGGTTGATTTGTATCTTAAGGTGTTATTCTAGTACGAACTCTTTTATAGATTGATCCGAAAGAATAACTTTGAGGTGGTTTCGTACCCTACCATAATCTCTATGTTTGTTCTCCGCTATTAGTGGCTTTGGAGTGACTCTTTGTTGCATGTTGAGGGCTTGTTATATGATCTATCTATGTTATTATTGTTGAGAGAACTTGCACTAGTGAAAGTATGAACCCTAGGCCTTGTTCCCTATCATTGCAATACCGTTTACTCTCACTTTTACCACTTGTTACCTTGCTGTTTTTATTATTACAGATTACAAAAACCTATATCTACCATCCATATTGCACTTGTATCACCATCTCTTCGCCGAACTAGTGCACCTATACAATTTACCATTGTATTGGGTGTGTTGAGGACACAAGAGGCTTTTTGTTATTTGGTTGCTGCTTGAGAGAGACCATCTTCATCCTACGCCTCCTACGGATTGATAAACCTTAGGTCATCCACTTGAGGGAAATTTGCTACTGTCCTACAAACCTGTGCACTTGCAGGCCCAACAACGTCTACAAGAAGAAGGTTGTGTAGTAGACAGGTATCAATTGCATCAATCCAGAAACGACGAGGCGTTTTGTATTCATCAAGCATAGTGCAAGCCATCTCAACAAGAGTTCTGTTCTTGCGCTCCACGACGCCATTTTGCTGAGGAGTATAAGGAGCAGATAACTCATGAGTAATGCCAAGTTCATCAAGATAGTCATTAAGACCAGAATTCTTGAACTCAGTTCCATTGTCACTCCTGATGTGCTTGATCTTCACACCAAAGTTGGTTGATGCTCTCGAGGAAAATAGTTTGAAGACTTCCCGCACTTCATGTTTGTAAGTGACAATGTGTACCCATGTGTAACGAGAGTAATCATCAACAATAACCAAGCCATATAGAGATGCATCATTAGTGACTGCTGAGTAATGATTAGGACCAAAGAGGTCCATGTGAAGCAATTCGAATGGACGAGTAGTGGTCATGATAGTCTTCACTGGATGCTTGGCCTTGGTCATTTTTCCAGCTTCACAGGCACCACACAAGTGATCCTTGAGGAATTTGACATTCTCAATGCCAATGACATGCTTCTTCTTTGCAAGCATGTGCAAATTCCTCATGCATGCGTGACCAAGTCGTCGATGCCATAACCAGCCTTCCGAAGCTTTTGCCAGTAAGCACACGGCTGGTTGTGGTCCTATAGAGAAATCAACAATATACAGATCTCCTCTCCTAAAGCCTTCGAAGACTTTGGAATGGTCAGCTTCCATGATCACAACACAACGATATCTTCCAAAGACAACAACCATATCGAGATCACAAAGCATTGAGACAGACATGAGGTTGTATCCTAAGGACTCGACAAGCATGACTTTATCCATGTGTCGTTCCTTTGAGACCGCAACCTTACCCAGACCCAATACCTGACTTTTGCCTTTGTCAGCGAAGATGATATGCTTAAGATGTGACGGTGTTAAGGGAGCATCCATCAATAGGTTCTTGTCACCAGTCATGTGATTTGTACATGCACTATCGAAGACCCACTCGTTTGCTTTGGCTGATCATCCTGCAGATGAATTAGTGCATCTAACAAACTCATATACTTCATCAGTGAAGAATATGACACCACTTTCATCAGTTTAATTTCATCAAGCAATAGCACACATAAGAAGTGTGAGGACGTGTGAAATGAAAGTTCATTTCATCATGATTCGCCTGCGTCCTTTCAGGTAGTTTGTCAGGCCCCCAGCAAATTCTTTAGACGTTAAAGCACGTCTGGAGACCTGACCCTGCGGAAGAAGTTAGTTCTTTTTCTTCACCACCCACATATGAAGGGGTGGCAAAGAATTCATCACTCTACGAGCACCATATGAGAAAGGTGGCATAGAAGCTAGTCCACTTCGCTTCACATAAGAGGGGTTAGGGTAAGCATATGAATAAGGAGAGAAATTCTTCAAGGACTTATGAACATAATTATTTGAAGAATAATGCGCTTATTCATAGCCCTTAGCTCTACCCTGTGAAACAGAAGGGTTAGCACGATGATGTTCATATGAGGACTTTGATCCATTTGTGGAATTTGATCTACGTGAGGAATTTTGTCCGTATGAGGACTTGGATCCATATGAAGAATTTGGTCCATATGAAGAGTTTGATCTGGGGTTCCTATTCTTCACTGGTGGTGTCATGAGGACATTCACCTGAAGACTTTCAACATAACTTTTGGGAACCCAGATTTTCTTCATGGGGGAACCGTTCCTGCAGTTAGTGCCAACATATCTAGCAAATACTTCACCATTCTGATTTTTGAACAGTTTATAGTTGGAGTCAAATGACTCATCAGAAGAATGAGGAGATTCACATGTAAAGCCAGATAAGTTAGATGGATCAACTGGAGGTCCCTTTGCAGCAACCCATGAGGTTTTGGGGTACTTCTCAGGCTTCCAATATGTTCCATCAGCATTGAGTTTCCTCTCAAAGGCAATACCCTCTCTCCTAGGGTTTCTGTTGAGGATCTGCTTTTTAAGCACATTACAAAGAGTCTGATGCCCTTTGAGGCTTTTGTACATGCCTGTCATATACAATTCCTTCAGCCCTGCATCGTCAGTGATACTAGCAATGTCCTCAGATGAGGAATTAGTGATAGCAGAGGCAGGTGAAGAATTTGTAATATTTGAAGCATTTGAACATTCAGGTGAAGAATTAGTAGATTCACGTTCAATGCACTTTAAGCATGGAGGATCAAATTCTTCCTGAGTAGCGCTGATTTGTTGAGCAAGTAATGAATCGCGCTCCTTCTAAAGATCTTCATAACTCACTCTTAGCTTCTCAAGATCTTGCTTTCTTTGAAGAAATTCATAAAAAGCTTCTCGTGATCAGATAAGAGAGTTTTCTGATGACTTTGAAGGTTGTCAAACTTAGACTGAAGTCTCTGATGATTTTCAGTTAAGTCTTTAGTGTGGTCCATTTCATCACCCAACATATCATCACTTTTGTCTAGCATGTTTTGAAGTTTTTCAATAGCCTTTTGTTGTTTCACAGCAAACTTAGCAAATTTAGAGTAGCTAGGCTTAAGATTTTCATCAGATTCATCCTCACTTGATTCAGAGGAGGGGTATTTAGTTACCTTAGCAGCCTTTGCCATGAAGCAATAGGTGGGAGCGTGGTCGTCATTGCCTTCATCAGCGTTGTTGGTGTTGCCATTTTCTTCAGAGTTGAAGATAGACTTGCTGACAAATGCGGTAGCAAGAGCTAGACTTGCCACACCTGACTCGGACTCCTCGGATGCCTCCTCTTCCTCATGATCTTCAGATTCAGCCTTAGAATCCATTTCCTTGCCAATGAATGCCCGAGCCTTCTTGGAGTTGCTCTTCTTGTGGGATGAAGACTTTGAGGATTTTGATGATGAAGACTTTGAATATTTCTTCTTCTTCTTGGCATCATCAGAACTATAATCCTTGTATTTCTTCTTCTTTACTTCCTTGTCCCACTGAGGACAATCTTGAATGTAGTGACCAGGCTTATTGCATTTGTGGCATAGCCTTCTCTTATAGTCACTTGATGAGGAATCACTGCTCCTTCAAGATTTTCCAAAGTGACCACGTCTTGAGAATTTCTGGAACTTCTTCACGAGCAGTGCTAGCTACTGGCTCAATTCTTCAGAATCACCAAGGCTACTACCATAATATTCACATTCAGATTCAGTCACTGCCTTGGCCTTCAGGGCACGTGTTTTGCCATATCTTGAACCATAGAGATCTCTCTTTTCAGCAAGCTGGAACTCATGAGTATTTAGCCTCTCAAGGATATCAGCGGGATCTAGTGACTTGTAATTAGCACGCTCTTGAATCATCAGTGCCAGAATGTCAAATGAAGAATCGAGTGATCTCAGCAATTTCTTCACCACCTCATGGTCGGTGATGTCAGTGGCACCGAGCGCTTGAAGCTCATTTGAGATATCAGTGAGGCGATCGAAGGTTTGTTGAACATTTTCATTGTCGAGTCTTTTGAAGCGGTTGAAGAGATTGCAAAGAATGTCAACACGAGAGTCACGTTGAGTTGAGACTCCTTCGTTTACTTTGGAGAGCCTATCCCAGATAAGATTAGCAGTTTCCAAAGCACTCACTCTACCATACTGCCCTTTACTCAGATGACGACATATGATATTCTTCGCTTGAGAATCGAGTTGCTTGAATCTCTTCACATCAGCAGCATTCAGGGAAGGTGTGACTGAGGGAACACCATTTTCCACAACGTACCAGAGATCGTTGTCAACTGCTTCAAGATGCATTCGCATCTTATTCTTCCAGTAGGGGTAGTCCGTGCCATCAAAGGTAGGACACCCAGCAGAGACCTTGATCATACCTGCGGTCGACATAACTAGAACTCCAGGTGGTTAAACCAAAATCACACAGAACAAGGGAGTAACTTGCTCTGATATCAATTGAAAGTGCGTTATATCGACTAGAGGGGGGGGGTGAATAGGCGATTTTTATGAATTTTTCACTGAGGAATTTGCCGGTGAGGAAATTCCTTAGCGAAGAACTACTTGTAGCGGAATAAGTACTCAGAAGTAAGCTTGACAGAATACACACGTAGGCATCATGATGAAATGAAGACAGACACAGAGTACAGAAAGCGTAAACATAGGATAACACAAGATGAAGACAAACAGACTGAAGAAATTGAACTGAGGAAATTGAGAAAGTCTTCAGTCAAAGTCTTCAAACACAGATATGAACAATCACTCAACACAGTAATGAAGAAATGAAAGAGTTGAGGAAATAGAACCAGTAAGGTTTGTGAAGACAATGATTTGGTAGACCAGTTCCAACTGCTGTCTCAGTTGTACGTCTGGTTGGAAGGGATGAGTATTTAATCTCGAGGACACACAGTCCCGGACACCCAGTCGCTAAGCACGCAGCTTAGGACACCAAGTCCTCACCGTATTCTCCTTGAACTAAGGTCACACAGACCTCATCCAATCACTCGTGGTAAGTCTTCAGGCGACTTCCAAACCTTCACAGACTACGGTCACTCGGCGATCCACAATTCCTCTTGGATGCTCTAGACCATGACGCCTAACCGTCTGGAAGAAGCATAGTCTTCAAAGGTAACAAGCGTCGAATCCACGCAGGATCAATCTCTTCAGTGATGCTCAATCACTTTGGGTTTGTAGGTGTTTGGGTTTGGGTTTTTCCTCACTCGATGATTTTCGCTCAAAGTCCTCAGAGGATGTGTTGCACCCAAATGACAAGTGTCAGTTTCTCTCAGAGGAGCCAACTAGCTAGTGGTTGTAGGGGGCGGCTATTTATAGCCTAGGGAGCAGCCCGACATGATAAGACATAAATGCCCTTCGATGATATGACCGTTAGGTGGATAAGATATTTTGGGACAGTTGGCGCGCAACACAGCAACGGTCGGAATTTTGACTCTCAAATTCCTCAGGGCTATCATGTTCCTCACTGTGTAGGCAATCCGCACTGGCGAATTCCTAACTCCTCAGTCAGAACAAATTCCTCAGCGACCAGAAGAATTTCGTCTCTGTCACTGAAGAAATTGACTGAACTGTATGAGATTTCCAATGGCTTCACTCGAAGGGATTGGTAGGTGTAGGATTTTGAGTTGAGCATCACATGGAAATTTTTCCTTAGTATTTCCTCGACCCCCTTTAACAGTACGGTGTTTCCTATGACTCAAGAAGGAGAAAAACAAAACTATGAAAACGAAAGTCTTCAAGCTTCATATTCCTTGCATGAATATCAAGTCTTCACGGACACACCAATTTCTTCACTTTCAAAGTCTTCAGGAATACCAAAATCTTCAGTCGAAGATATTCATTTTTAGGGGTCAACTTTCTCTGTAAATATCAAACTCCTCATAGACTTATAGACCTGTGTACACTCATAAACACATTAGTCCCTTAACCTATAAGTCTTCAATACACCAAAATCACTAAGGGGCACTAGATGCACTTACAGAGATGTGTGAGGTAAGATACACCGCTGGCGCTTTTAATTTTTCTTATTAATTTGTTTGTTTCACCCTCTGACTGGTGGGACCCAACGTACTACCTAGAGAGAGGTAAGGTGACTAAGGCTGCATTATTTCTGTACTACCAACACTGCTTTAAATCCCAAAAGACCTTAGACTAGTTACAATGGGTAGTAATTTAGACTAGTAACATGCACATGTTACTAGTCTATGTTACTACCTCTATAGTGGGGAGTAACATTGTGTGGTATCATGCAACACTTCATTTATTAGACTGTAGACTCATTTTGTCTTGGTATGTGTGATGTTACAGTAACTAGATATGTTACCACATGCCTCTCTTTCCTCATTCATTACTCGCCACATCATCTATTTTGCATAAAGATGTGTGATGTTACCACCTATGTTACTCCCACTGTGGATAGTCTTACCACCAAAGCCACATGACACGTTTATGATTTAAATCCTAATGACTCCCACGCAAAAAACACACACGACATCCTTGTCACACGAATGCAGGAATGTATAAAAGGTTATTTTCCTCTCGTCGAACATAACGAGAGGGTGGTGTAGCTGGTTAGCCTGTTTGCTCGTCAAACTTGAGGTCTCGGGTTTGATAACTAGACTTGAGCATAATTTTGTTTTTGTTCGACTTCTTTCTTCCACCCAATGACAGGTAGGCCCCGCATGACACAGAGAGAAAGTGATCTAGGGCGGTGCCAGGAGGATTCTTTAATTGGTCAAAATGGATGGATACGGAGCTATACGATCTCATAGTGACCGTATAACCACCTCATCACATATACGTTGCAGCCTCAGCGCTTGTTTTCTAGGTTTGCACTCTTCACACTCTCTCTTCAGTATATATATACACGCTGGAGCCTCAGCGCTTGTAGTTGCTCTCTTCACACTCTCTCACCCTCTCCAGATCTAAACAAGACTTCGTTGGCCTCTCTCTCTCCCCTCACAGCTGGTCAAAGAGCCGGCAGGATCCATCCGCCGGGAAGGGAAGGTGGCTTAACGCTATCGCCGTCAGCAAGGGAGGGAATCCACTACCGGCGCACCTGTTCTCTTTCACCCAGCGGCGACGCGGGAGGACCTTCGACCCCTTCTTCTTTGCCGCCATACATAGTGTGGGCCGATGGACCTTCGGTCGCCAACCAAACCACACCCCAAGAACCTTAAGGTATAATTTACTTATTCCACATGCATTGCTCTAGCTGCATGTGGGCTTTTTCTGCTTCTGCACTCGAATCTAGGTGTTGCATCAAACAGGAAAGTAGCGGTGAAAGTTGTATAGCATGAATCTAGGACGTGGTTCAAAGAGGAAAGGAATGGGGGAAAGTAGTGAGGATGTATAGCATGAATCTAGGATGTGGCTCAAAAAGGAAAGGAAGGGGGAAAAGTAGTGGGAAAAGTTGTATAGCATGAATCTAAGACGTGGTTCAAAGAGGAAAGGAATGGGGGAAAGTAGTGGGGAAAGTTGTATACAATGAATCTAGGACGTGGTTCAAATAGGAAAGGAAGGGGGGAAGTACTAGTACAGACTGGCTATCCAGCACCTACGTTGGTCGAAAAGGGAAAACAATGACAAATACAGTATGCACATCTGTAACAAAGTAATCTTTTGTTTTGGGGGACAAGGCTGTAGAGTTTGAGCAAGACTAGATTTGCTGCGCTCACATAGGGAAAGGTGTCTAAAGATAACAAAACTAGGACCAACACAAATATGCTCCTTGGTTGTTTGTTCTTTGTTGCAACAGACTGTGCATCACCCCTTCATACATCGGTAGATGCACATGGTGCTGGTGCGTCCAATGTCCCGTGCAACTCTTTAGCTGTTGTTAATCTAAGGACCTGTTTGGTTACAAACTCCCTAGTCCCTACTTACTTGGTTCCAGGGACTAAACATGGACTAGAGGTTATTAAATGACATGCTAAAAGACCATTTTACCCCTAGTAATGAACTAATAGAGACAAGATGCGATGCGGGTGAGGGGCAACTGTTGGAAAAAGTCCCAAAAGACTCTCCATCGGGGTCTTCTTTCTTTAGTCCCAAATGCCCACTTTTAGTCCCTAAAAGTCCCTCCTGTTTGGTTTAGATGGAACTGACACATATTTTTTAGTCCCTACACCAAAATGTCCATGTAAACAAACACCCTCCAATAATGTCGCTGGAAAATTGATGCAATGCCATAATTAAAAGCAAATTAAATGTATAACGAATTTTATTGTTAATATAATCTCTCTGTTAATATTAATCAATGCCACCATTTGAGAAATGGTACTATCTTGCTTTCTTTCCCATTTAGATATGTTAGATACTTTTTTTGTTGGCTTCTGTGTCATCCACTGTTATTGACCACTAGTTGTTTCCTTTGCACCTCTGTGTAAACAGGGTTATCTACTTCACCTCGTTGCTATTGTGACCTTTTGTTGCACTGCTCAAAATCCTTTTGTTTTAAGAGTGCTTTGTGCAGTTCAACCAAAATGTCACACCGACAACGTTGCTTGATGGCTTGATCTTAGTGGAACTGCACAAGAGGAGATCTTACTTCCTATCCGTGTTGGCAAATTTGGTTCAGATCTTCTTCTTGTGAGTTGTTTGAATTTCGCGTCATGAGAGGTCAGTACTAGCCTTCTTTCACATGATTATGTAGTGTGCTTTCATATGTTGTGCTACTTGTACGGTAATGTTGCTTGATTTTAGTGAACTGCACAAATGGAGACAAGACTTCCAATCTGTATGTGCACCGTAATATCCCATTGAGGTAAGATAAGGATATTTCACAACGGTTGGCTTGTATTTTGCCACTTTCATCAGAAAATTAATGTCGTTGTTTAGTGCTATACTTGTGCTCCCTAATTGACATGCAAAATCTTACATTGAAGGTGAATCTTGTCTGTTATAGAACCAAGTGATGAAGGGGAAGAAAAGCGGAAGAAAAACAAAAATCAACTCTTGGTGCTGTAATGAAGCACTGGAACTGTGATGACACAAGTAATGATATAGTTTTGCATCTTAATTTATTGCTATGGCTGGAAAGAGCAATTGTTTTGCCACTGATTTGATGTCACTCTTAATGTAATATGTAATTATCTCTACTTGTGCAAACAGGGATCTTCTTTGAAGATACCATATATTTTAGTGGAACTGCACAAGAACATGTTGGAAACATTAAACTAATCGAGGAGTATATAGTAAGCATGGCCACCACAGTAGATAGCAATAGATGGTTCCAGAGAAGTGCTTGATCTGTATGCTCTACACAATAAGCCTCCTGACAAAGGTTGGTACTCGCCCATGGATTTCATCCATATGATTGAGCTTTGTCATCTCTATTGGTGTTGTGGTACTGTTTAGATACTGTCATGAGAAAGTGGCATTGTCCTTGAGAAGTGCTTCATCTTTGCTGTTTTAAATATTTCCTTTCCTTTTTTCGAGCAAACAGGGATGCTAGCATTTAGTTGTCCTCTTGTCTTTGCACAACAAGATCATCCTCCTCTGAAGAAGAATATGGAGTACGTGAAGTGACTAGTTCCGATTATGCCAGGATGAAGAAGCCCTGTCTATCTTCTCATCAGAAGGAGCATTTGAAGGATGCTTACATTACTCCCCACAAGACCAAACTAACTTCAACTCAGAAGGACTGACAGATCTCTATTTTTTTGATGTGATGCGCAAGTACAATGTTGTTCTAGGATTCTTTCTAGTGAGTTCCATTTTTTAAAGTGTGCTCTACATGGACCATGTAGGTGCCTGTTTAAACTATCAATTCATAGTACAGTTTGCTTTTTGTATTTGTGCAAACAGGGGTGCTCAGTTTGATTTCAATGGGAACTGCACAAAATGTTCATGAATACATCGAATCATTTATTTCCAACAAGAAAGGAGGTGCCGATAAGTTCAAGGCGTTGCAACATATAAGGGCGAAAGCATACAAGCTACGCGCGAATTTGGTTGATTTTGGTGGAATTGCACAAAAAGAACAGCTAGTTTATTTAGCACGAGGTGCCATGTCAATGTCCGAACGGATGGCAAACCCTGCCCATTCCACAATCATAGGCATTTGATATTTTTGAATGGGAAAACCTTGTCAAATTTTTCTCATTGATGTTAGCAAGAAGACATGCGTTTGATATTTTCGAATGGACGCCCTTTGCTGTCAGCAGCGTCGATCGATTTTTCTTTATTCTTTAGTTGTGAAGTAAATATTGGCTCTGACATGTGAATTGCTGAGATGCATAATCATCGATTGTTTTGAATGTTCTCTATGAATTTCCAGGCCTGTGTGTTTGATTGCAATGTACAGGAACGCTAAAAGGCTGCTCAAACTCTTTGTACTCCCTCTGTTCCTTTTTACTTCGCACATTGTGAAAGTTCATGCTTTTTTCTATAAGATTGGTCAAAGTAGAGATACTTTGACTGCAGACAAAACTTGTATGCAGACTAAAAAGGACTGGAGGGAGTACATGTGCAACTGCTGCAAATGAGGTGATCACCTTGGGAATAATGCTAGTACATATTCTTTTGCATGTTCATCCAATGCCAGTGGTACAAGAATTCAAACTAATCGAACTAAATTCATTCATACACGGTCGGATTTCATATAAACATACCGGATTTCATTACATCATACATTCTTCAACTAAAAAGGGGTGCGCTGGAGTTATAATTAATTAACCCAAGCTACCCACCTGTGTCCAGCTGAGCCAAACAGAAGCTTCTTCTCCAGCAGACTAAGCTTCAGTGACTTAACTACAGGTGGAGTTGCATAACTGACATGTGGCCTAGATGCCTATTGGTCCCATGTGTCAGTCAGCCAACTGCACCAACAGTTAAGTAGAAGCAGCGTACTTCTCCAACATAGCTCTCCGACTCCACGTCGCCACCAAGAAGCTAATCGGCCATCAATGGTTAACCAGCCTGGCTTGGCTTCAACAGGAGGATTGCGGTGGTGGCCTTACATGGACCCGAGTGGCGGCGATCTACCGTGTTCTACTCTTCCTTGTTTTCTATGTGGCACGGCCTCGTTGGCAGCGGGGCGGGGCCTCGACGGAGCCGGCGATGTCCTCTGTCTTGTTGCCGGTGGGGCAGAGCCTCGGCGGAGTGGGGGAAATCCTCCCCCTCGTTGCCGGCAGGGTGGGGCCACGGCTGAGCCGGTGATTTTCTCTACCTCGTTGTTGGCGGGACGGGGCCTCGGCGGAGTAGGGCCTCCGCCTCGATGTCGGCGGGGCGGGGCCTCGACGGAGCCAGTGGTGTCTTCTGCCTCGTTGTTGGCGCCGCGGGGCCTCGACATAGCCGGCATGTCCTCTATCTCGTTGCCAGCGGGGCGGCGCCTCGGCGGAGCGGAGGAAATCCTCCCCCTCATTGCCAGCAGGGTGGGGCCTCGGCTGAGCCGGCGATGTCCTCTGCCTCGTTGTTGGTGGGGCAGGGCCTCGGCTGAGTAGGGCCTCCGCCTCGGTGCCGGCGGGGCAGGACCTCGGCGGAGTTGTCGGTGTCCTCTGCCTTGTTGTTGGCGCCATGGGGCCTCGGTGGAGCAGGGCCTTGTCGATGCCAGCGGAGCGGGGACTCGTCGGAGCCGGCATTGTCCTCTGCCTCGTGCCTGATCTCGCCAAATAGCGCCTCGCCCGCTTCATCACCCTCTTTGTAGGCGGCTGCAGCCTCCGCCACCCGCATGCGGTACCGCCAGCGTCGCGGCCCTCGCGGGCGGAGCAGTACGAGTCGAGCAGCGCCTCCTGCTCCGCCCGCTTCATGGCGATCTGCTCCTCTGCTTGCAGGTGCTCCTGGAGGAGATGGTGGTTGTAGGCGGCGTTGGCCTGCGCCTCCCGGAACTGCTCCTGACGCTTCTGCCTCACCGTGTCCTTGTATTGGGCACGGGCCTCGCCGATGGTCATGGTGCAATGCACCGGCGAGGATGGCATGGAGGAGGGGGTTGGCGCCGGATCGTCGACTACCATGTTCTCCATTGGGACGTCGTCGTCCTCCGGATGCGTGCCGGCCAGCCAGTCGGCAGCAATGGCTGCCATCTCCTTGTGGTCCGTCATCCGCCCGTCCAGAAGAGCGTTGGAGCGCGAGGAAGCCATGGTGGGCAGTAGTGGTGTGGATAGGAGAAAGAGAAGGGAGGCGGATGATTGTGGCTATGGCCGGCGCAACAGTTTATATAACAATGGTGGGCGGCGAAGGGACGGATGTGTGGCACCAAAGTAGCCGCCTCGGCAACCCCGTATCATTAATGTGGGCAGCAGACAGACGGACGGACGACACTTGTGTCGTTTGAAGGTGGAGCAATCTCCTGCAGCGGGAAGCGGGGCGGGTGACGCTGACCATTTCGGGGAAAAAGTGCACGCGGGTGAGGAGGTGGTCTGGGTGGGCCGGGCAGTGAGACTCGTGCTTGGCAGCGGGTCGGTCCAGCATCTGGACATGCTAGCTCGCCAGCGAGCTCACCGAGCTGAGTGACGACAATCAGACAATGGATGTAGCTTCCGAGCAGGAGCCTGTGCCACTATCCAAGCTGGTTCATGCTGTGTTCACCATAGAGCAGGCGCGGCCGCACTTTGACGACTTGATGGCGGAAGAGCTACTAGCGCAGGAGGACCTGTGAACAAGCGAACGACAATGCCATCGCGAACATGTGGCCCTATGATCTTGTCTTCCCGAATGAGCAGCGGGTGCTGTATCAAACCATCCGTAGGGCCCGCGAGGCCCTCTCCGTTGTCCTTCGAGTTGTTGTGCTCGCCGTGGCACCGCTGTCTCGCGTTGTCAACATGGTCAACGGACATGAGGAATGAGGAGATGACTTTACTTGGAGAGGATGATAGTGGGGACCCACTAGGGCCATAGCCGCACGTATGCAAGTGCCTCCTTATTATATACAATTGTAGTTTTTTTTCTTCCTCCTGGTTTCCTGACATCACGTTCCCACACCATTGTCAACCTATCTAGTCAATAAACAAGAGAATTGCACAAGGAGCATCCGACAGCTGGGACCAAGCAGCTCGAGCATTATTTGTGTTTTTGAGGTGTGAGCACTGCAGCGGTTTTCTTGAGCGATTTTTTGTTGTTGTTCAGAGGAGAGCAGGGTATTAACTTGGCGGGCTGTGGCCCATCTAGCCCAGGCCAGATATCCAGCCCAGATATTAATTTTTTTCAAGCTGAAAATGGCTATCCCAGCTATACTTTTTTTTGAGGAATACCCAAGCAAGGTCAACTTGTTATTCTCTACCCCGCTGGGCTGCAAATCTTTCCTAGAAGGGATGCATTAGGCTTAACAAGAAAATGGGCTTTAGGAAATAATAAATGGGATGTAATTATAAAATCTGGGCAGTAACTATAAACAAATGCACCAATCACGTAATTACTTTATAAAATATTATTTTTGGATTTTCTAAATTTTAATTTCATTAATTATTACGCGCGCAATGTTTCGTTGGATTTTTACGTAATACAAATTTATATTGAAATTGTATTTGATGTGACTAGAAATTTCAGGATAAAAATATTTCAGATCCCATCAAAATGTGGGAAATTTTATTGAATTCTATTTTGAACGTTTGTTGAAATTATTAATGGTTGTCTTAGCTAGAAAATGGGCTGTACTTTTAACAAATTGTAAATGGATTGTAGTAAATTCCATTAGAATTCAAAAATGGGCTATACATTCTTACAAATCTGAAATGGGCTATTAGTTCTCTGCCACACACTTGTGGGACTACTAAGTTGACGCGTCCCCTAAAAAAATAAGTTGACGCATATGTTGGGGAACGTTGCATAAAATAAAAAATTTCCTACGTTCACCAAGATCAACCTAGGAGTTCGTCCAGCAATGAGAGAGAGGAGTGCATCTACAAACCCTTGTAGATCGCGAGCGGAAGCGTTCAAGAGAACGGGGTTGAGGGAGTCGTACTCGTCGTGATCCAAATCACCGGAGATCCTAGCGCCGAACGGACGGTACCTCCGTGTTCAACACACGTACGGTCAGCGTGATGTCTCCTCCTTCTTGATCCAGCAAGGGGGAAGGAGAGGTTGATGAAGATCCAGCAGCACGACGGTGTGGTGGTGGTGTTGGGGAACGTAGTAATTCGCACACACAAGATCATGCTGATGCATAGCAACGAGATGGGAGAGTATTGTCCACGTACCCTCGTAGACCGTAAGCGGAAGCGTTATGACAATGCGGTTGATGTAGTCGTACGTCTTCACGATCCGACCGATCCAAGTACCGAACGTACGGCACCTCCGAGTTCAGCATACGTTCAGCTCGATGACGATCCCCGGACTCCGATCCAGCAAAGTGTCGGGGATGAGTTCCGTCAGCACGACGGCGTGGTGACAATGATGATGTTCTACCGGCGCAGGGCTTTGCCTAAACTCCGCGACGATATGACCGAGGTGGAATATGGTGGAGGGGGGCACCGCACACGACTAAGGAATGATCTTCGCTTAATCCGTAGTCCCTGTTTCGAGTTGCAAATATTAGCAACAGAACCAGTATCAAATACCCAGGTACTACTGCGAGCATTAGTAAGGTACACATCAATAACATGTATATCACATATACCTTTGTTCCTTTGCCATCCTTCTTATCCGCCAAATACTTGGGGCAGTTCCGCTTCCAGTGTCCAGTCTGCTTGTAGTAGAAGCACTCAGTCTCAGGCTTAGGTCCAGACTTGGGTTTCTTCTCTTGAGCAGCAACTTGTTTGCTGTTCTTCTTGAAGTTCCCCTTCTTCTTCCATTTGCCCTTTTTCTTGAAACTGGTGGTCTTATTAACCATCAACACTTGATGCTCCTACTTGATTTCTACCTCCGCGGCTTTTAGCATTGCGAAGAGCTCGGGAATAGTCTTGTCCATCCCTTGCATAATATAGTTCATCACGAAGCTCTTGTAGCTTGGTTGCAGTGATTGAAGAATTCTATCAATGACACTATCATCAGGAAGATTAACTCCCAGTTGAATCAAGTGATTATTATACCCAGACATTTTGAGTACGTGTTCACTGACAGAACTATTCTCCTCCATCTTGCAGCTATAAAACATATTGGAGACTTCATATCTCTCAATCCGGGCATTTGCTTGAAATATTAACTTCAACTCCTGGAACATCTCATATGCTCCATGACGTTCAAAACATCGTTGAAGACCCGGTTCTAAGCCGTAAAGCATGGCACACTGAACTATCGAGTAGTCATCACCTTTGCTCTGCCAGACGTTCTTAACGTCGTGAGTTGCATCAGCAGCAGGCCTGGCACCCAGCGGTGCTTCCAGGACGTAATTCTTCTATGCAGCAATGAGGATAATCCTCAGGTTACGGACCCAGTACGTGTAATTGCTACCATCATCTTTCAACTTTGCTTTCTCAAGGAATGCATTAAAATTCAATGGAACAACAACACGAGCCATCTATCTACAACAAACATAGACAAGCAAAATACTATCAGGTACTAAGTTCATGATAAATTTAAGTTCAATTAATCATATTACTTAAGAACTCCCACTTAGATAGACATCCCTCTAATCCTCTAAGTGATTACGTGATCCATATCAACTACACCATGTCCGATCGTCACGTGAGATGGAGTAGTTTCAATGGTGAACATCAATATGTTGATCATATCTACTATATGATTCACGCCCGACCTTTTGCTCTCCGTGTTTCGAGGCCATATCTGTTATATGCTAGGCTCGTCAAGATTAACCTAAGTATTCCGCGTGTGCAACTGTTTTGCGCCCGTTGTATTTGAACGTAGAGCCTATCACACCCGATCATCACGTGGTGTCTCAGCACGAAGAACTTTTGCAACGGCGCATACTCAGGGAGAACACTTCTTGATAATTTAGTGAGAGATCATCTTAAAATGCTACCATCAATCAAAGCAAGATAAGATGCATAAAGGATAAACATCACATGCAATCAATATAAGTGATATGATATGGCCATCATCATCTTGTGCTTGTGATCTCCATCTTCGAAGCACCGTCGTGATCACCATCGTCACCGACGCGACACCTTGATCTCCATCGTAGCATCGTTGTCGTTTATGCCATCTATTGCTTCTACGACTATCGCTACCGCTTAGTGATAAAGTAAAGCAATTACAGGGCGTTTGCATTTCATACAATAAAGCGACAACCATATGGCTCCTGCCAGTTGCCGATAACTTCAGTTACAAAACATGATCATCTCATACAATAAAATATAGCATCACGTCTTGACCATATCACATCACAACATGCCGTGCAAAAACAAGTTAGACGTCCTCTACTTTGTTGTTGCAAATTTTACGTGGCTGCTACGGGCTTAGCAAGAACCGTTCTTACCTACGCATCAAAACCACAACAATAGTTCGTCAAGTTAGTGTTGTATTAACTTTCGCAAGGACCGGGCGTAGCCACACTCGATTCAGCTAAAGTGAGAGAGACAGACACCCGCCAGCCACCTTTAAGCATGAGTGCTCGTAACGGTGAAACCAGTCTCGCGTAAGCGTATGCATAATGTCGGTCCGGGCCGCTTCATCTCACAACACCGCCGAACCAAAGTATGACATGCTGGTAAGCTGTATGACTTGTATCACCCACAACTCACTTGTGTTCTAGTCGTGCATATGACATCTACGCATAAAACCAGGCTCTGAAGCCACTGTTGGGGAACGTAGTAATTTCAAAAAAATTCCTACGCACACACAAGATCATGGTGATGCATAGCAACGAGAGGGGAGAGTATTGTCCACGTACCCTCGTAGACAGTAAGCGGAAGCGTTATGACAACGCGGTTGATGTAGTCGTACGTCTTCATGATCCGACCGATCCAAGTACCGAACGTACGGCACCTTTGAGTTCAGCACACGTTCAGCTCGATGACGATCCCCGGACTCCGATCCATCAAAGTGTCGGGGATGAGTTCCGTCAGCACGACGGCGTGGTGACGATGATGATGTTCTACCGGCGCAGGGCTTCTCCTAAACTCCGCGACGATATGACCGAGGTGGAATATGGTGGAAGGGGGCACCGCACACGACTAAGGAACAATCTTGAAGATCAACTTGTGTGTCCTATGGTGCCCCCTGCCCCCGTATATAAAGGAGCAAGGGGGGAGGCCGGCCTGCCCTTGTGGGTGCGCCAAGGAGGAGGATTCCTCCTCCTAGTAGGAGTAGGACTCCCTCTTTCCTACTCCTACTAAGAGGGGGAAAGGAAGGGGGAGAGGGAGAGGGAAAGAGGGGGGCGCCGCCCCCCCCCCTCTCGTAGCTCAATTCGGACCAGAGGGGGAGGGGGCGTGCGGCCCATGCTGGCTGCTCCTCTCTCTCTCCACTAAGGCCCATAAGGCCCATTACTTCTCCCGGGGGGTTTCCGGTAACCCTCCGGCACTCAGGTTTTCTCCGAAAACACCCGAAACACTTCCGGTGTCCGAATATAGTCGTCCAATATATCAATCTTTATGTCTCGACCATTTCGAGACTCCTCGTCATGTCCGTGGTCACATCCGGGACTCCGAACAAACTTCGATACATCAAAACTTATAAACTCATAATAAAACTGTCATCGTAACGTTAAGCGTGCGGACCCTACGGGTTCGAGAACTATGTAGACATGACCTAGAACTATTCTCGGTCAATAACCAATAGCATAACCTGGATGCCCATATTGGCTCCTACATATTCTACGAAGATCTTTATCTGTCAAACCGCATAACAACATACGTTGTTCCCTTTGTCATCGGTATGTTACTTGCCTGAGATTCGATCGTCGGTATCCAATACCTAGTTCAATCTCGTTACCAGCAAGTCTCTTTACTCGTTACGTAATGCATCATTTTGTAACTAACTCATTAGCTACATTACTTGCAAGGCTTATAGTGATGTGCATTACCGAGAGGGCCCAGAGATACCTCTCCGACAATCGGAGTGACAAAACCTAATCTCGAAATACGCCAACCCAGCATGTACTTTGGAGACACCTGTAGTACTCCTTTATAATCACCCAGTTACGTTGTGACGTTTGGTAGCACCCAAAGTGTTCCTCCGGTAAACGGGAGTTGCATAATCTCATAGTTACAGGAACATGTATAAGTCATGAAGAAAGCAATAGCAATATACTAAACGATCAAGTGCTAGGCTAACGGAATGGGTCATGTCAATCACATCATTCTCCTAATGATGTGATCCCATTAATCAAATGACAACACATGTCTATGGTTAGGAAACATAACCATCTTTGATTAATGAGCTAGTCAAGTAGAGGCATACTAGTGACATTATGTTTATCTATGTATTCACACATGTATCATGTTTATGGTTAATACAATTCTAGCATGAATAATAACCATTTATCATGATATGAGGAAATAAATAATAACTTTATTATTGCCTCTAGGGCATATTTCCTTCAGTATCCCACTTGCACTAGAGTCAATAATCTAGATTACACAGTAATGATTCTAACACCCATGGAGTCTTGGTGCTGATCATGTTTTGCTAGTGAGAGAGGCTTAGTCAGTGGTTCTGCAACATTCAGATCCATATGTATCTTGCAAATCTCTATGTCTCCCACCTGGTCTTGGTCCCGGATGGAATTGAAGAGTCTCTTGATGTGCTTGGTCCTCTTGTGAAATCTGGATTCCTTTGCCAAGGCAATTGCACCATTATTGTCACAGAAGATCTTCATTGGTCCCGATGCACTAGGTATGACACCTAGATCGGAAATGAACTCCTTCATCCAGACTCCTTCATTTTCTGCTTCCGAAGCAGCTATGTACTCCGCTTCACATGTAGATCCCGCCACGACGCTTTGTTTAGAACTGCACCAACTCACACCTCCACTGTTTAATAAAAACACGTATCCGGTTTGCGATTTAGAATCGTTCGGATCAGTGTCAAAGCTTGCATCGACGTAACCATTTACGACTAGCTCTTTGTCACCTCCATATATGAGAGACATATCCTTAGTCCTTTTCAGGTATTTCAGGATGTTCTTGACCGCTGTCCAGTGATCCACTCCTGGATTACTTTGGTACCTTCCTGCCAAGCTTATTGCTAAACACACGTTAGGTCTGGTACACAGCATTGCATACATGATAGAGCCTATGGCTGAAGCATAGGGAACATCTTTCATTTTCTCTCTATCTTCTGTTGTGGTCGGGCATTGAGTCTGACTCAATTTCACACCTTGTAGCACGGGCAAGAACCCTTTCTTTGCCGGATCCATTTTGAACTTTTTCAAAATTTTATCAAGGTATGTACTTTGTGAAAGTCCAATTAGGCGTCTTGATCTATCTCTATAAATCTCGATGCCCAATATGTAAGCAGCTTCACCGAGGTCTTTCATTGAAAAACTTTTATTCAAGTATCCCTTTATGCTATCCAGAAATTCTATATCATTTCCAATTAATAATATGTCATCTACATATAATATCAGAAATGCTACAGAGCTCCCACTCACTTTCTTGTAACTACAGGCTTCTCCAAAAGTCTGTATAAAACCATATGCTTTGATCAAACTATCAAAGCGTTTATTCCAACTCTGAGATGTTTGCACCAGTCCATAAATGGATTGCTGGAGCTTGCACACTTTGTTAGCACCTTTTGGATCAACAAAACCTTCTGGTTGCATCATATACAACTCTTCTTCCAGAAATCCATTCAAGAATGTAGTTTTGACATCCATTTGCCAAATTTCATAATCATAAAATGCAGCAATTGCTAACATGATTCGGACAGACTTAAGCATCACTACGGGTGAGAAAGTCTCATCGTAGTCAACCCCTTGAACTTGTCGAAAACCTTTCGCAACAAGTCGAGCTTTATAGACAGTTACATTACCATCAACGTCAGTCTTCTTCTTAAAGATCCATTTATTCTCAATGGCTTGCCGATCATCGGGCAAGTCAACCAAAGTCCATACTTTGTTTTCATACATGGATCCCATCTCAGATTTCATGGCCTCTAGCCATTTTGCGGAATCTGGGCTCATCATCGCTTCCTCATAGTTCATAGGTTCGTCATGGTCAAGTAACATGACTTCCAGAATAGGATTACCGTACCACTCTGGTGCGGATCTTACTCTGGTAGACCTACGAGGTTCAGTAGAAACTTGATCTGAAGTTTCATGATCAATATCATTAGCTTCCTCACTAATTGGTGTAGTTGTCACAGGAACCGGTTCTTGTGATGAACTATCCAATAAGGGAGCAGGTACAGTTACCTCATAAAGTTCTACTTTCCTCCCACTCACTTCTTTGGAGAGAAACTCCTTCTCTAGAAAGGATCCGAATTTGGCAACGAAAATCTTGCCTTCAGATCTGTGATAGAAGGTGTACCCAACAGTCTCTTTTGGGTATCCTATGAAGACACATTTCTCCGATTTGGGTTCGAGCTTATCTGGTTGAAGTTTCTTCACATAAGCATTGCAGCCCCAAACTTTAAGAAACGACAACTTTGGTTTCTTGCCAAACCACAGTTCATGAGACGTCGTCTCAACGGATTTTGATGGTGCCCTATTTAACGTGAATGCGGCCGTCTCTAAAGCATAACCCCAAAACGATAGTGGTAAATCAATAAGAGACATCATAGATTGCACCATATCTAGTAAAGTACGATTACAACGTTCGGACACACCATTTCGTTGTGGTGTTCCGGGTGGCATGAGTTGCGAAACTATCCCGCATTGTTTCAAATGTAGACCAAACTCGTAACTCAAATATTCTCCTCCACGATCAGATCGTAGAAATTTTATTTTCTTGTTACGATGATTTTCCACTTCACTCTGAAATTCTTTGAACTTTTCAAATGTTTCAGACTTGTGTTTCATTAAGTAGATATACCCATATCTGCTCAAATCATCTGTGAAGGTGAGAAAATAACGATACCCGCCGCGAGCCTCAACATTCATTGGACCACAAACATCAGTATGTATGATTTCCAACAAATCAGTTGCTCGCTCCATAGTTCCGGAGAACGGCATTTTAGTCATCTTGCCCATGAGGCACGGTTCGCAAGTACCAAGTGATTCATATTCAAGTGATTCCAAAAGCCCATCAGTATGGAGTTTCTTCATGTGCTTTATACCGATATGACCCAAACGGCAGTGCCACAAATAAGTTGCACTATCATTATCAACTTTGCATCTTTTGGTTTCAACACTATGAATATGTGTATCACTACTATCGAGATTCAACAAAAATAGACCACTCTTCAAGGGTGCATGACCATAAAAGATATTACTCATATAAATAGAACAACCATTATTCTCTGACATAAATGAATAACCGTCTCGCATCAAACAAGATCCAGATATAATGTTCATGCTCAACGCTGGCACCAAATAACAATTATTTAGGTCTAAAACTAATCCCGATGGTAGATGTAGAGGTAGCGTGCCGACCGCGATCACATCGACTTTGGAACCATTTCCCACGCGCATCGTCACCTCGTCCTTAGCTAATCTTCGCTTAATCCGAAGTCCCTGTTTCGAGTTGCAAATATTAGCAACAAAACCAGTATCAAATACCCAGGTACTACTGCGAGCATTAGTAAGGTACACATCAATAACATGTATATCACATATACTTTTGTTCACTTTGCCATCCTTCTTATCCGCCAAATACTTGGGGCAGTTCCACTTCCAGTGTCCAGTATGCTAGCAGTAGAAGCACTCAGTCTCAGGCTTAGGGCCAGACTTGGGTTTCTTCTCTTGAGCAGCAACTTGTTTGCTGTTCTTCTTGAAGTTTCCCTTCTTCTTCCCTTTGCCCTTTTTCTTGAAACTGGTGGTCTTATTAACCATCAACACTTGATGCTCCTTCTTGATTTCTACCTCCGCGGCTTTTAGCATTGCGAAGAGCTCGGGAATAGTCTTGTCCATCCCTTGCATATTATATTTCATCACGAAGCTCTTGTAGCTTGGTGGCAGTGATTGAAGAATTCTGTCAATGACACTATCATCAGGAAGATTAACTCCCAGTTGAATCAAGTGATTATTATACCCAGACATTTTGACTATGTGTTCACTCACGGAACTATTCTCCTCCATCTTGCAGCTATAGAACTTATTGGAGACTTCATATCTCTCAATCTGGGCATTTGCTTGAAATATTAACTTCAACTCCTAGAACATCTCATATGCTCCATGACATTCAAAAAATCGTTGAAGACCCGGTTCTAAGCCGTAAAGCATGGCACACTGAACTATCAAGTAGTCATCAGCTTTGCTCTGCCAGACGTTCTTAACGTTGTCAGTTGCATCAGCAGCAGGCCTGGCACCCAACGGTGCTTCCAGGACGTAATTCTTCTATGCAGGAATGAGGATAATCCTCAGGTTACGGACCCAGTCCGTGTAATTGCTACCATCATCTTTCAACTTTGCTTTATCAAGGAACACATTAAAATTCAACGGAACAACAGCACAAGCCATCTATCTACAACAAACATAGACACGCAAAATACTATCAGGTACTAAGTTCATGATAAATTTAAGTTCAATTAATCATATTACTTAAGAACTCCCACTTAGATAGACATCCCTCTAATCCTCTAAGTGATTATGTGATCCACATCAACTACACCATGTCCAATCGTCACGTGAGATGGAGCAGTTTCAACGGTGAACATCAATATGTTGATCCTATCTACTATATGATTCACGCTCGACCTTTCGCTCTCCGTGTTCCGAGGCCATATCTATTATATGCTAGGCTCGTCAAGTTTAACCTGAGTATTCCGCGTGTGCAACTGTTTTGCACCCGTTGTATTTGAACGTAGAGCCTATCACACCCGATCATCACGTGGTGTCTAAGCACGAAAAACTTTTGCAACGGCGCATACTCAGGGAGAACACTTCTTGATAATTTAGTGAGAGATCATCTTAAAATGCTACCGTCAATCAAAGCAAGATAAGATGCATAAAGGATAAACATCACATGCAATCAATATAAGTGATATGATATGGCCATCATCATCTTGTGCTTGTGATCTCCATCTTTGAAGCACCGTCGTGATCACCATCGTCACCGACACGACACCTTGATCTCCATCGTAGCATCATTGTCGTTTACGCCATCTATTGCTTCTACGATTATCGCTACCGCTTAGTGATAAAGTAAAGCAATTACAGGGCGTTTGCATTTCATACAATAAAGCGACAACCATTTGGCTCCTGCCAGTTGCCGATAACTTCGGTTACAAAACATGATCATCTCATACAATAAAATATAGCATCACGTCTTGACCATATCACATCACAACATGCCCTGCAAAAACAACTTAGACGTCCTCTACTTTGTTGTTGCAAATTTTACGTGGCTGGACGGGCTTAGCAAGAACCGTTCTTACCTACGCATCAAAACCACAACGATAGTTCGTCAAGTTAGTGCTGTTTTAACCTTCGCAAGGACCGGGCGTAGCCACACTCGATTCAGCTAAAGTGAGAGAGACAGACACCCGCCAGCCACCTTTAAGCACGAGTGCTCGTAACGGTGAAACCAGTCTCGCGTAAGCGTACGCGTAATGTCGGTCCGGGCCGCTTCATCTCACAATACCGCCGAACTAAAGTATGACATGCTGGTAAGCAGTATGACTTGTATCGCCCACAACTCACTTGTGTTCTACTCGTGCATATGACATCTACGCATAAAACCAGGCTCTGATGCCACTGTTGGGGAACGTAGTAATTTCAAAAAATTTCCTACGCACACACAAGATCATGGTGATGCATAGCAACGAGAGGGGAGAGTATTTTCCACGTACCCTCGTAGACCGTAAGCGGAAGCGTTATGACAACGCGGTTGATGTAGTCATACCTCTTCACGATCCGACCGATCCAAGTACCGAACATACGGCACCTCCAAGTTCAGCACACGTTCAGCTCGATGACGATCCCCGGACTCCGATCCAGCAAAGTGTCGGGGATGAGTTCCGTCAGCACGACGGCATGGTGACGATGATGATGTTCTACCGGCGCAGGGCTTCTCCTAAACTCCGCGACGATATGACCGAGGTGGAATATGGTGGAGGGGGCACCACACACGGCTAAGGAACGATCTTGAAGATCAACTTGTGTGTTCTAGGGTGCCCCCCTGCCCCCGTATATGAAGGAGCAAGGGGGGAGGCCGGCCGGCCCTTGTGGGCGCGCCAAGGAGGAGGAGTCCTCCTCCTAGTAGGAGTAGGACTCCCTCTTTCCTACTCCTACTAGGAGGGGGAAAGGAAGGGGGAGAGGGAGAGGGAAAGAGGGTGGCGCCGCCCCCCCTCTCCTAGTCCAATTCGGACCAGAGGGGGAGCGGGCGCGCGGCCCATGCTGGCTGCCCCCCTCTCTCTCCACTAAGGCCCATAAGGCCCATTACTTCTCCCGGGGGTTTCCGGTAACCCTCAGGCACTCCGGTTTTCTCCGAAAACACCCGGAACACTTCCGGTGTCCGAATATAGTCGTCCAATATATCAATCTTTATGTCTCAACCATTTTGAGACTCCTCGTCATGTCCGTGATCACATCCGGGACTCCAAACAAACTTCGGTACATCAAAACTTATAAACTCATAATAAAACTGTCATCGTAACGTTAAGCGTGCGGACCCTACGGGTTCGAGAACTATGTAGACATGACCTAGAACTATTCTCGGTCAATAACTAATAGCGGAACCTAGATGCCCATATTGGCTCCTACATATTCTACGAAGATCTTTATCGGTCAAACCGCATAACAACATACGGTGTTCCCTTTGTCATCGGTATGTTACTTGCCCGAGATTCGATCGTCGGTATCCAATGCCTAGTTCAATCTCGTTACCAGCAAGTCTGTTTACTTGTTACGTAATGCATCATTTCGTAACTAACTCATTAGCTACATTGCTTGCAAGGCTTATAGTGATGTGCATTATCGAGAGGGCCCACAGATACCTCTCCGACAATTGGAGTGATAAAACCTAATCTCGAAATACGCCAACCCAACATGTACCATCGGAGACACCTGTAGTACTCCTTTATAATCACCCAGTTACATTGTGACGTTTGGTAGCACCCAAAGTGTTCCTCCGGTAAACGGGAGTTGCATAATCTCATAGTTACAGGAACATGTATAAGTCATGAAGAAAGCAATAGCAATATACTAAACGATCAAGTGCTAGGCTAACGGAATGGGTCATGTCAATCACATCATTCTCCTAATGATATGATCCCATTAATCAAATGACAACACATGTCTATGGTTAGGAAACATAACCATCTTTGATTAATGAGCTAGTCAAGTAGAGGCATACTAGTGACGTTATGTTTGTCTATGTATTCACACATGTATCATGTTTCCGGTTAATACAATACTAGCATGAATAATAAACATTTATCATGATATGAGGAAATAAATAATAACTTTATTATTGCCTCTAGGGCATACTTCCTTCAGGTGGATGCAGCAGGGATCCCGCCAGGGCTTTGCCAAGCGTCTGCGGGAGGGAGAGGTGTAGCAAGGGGGAAGGGAGGCGCCAAGTGCAAGGGTGCGGCTGCCCTCCCTCCCCCCTCTTTATATAGGGTCCCCAGGGGGCGCCGTCCATGGAGATGGGATCTCTAGGGGGCGGCGGCCAGGGGGAAGGCTTGCCCCCCAAGGCAAGTGGAGGCACCCCCCACCCTAGGGTTTCCAACCCTAGGCGCAGGGGGCCCAAGGGGGGCGCACCAGCCCACTAGGGGCTGGTTCCCCTCCCCACTTCAGCCCACGAGGCGCTCCAGATAGGTGGCCCCACCCGTTGGACCCCCGGGACCCTTCCGGTGGTCCCGGTACAATACCGGTGACCCCCGAAACTCTCCCGATGGCCGAAACTGCACTTCCTATATATAATTCTTCACCTCCGGACCATTCCAGAACTCCTCGTGACGTCTGGCATCTCATCCGGGACTCCGAAAAACTTTCGGGTTACTGCATATTCATATCTCTACAACCCTAGCGCCACCGAACCTTAAGTGTGTAGACCCTACGGGTTCAGGAGACATGCAGACATGACCGAGATGCCTCTCCGGTCAATAACCAACAGCGGGATCTGGATACCCATGTTGGCTCCCACATGCTCCTCGATGATTTCATTGGATGAACCACGATGTCGAGGATTCAATCAATCCTGTATACAATTCCCTTTCTCAATCGGTACGTTACTTGCTCGAGACTCGATCGTCGGTATCCCAATACCTTGTTCAGTCTTGTTACCGGCAAGTCACTTTACTCGTACCGTAATGCATGATCCAGTGACCAGACACTTGGTCACATTGAGCTCATTTTGACGATGCATTACCGAGTGGGCCCAGAGATACCTCTCCATCATACGGAGTGACAAATCCCAGTCTCAATTCGTGCCAACCCAACAGACACTTTCGGAGATACCCGTAGTGCACCTTTATAGTCACCCAGTTATGTTGTGATGTTTGGCACACCCAAAGCACTCTTACGGTATCCGGAAGTTGCACAATATCATGGTCTAAGGAAATGATACTTGACACTTGGAAAATCTCTAGCTAAACGAACTACACGATCTTTCAGCTATGATTAGGATTGGGTCTTATCCATCACATCATTCTCCTAATGATGTGATCCCGTTATCAACGACATCCAATGCCCATAGTCAGGAAACCATGACTATCTGTTGATCAACGAGCTAGTCAACTAGAGGCTTACTAGGGACATGTTGTGGTCTATGTATTCACACGTGTATTACGATTTCCGGATAATACAGTTATAGCATGAATAATAGACAATTATCATGAACAAATAAATATAATAATAACCATTTATTATTGCCTCTAGGGCATATTTCCAACAGTCTCCCACTTGCACTAGGGTCAATAATCTAGTTACATTGTGATGTATCGAACACCCATTGCGTCCTGGTGTTGATCATGTTTTGCTCTAGGGAGAGGTTTAGTCAACGGATCTTCTACATTCAGGTCCGTATGTACTTTACAAATATCTATGTCTCCATCTTGAACATTTTCACGGATGGAGTTGAAGCGACGCTTGATGTGCCTGGTCTTCTAGTGAAACCTGGGCTCCTTGGCAAGTGCAATAGCTCCAGTGTTGTCACAGAAGAGTGTAATCAGCTCCTATGTGCTGCCTCCGAGGCTGCCATGTACTCCGCTTCACATGTAGATCCCGCCATGACGCTCTGCTTGCAACTGCACCAGCTTACTGCCCCACCATTTAAAATAAACACGTATCCGGTTTGTGACTTCGAGTCATCCAGATCCGTGTCGAAGCTAGCGTCGACGTAACCCTTTATGACGAGCTCTTCGTCACCTCCATATACGAGAAACATGTCCTTTGTCCTTTTCAGGTACTTAAGGATGTTCTTGACCGCTGTCCAGTGTTCCATGCCAGGATTACTTTGGTACCTTCCTACCAAACTTACGGCAAGGTTTATATCAGGCCTGGTACAGGTCATGGCATACATGATAGACCATATGGCTGAGGCATAGGGTACGACACTCATCTTTTCTCTATCTTCTGCCATGGTCAGGCATTGAGCTGAGCTCAATTTCACACCTTGCAACACAGGCAAGAACCCCTTCTTGGACTGATCCATATTGAACTTCTTCATTATCTTATCAAGGTATGTGCTTTACGAAAGACCTATGAGGCATCTTGATCTATCTCTATAGATTTTGATGCCTAATATGTAAGCAGCTTCTCCAAGGTCCTTCATTGAAAAACACTTATTCAAGTAGGCCTTTATGCTGTCCAAAAGTTCTATATCATTTCCCATCAAAAGTATGTCATCCACATATAATATGCGAAATGCTACAGAGCTCCCACTCACTTTCTTGTAAACGCAGGCTTCTCCATAAGTCTGCATAAACCCAAACGCTTTAATCATCTCATTAAAGCGAATGTTCCAACTCCGAGATGCTTGCACCAGCCCATAGATGGAGCGCTGGAGCTTGCATACCTTGTTAGCATTCTTAGGGTCGACAAAACCTTCCGGCTGCATCATATACAGTTCTTCCTTAAGGTGACCGTTAAGGAATGCCGTTTTTACGTCCATTTGCCATATCTCATAATCATAGTATGCGGCAACTGCTAACATGATTCGGACGGACTTTAGCTTCGCTACGGGAGAGAATGTCTCATTGTAGTCAATCCCTTGAACTTGTCGATAACCCTTAGCGACAAGTCGAGTTTTATATATGGTAACATTACCATCCGCATCCGTCTTCTTCTTAAAGATCCATTTGTTTTCTATTGCTTGCCGATCATCGGGCAAGTCTGTCAAAGTCCATACTTTTTTTCATACATGGATCATATCTCGGATTGCATGGCTTCTAGACATTTGTTGGAATTTGGGCCCGCCATGGCTTCTTCATAGTTCGAAGGTTCACCGTTGTCTAACAACATGATTTCCAAGACAGGGTTGCCGTACCACTCTGGTGTGGAACGTGTCCTTGTGGACCTTCGAAGTTCAGTAGTAGCTTGATCCGAAGTATCTTGATCATCATCATTAACCTCCTCTCTTGTCGGTGCAGGCACCACAGGAACATCTTCCTGAGTTGCGCTACTCACTGTTTCAAGAGGCAGTACTTCATCAAGCTCTACTTTCCTCCCACTTAATTCTTTCGAGAGAAACTCTTTCTCCAGAAAGGACCCGTTCTTGGCAACAAAGATCTTGCCCTCGGATCTTAAGTAGAAGGTATACCCAATGGTTTCCTTAGGGTATCCTATGAAGATGCATTTTTCCGACTTGGGTTTAAGCTTCTCAGGTTGAAGTTTCTTGACATAAGCGTCGCATCCCCAAACTTTTAGAAACGACAGCTTAGGTTTCTTCCCAAACCATAATTCATACGGTGTCGTCTCAATGGATTTAGACGGTTCCCTATTTAAAGTGAATGTAGCTGTCTCTAGAGCGTACCCCCAAAATGATAGCGGTAAATCAGTAGGTGACATCATAGATCACACCATATCCAATAGAGTGCGATTACGACGTTCGGACACACCATTTTGCTGAGATGTTCCAGGCGGCGTGAGTTGTGAAACGACTCCACATTTCCTTAAGTGCGTACAAAATTCGTGACTTAAATATTCACCCCACGATCTGATCGTAAGAACTTTATCTTTCGGTGACGTTGATTCTCTACCTCATTCTGAAATTCATTGAACTTTTCAAAGGTCTCAGACTTGTGTTTCATCAAGTAGACATACCCATATCTACTCAAGTCATCAGTGAGAGTGAGAACATAACGATATCCTCCGCGATCCTCAACGCTCATTGGACTGCACACATCAGTATGTATGATTTCCAATAAGTTGGTTGCTCGCTCCACTGTTCCGGAGAATGGAGTCTTGGTCATCTTGCCCATGAGGCATGGCTCGCATGTGTCAAATGATTCATAATCTAGAGACTCCAAAAGTCCATCAGCATGGAGCTTCTTCATGCGCTTGACACCAATGTGACCAAGGCGCTAGTGCCACAAGTATGTGGGACTATCGTTATCAAGTTTACATCTTTTAGTATTCACACTATGAATATGTGTAACATTACGCTCGAGATTCATTAAGAATAAACCATTCACCAGTGGGGCATGACCATAAAACATATCACTCATATAAATAGCACAACCATTATTCTCGGATTTAAATGAGTAGCCATCTCGAATTAAACGAGATCTTGATACAATGTTCATGCTCAAAGCTGGTACTAAATACCAATTATTGAGGTTTAAAACTAATCCCGTAGGTAAATGTAGAGGTAGCGTGCCGACGGCAATCACATCGACCTTGGAACCATTCCCGACGCGCATCGTCACCTCGTCCTTCGCCTGTCTTCGCTTATTCTGCAGCTCCTGCTTTGAGTTACAAATATGAGCAACCGCACCGGTGTCAAATACCCAGGAGCTACTACGAGCACTGGTAAGGTACACATCAATTACATGTATATCACAGATACCTTTGGTTTTGCCGGCCTTCTTGTCCGCTAAGTACTTGGGGCAGTTCCGCTTCCAGTGTCCGCTTCCCTTGCACTAAAAGCACTCAGTTTCAGGCTTGGGTCCATTACTTGACTTCTTCCTGGCAACTGGCTTACCGGGCGCGGCAACTCCCTTGTCGTCCTTCTTGAAGTTATTCTTACCCTTGCCTTTCTTGAACTTAGTGGTTTTATTCACCATCAACAATTGATGTTCCTTTTTGATCTCCACCTCCGCTGATTTCAGCATTGAATATACCTCAGGAATGGTTTTCTCCATCCCCTGCATATGGAAATTCATCACAAAGGTCTTGTAGCTAGGTGGGAGCGACTAGAGGATTCTGTCGACCACCGCGTCATCCGGGAGATTAACCCCCAGTTGAGATAAGCGCTTGTGCAACCCAGACATTTTGAGTATGTGCTCGCTGACAGAACCATTCTCCTCCATCTTACAACTGTAGAACTTGTCGGAGACTTCATATCTCTCGACCCGGGCATGAGCTTGGAAAACCATTCTCATCTCTTGGAACATCTCATATGCTCCGTGTTGCTCAAAACGCTTTTGGAGCCCCGGTTCTAAGCTGTAAAGCATCCCGCACTGAACCAGGGAGTAATCATCACTACGCAACTGCCAGGCGTTCATAAAGTCTTGAGTTGCTGGGAAAACAGGTGCTTCACCTAGCGGTGCATCTAGGACATATGCTTTCTTGGCAGCTATGAGGATAATCCTCAAGTTCCGGACCCAGTCCGTATAGTTGCTGCCATCGTCTTTCAGCTTGGTTTTCTCTAGGAACGCGTTGAAGTTGAGGGCTACATTAGTGTGGGCCATTTGATCTACAAGACATATTGCAAAGATTTTAGACTAAGTTCATGATAATTAAGTTCATCTAATCAAATAATGAACTCCCACTCAGATAGACATCCCTCTAGTCATCTAAGTGATCCATGATCCGAGTCAACTAGCCCGTGTCCGATCATCACGTGAGACGGACTAGTCATCATCGGTGAACATCTTCATGTTGATTGTATCTTCTATACGACTCATGTTCGACCTTTCGGTCTTCCGTGTTCCGAGGCCATGTCTGTACATGCTAGGCTCGTCAACTTAACCTAAGTGTATTGCGTGTGTAAATCTGGCTTACACCTATTGTATTCGAACATTAGGATCTTTCACACCCGATCATCATGTGGTGCTTCGAAACAAAGAACCTTCGCAACGGTGCACAGTTAGGGGGAACACTTTCTTGAAATTATTATGAGGGATCATCTTATTTACTACCGTCGTTCTAAGTAAACAAGATGAAAAACATGATAAACATCACATTCAATCAAATAGTGACATGATATGGCCAATATCATACTTCTCCTTTGATCTCCATCTTCGGGGCGCCATGATCATCCTCGTCACCGGCATGACACCATGATCTCCATCATCATGATCTCCATCATCGTGTCTTCATGAAGTTGTCACGCCAACGACTACTTCTACTTCTATGGCTAACGGGTTTAGCAATAAAGTAAAGTAATTTACATGGCGTTCTTCAATGACACGCAGGTCATAAAAAAAGTAAAGACAACTCCTATGGCTCCTGCCGGTTGTCATACTCATCGACATGCAAGTCGTGATTCCTACTACAAGAACATGATCATCTCATACATCACATATATCATTCATCACATCCTTTGGCCATATCACATCACAAAACACTTGCTGCAAAAACAAGTTAGACGTCCTCTAATTGTTGTTGCAAGTTTTTACGTGGCTTCTATAGGTGATCTAGCAAGAACATTTTCTTACCTACGTTAAAGCCACAACGTGATTTGCCAACTTCTATTTACCCTTCATAAGGACCCTTTTCATCGAATCCGCTCCAACTAAAGTGGGAGATACAGACACCCGCTAGCCACCTTATGCAACTAGTGCATGTCAGTCGGTGGAACCTGTCTCATGTAAGCGTACGTGTATGGTCGGTCCGAGCCGCTTCATACCACAATACCGCTGAAGCAAAATAAGACTAGTAGTGACAAGAAAGTTCTCAACATCTACGCCCACAACAAATTGTGTTCTACTCGTGCAAAGAGAACTACGCAAAGACCTAGCTCATGATGCCAGTGTTGGGGAACGTTGCATAAAATAAAAAAATTCCTACGTTCACCAAGATCAATCTAGGAGTTCGTCCAGCAACAAGAGAGAGGAGTGCATCTACATACCCTTGTAGATCGCGAGCGAAAGCGTTCAAGAGAACGGGGTTGAGGGAGTCGTACTCATCGTGATCCAAATCACCGGAGATCCTAGCGCCGAACGGACGGCACCTCCACGTTCAACACACGTACGGTCAGCGTGACGTCTCCTCCTTCTTGATCCAGCAAGGGGTAAGGAGAGGTTGATGAAGATCCAGTAGCACGACGGCGTGGTGGTAGATGCAGCGGGGATCCCGGCAGGGCTTTGCCAAGCGTCTGTGGGAGGGAGAGGTGTAGCAAGGGGGAAGGGAGGCGCCAAGTGCAAGGGTGCGGCTTCCCTCCCTCCCCCCTCTTTATATAGGGTCCCCAGGGGGGGCGCCGGCCCTGGAGATGGGATCTCCAGGGGGGCGGCGGCCAGGGGGAAGGCTTGCCCCCCAAGGCAAGTGGAGGCGCCCCCCACCCTAGGGTTTCCAACCCTAGGCGCAGGGGGGGCCAAGGGGGGGCGCACCAGCCCACCAGGGGCTGGTTCCCCTCCCCACTGCAGCCCACGGGGCCTTCCGTGATAGGTGGCCCCACCCGGTGGACCCCCGGGACCCTTCCGGTGGTCCCGGTACAATACCGGTGACCCCCGAAACTCTCCCGATGGCCGAAACTGCACTTCCTATATATAATTCTTCACCTCCGGACCATTCCAGAACTCCTCGTGACGTTCGGGATCTCATCCGGGACTCCGAACAACTTTCGGGTTACTGCATATTCATATCTCTACAACCCTAGTGTCACTGAACCTTAAGTGTGTAGACCCTACGGGTTCGGGAGACATGCAGACATGACCGAGATGCCTCTCCGGTCAATAACCAACAGCGGGATCTGGATACCCATGTTGTCTCCCACATGCTCCTCGATGATCTCATCGGATGAACCACGATGTCGAGGATTCAATCAATCCCGTATACAATTCCCTTTGTCAATCAGTACGTTACTTGCCCGAGACTCGATCGTCGGTATCCCAATACCTCGTTCAGTCTCGTTACCGGCAAGTCACTTTACTCGTACCGTAATGCATGATCCAGTGACCAGACACTTGGTCACATTGAGCTCATTTTGATGATGCATTACCGAGTGGGCCCAGAGATACCTCTCCTTCATACGGCGGAGTGACAAATCCCAGTCTCGATTCGTGCCAAACCAATAGACACTTTCGGAGATACCCGTAGTGCACCTTTATAGTCACCTAGTTATGTTGTGACGTTTGGCACACCCAAAGCACTCCTACGGTATCCGGGAGTTGCACAATCTCATGGTCTAAGGAAATGATACTTGACACTTGGAAAAGCTCTAGCTAAACGAACTACACGATCTTTGAGCTATGCTTAGGATTGGGTCTTGTCCATCACATCATTCTCCTAATGATGTGATCCCATTATCAACGACATCCAATGCCCGTAGTCAGGAAACCATGACTATCTATTGATCAACGAGCTACTCAACTAGAGGCTTACTAGGGACATGTTGTGGTCTATGTATTCACACGTGTATTACGATTTCCGGATAATACAGTTATAGCATGAATAATAGACAATTATCATGAACAAAGAAATATAATAATAACCATTTATTATTGCCTCTAGGGCATATTTCCAACAGCATATGCAAGGCTTTGTCAACTTATAGTCAACACACGATTCTAGCAGTAGTGGATGTTGGATGTCCATCCAACAGATGTCGTGCTTCTTCTTCAATCCCGGATATTCTAGCTTCACCCGCCCAAAAAATGATTCCTCCCCCTGATATCTGGGGCGCACCGTTTCGGAAGCTAACCTGTGGGCCTACTAAGTTGAGGCGTACCAAGGGACTTGTCAACTTAGTCAATATAAACGATTCTAGCTGCAGTGACCGTACGATGTCCATCCAACAGCCGTCGTGCTTCTTCAACCTCTGGTCTTCTTGCTCCAGCTGCCCAAAGCAGCGCCGGTCGTGTCGCCTGCTCCTGCCTCCCGTGTCCGGCTGTGCTGCCATGGAGGCCTCACCGCCCCTACTACTCCCACCGCTGGCCAGGCCATCCCTCCACTCACCCACAACCCCTGTTATTCTGTGATGATGGAAGCCTCACACTGCAGTTGAATGATACGTCTCCGTCGTATCTATAATTTTGGATTGTTCCATGCCAATATTATTCAACTTTCATATACTTTTGGCAACTTTTTATACTATTTTTGGGACTAACATATTGATCCAGTGCCCAGTGCCAGTTCCTGTTTGTTGCATGTTTTATGTTTCGCAAAAACCCAATATCAAACGGAATTCAAACGGGATAAAAACTGACGGGAATTATTTAGGAATATTTGGGATTTTCCGGAGGAAGAATCAACGCGAAACAGTGTCCGAGGTGGCCGTGAGACAGGGGGGTGCGCCATCCCCCCCTAAGCGCGCCTGGCACTCTCGTGGGCCACCCGTAAGGCTGTTGACACTCTTCTTTTGCCACAAGAAAGCTAATTTTATTAGAAAAATTTGGGCGAAAGATTCACCCCAATCGGAGTTACGGATCTCCAGATATAAAAGAAACGGTGAAGGGGCAGAATCTGAGAATGCAGAAACACAGAGAGACAGAGAGATAGATCCAATCTTGGAGGGGCTCTCGCCCCTCCCATGCCATGGGAGCCAAGGACCAGAGGGGAAAGCCTTCTCCCATCTAGGTAGGAGGTCAAGGAAGAAGAAGAAGAAGGGGGCCTCTCTCCCCCTTGCTTCCGGTGGCGCTGGAGCGCTGCCGAGGGCCATCATCATCACCACGATCTTCACCAACACTGCCGTCATCTTCACCAACATCTCCATCACCTTCCTGCTTCTATATTCAGTGGTCCATTCTCCCGCAACCCGCTATACCCTCTACTTGAACATGGTGCTTTATGCTTCATATTATTATCCAATGATATGTTGCCATCCTATGATGTCTGAGTAGATTTTCGTTGTCCTATTGGTAGTTGATGAATTGCTATGATTGATTTAATTTGCTTGTGGTTATGTTGCTGTCCTTTGGTGCCCATCATATGAGCGTCCGCGTGGGTCACACCATAGGGTTAGTTGTATGTTCATAGGACTATGTATTGGAGGGCTAGAGTGACAGAAGCTTCAACCTATCATAGAAATTGATGCACACAGGATTGAAGGGGGACCAATATATCTTAATGCTATGGTTGGGTTTTACCTTCATGAACGTTAGAAGTTGCGGATGCTTGCTAATAGTTCCAATCATAAGTGCATAGAATTCCAAGTCAGGGATGACATGCTAGCAGTGGCCTCTCCCACATAAAACTTGCTATCGGTCTAGTAAAGTAGTCAATTGCTTAGGGTCAATTCCACAACTCCTACCACCACTTCTCCACACTCGCTATATTTACTTTATTGCATCTTTATCTAAACATCCCCTACTTTTTATTTACGTGTTCTTTATTATCTTGCAAACCTATCCTATCACACCTACAAAAGTACCTCTAGTTTCATACTTGTTCTAGGTAAAGCGAACGTCAAGCGTGCGTAGAGTTGTATCAGTGGCCGATAGGACTTGAGAGAGTATTTGTTCTACCTTTAGCTCCTCTTTGGGTTCGACACTCTTACTTATCAAAAGAGGCTACAACTATCCCGTATACTTGCGGGTCATCAAGACCTTTTTCTGGCGCCGTTGCCAGGGAGTCATAGCGTGGGGTGAATATTCTCGTGTGTGCCTGTTTGCTTTATCACTAAGTAATTTTTATTTGCTGTTCTTAGTTGTTTTCTATCTTTAGTTATGGGTAGGAAACACAAAATACCAAAAAATTAGTTGTACCTACTGCACCAATGGTTGAAGAACCACTCAAAATCTATCACACTACTGAAGCTTTTTACTTGGATCGTCTTCGATCCCTATGTGCTCGTGCTAAAACCCCAACTAGCTTAGTTGAGGGCAAATCTTTAGATGAGCATGCTTCTTATGTGCTATACCGTATATCTGAAAAAGGGAAACTTTTACTGGATCAAATTCATCGTTTGCAATGCTATGCTTGGAATTTATGTGAAATATATGATATCACTTGTTGTTCTGAAAACCCTAAGAAACACCTTCCCTACCAATGTGAGTTTATTGATAATGGAATCGTATCTTCATATGCTAAGGGTGTTTATAATTACTATGATGTTCAACAAATTGAAGAATTTGTTGCTTTTAAGGGTGCTTATGAAATTGCTTCTTTGATTGAAAAGTATGATGCTACTCTCTACAAATCTGAAAATTTTGCCATACTTGAATATTGTTATGATAATTATGCTTCTAATGCCAATGTTAAACTATATATTGAGAAATTCTCCGCTGTCCAAGAAGAGACTAATATTTTGCAGGAAGCTATGGAAGAAGAAATTGATGAAATTGTGAGATCATTGGATGAAAAAGATCATGAGGAGAGCAAAGAACAAAAGGAGGAAGAGCGGACTGATCACCCGTGCCCACCTTCTAATGAGAGTAACTCTTCAACTCATACATTGTTTAATTCCCCTTCATGCTTACCGAAGGATGATTGCTATGATCCCGTTGATTCTCTTGAAATATCCCTTTTTGATGATGCTTTCTATGCTTGTGGCCAAGATGCCAATATGAATTATGCTTATGGAGATGAACTTGCTATAGTTCCTTATGTTAAACATGAAATTGTTGCTATTGCACCCACGCATGATAGTCTTATTATCTTTTTGAATTCTCCCGACTACACTATATCGGAGAAGTTTGTGCTTATTAAGGATTATATTGATGGGTTGCCTTTTACCATTGCACATGATGATTTTGATGAATATAATATTCATGTGCTTGCTGCTCCTACTTGCAATTATTATGAGAGAGGAACTACATCTCCGCCTCTTTATGTTTCCAACACAATAGAATTGCAAGAAACTGCTTATACTATGCATTGGCCTTTACTATGTGTGCATGAATTGTTCTTTTATGACATGCCGATACATATAAAGAGAGTTAGACTTCGTTCTTGCATGATATATGTTACTTTGTGCTCACTACTAAATTATAAATCATTGTTAATTAAAATTGGCTTTGATATACCTTGGGATCTGGGTGGATCCATTACTTGAGCACTAAATGCCTAGCTTAATGGCTTTAAAGAAAGAGCTGCCAGGGAGACAACCCGGAAGTTTTAGATAGTCATTTATTTCTGTTGAGTGCTTTTATATAGTTTAAAAACAAAAAAATAAAGAGGGGAACCTAAAAACTTTTCAAAAAGGAAAGTGAAAGTGAGAAAGACAAGCATTGTTGAAGTGGGAGCTAGCGTTGAACTTGTTCGTGCTCACAAAAACTTTGTGAATCTTGATTACAGAAACTTTTCATCAAAAATAATTATCCCCTTGTATAATTCCATTGTATTATAAAAATAATGTGCCAAGGTTTGCCTTTAGGATGTTTACAATGCTTGTTGGTTTGTACGGAGCAGGACAGAAACTTTGTCTGTAGTGCACGGTTTTACATTTTTATCTGGAAAGTCAAACGGTTCTTATTCCTTTTGAATTGTCTTTCTGTACACTTTTTTTATTTTTCCTAATTTTTGTAGAACTTTTGGGGTACCTGAAGTATGGTGAATGTTCAGATTTCTACAGACTGTTCTGTTTTTTGACAAATTCTGTTTTTGATGCATAGTTTGCTTGTTTTGATGAATCTATCAATTTATATTAGTGGATTAAGCCATGGAAAAGTTATATTACAGTAGAAACATTGCAAAAAATAAATATTAATTGGTTTTCAACATTACTTAGAGTAGTGATTTGCTTTATTATGCTAACGGATCTTACCGAGTTTTCTGTTGAAGTTTTGTGTGGATGAAGTGTCTAATCAAGGAGGTCTCGATATGAGGAAAAGAAAGAGAGGCAAGAGCTCAAGCTTGGGGATGCCCAAGGCACCCCAAGTAAATATTCAAGGAGACTCAAGCGTCTAAGCTTGGGGATGCCCCAGAAGGCATCCCCTCTTTCTTCAACAAGTATCGGTATGTTTTCGGATTCGTTTCGTTCATGTGATATGTCCAAGTCTTGGAGCGTCTTTTGCATTTTGTTTTCACTTTTCTTTTCTGCACCATGCTGGTATGAGATAGTCCTTGGTTGACTTATAGAATGCTCATTGCACTTCACTTCAATCTTTTGAGTATGGCTTTATAGAATGCTTCATGTGCTTCACTTATATCATTTGAAGTTTGGATTGCCTGTTTCTCTTCACATAGAAAACTGCCATTTGTAGAATGCTCTTTTGCTTCACTTATATTTATTAGAGCGTGGGCATATCCTTTGTAGAAACAACTAAACTCTTTTGCTTCACTTATATCTATTTAGAGAGATGACAGGAATTGGTCATTCACATGGTTAGTCATAAAATCCTACATAAACTTGTAGATCGCTGAATATGATATGTTTGATTCCTTGCAATAGTTTTGCGATATAAAGATGATGATATTAGAGTCATGCTAGTGGGTGGTTGTGGATTGTAGAGACACTTGTGTTGAGGTTTGGAAGTCCCGTAGCATGCACGTATGGTAACCGTTGTGTGACAAATTTGAAGCATGGGGTGTTTCTTTGATTTTCTTCCTTATGAGTGGCGGTCGGGGACGAGCGATGGTCTTTTCCTACCAATCTATCCCCCTAGGGGCATGCGTAGTAGTACTTTGCTTCAAGGGATAATAAACTTTTGCAATAAGTATATGAGTTCTTTATGACTAATGTGAGTCCATGGATTATACGCACTTTTACCTTTCCATCATTGCTAGGCTCTTCGGTTCCGTGCATTGCCCTTTCTCACCTTGAGAGTTGGTGCAAACTTCGCCAGTGCATCCAAACCCCGTGATACAATACGCTCTATCACACATAAGCCTCCTTATATCTTCCTCAAAACAGCCACCATACCTACCTATCATGGCATTTCCATAGCCATTCCGAGATATATTGTCATGCAACTTCCATCATCATCATATACATGACTTGAGCATTCATTGTCATATTGCCTTGCATGATCGTAAGATAGCTAGCATGATGTTTTCATGGCTTGTCCGTTTTTTGATGTCATTGCTATGCTAGATCGTTGCACATCCTGGTACACCGCCTGAGGAATTCATATAGAGTCATATCTTTGTTCTAGTATCGAGTTGTAATATTGAGTTGTAAGTAAATAAAAGTGTGATGATCATCATTATAGAGCATTGCCCCATGAAAAAAAACGAAAAAAGAAAAAAAAAAGGAAAGGCCGAAGAAGCCTAAATAAAAAAGGGGCCAAAGAAGCCCGCAAAAAAAAGAAGAAAAAGAAAAAAAAAAGAAAAAAAAGGGGCAATGTTACTATCCTTTTTCCACATTTGTGCTTCAGAGTAGCACCACGTTCTTCATATAGAGGGTCTCCCATGTTATCACTTTCATATACTAGTGGGCATTTCCATTATTGAACTTGGCTTGTATATTACGATGATGGGCTTCCTCAAATGCCCTAGGTCTTCATGAGAAAGCAAATTGGATGCACACCCACTTAGTTTCAGTTTGAGCTTTCATACACTTATAGCTCTTAGTGCATCTGTTGCATGGCAATCCCTACTCCTCGCATTGACATCAATTGATGGGCATCCCCATAGCCTGTTGATTAGCCGCGTCGATGTGAGACTTTCTCCTTTTTTGTCTTCTCCACATAACCCCCACCATCATATTCTATTCCACCTATAGTGCTATATCCATGGCTTGCGCTCATGTATTGTGTGAGGGTTGAAAAAGCTGAAGCGCGTTAAAAAGTATGAACCAATTCCTCAGCTTGTTATCAGGGTTGTGCATGATGGGAGCATTTTGTGTGAGGAAAATGAAGCATGGCCAAACTATATGATGGTGGGGGATAAGCTTGCTTTGGCCTTATCATTTTGTGTAGGGATAAGCTTGCTTTGGCCTTATTGTTTTGAAAAGACATGATTGCTTTATTGGTACACTCGAAGTATTATTGTTTTTATGTAAAATGATATACTATTGCTTTGAATCACTCGCATCTTAATATACATGACATGATTAGACATATGATCAAGATTATGCTAGGTAGCATTCCACATCAAAAATTATCTTTTTTATCATTTACCTACTCGACGACGAGCAGGAATTAAGCTTGGGGATGCTGATACGTCTCCGTCGTATCTATAATTTTTGATTGTTCCATGCCAATATTATTCAACTTTCATATACTTTTGGCAACTTTTTATACTATTTTTGGGACTAACATATTGATCCAGTGCCCAGTGCCAGTTCTTGTTTGTTGCATGTTTTATGTTTCGCAGAAACCCAATATCAAACGGAATCCAAATGGGATAAAAACGGACGGAGAATTATTTTGGAATATTTGGGATTTTCCGGAGGAAGAATCAACGCGAAACAGTGTCCGAGGTGGCCACGAGACAGGGGGCGCGCCCTCCCCCTGTGCGCGCCTGGCACTCATAAGGCGGTTGACGCTCTTCTTTTGCTGCAAGAAAGCTAATTTTATGAGAAAAATCTGGGCGAAAGATTCACCCCAATTGGAGTTACGGATCTCCAGATATAAAAGAAACGGTGAAGGGGCAGAATCTGAGAACACAGAAACAGAGAGAGACAGAGAGGTAGATCCAATCTCGGAGGGGCTCTCGCCCCTCCCACGCCATGGGAGCCAAGGACCAGAGGGGAAACCCTTCTCCCATCTAGGGAGGAGGTCAAGGAAGAAGAAGAAGAAGAAGGGGGCCTCTCTCCGCCTTTCTTCGGGTGGTGCCGGAGCGCTGCCGGGGGCCATCATTGTCGGTGTCAAAACCGGCGGATCTCGGGTAGGGGGTCCCGAACTGTGCGTCTAGGCGGATGGTAACAGGAGACAAGGGACACGATGTTTTTACCCAGGTTCGGGCCCTCTCGATGGAGGTAAAACCCTACTCCTGCTTGATTGATATTGATGATATGGGTAGTACAAGAGTAGATCTAGCACGAGATCAAGGAGGCTAAACCCTAGAAGCTAGCCTATGGTATGATTGTTGTTCGTCCTACGGACTAAAACACTCCGGTTTATATAGACACCGGAGAGGGCTAGGGTTACACAGAGTCGGTTACAATGGTAGGAGATCTACATATCCATATTGCCAAGCTTGCCTTCCACTCTAAGGAAAGTCCCATCCGGAGACGGGACGAAGTCTTCAATCTTGCATCTTCATAGTCTTGGAGTCCGGCCAATGATGATAGTTCGGCTATCTGGACACCCCCTAGTCCAGGACTCCCTCAGTAGCCCCCGAACCAGGCTTCAATGACGACGAGTCCGGCGCGCATATTGTCTTCGGCATTGCAAGGCGGGTTCCCCTCCAAATTCCATGTGCTTACTGAATAGTGTCCGGCTTCCTATAAATGTTGCGCTTCTTGGCTTCCACGTCCAATAATGGCCCTCTTCCACGTGTCGTATGAATGCGAAAAACCAAGGTATTTTTACATTTTACCCCCTAGCTGTGCGAATAAAACTGCCTATAAGAGAGGCGAGGATCTAGATCCGAATCACACCATCCTCCTCCCGCGAGTATTCATCGAAGCGCCTCTGACAAAAATCCATTCCATCATGGACAGTCGACGCGGCTCCTCCTCTCGCGCTCCCAGCCCTCAGCCAGGAGATTGGGGGAGATGTTCAGTCCCGCATGGCGAGCTGGTGATGCTCCAAGCAGAGGGATATCTTCCCCCAGCCTTCATGGTTCCGGTTCGAGCCGGACTGGCCACCTACAAGGGCGAAAGTAGGCGGAGAGCGTCCCCAATCCCTCCAAAGGAGAGCGGGTATGCTTCGTCCCTTATCTAATAAGGGGACTCGGATTTCCCATACATACGTTTCTCCGGGGGCTCCTGGAGTTCTATGGGCTCCAGCTTCACCACCTAACGCCTGCCTCCATTCTACACATCGCGGGCTTCGTGGCCCTTTGCTAGCTGTTCTTCGGCATCGAGGCCCATTTTGCGCTGTGGAAGAAATTGTTTTGCCTCGTACCCCGTTCTCATGAGGGGTCGATATATAAAGTGGGCGGAGCCGAAATATGGCGCATCGCCGGGACCGGATATCTATCCGGAACCCCGAAGAATGCGTCCGAAGACTGGCCTTCGGAATGGTTTTATATGGAAGACGCCCCGCTGCCGGACCCAGTTCGGATCGGCCTCCCGGAGTTCAGCAACGCTCCTCTGAAGAAACGCCTGAGTTGGCGCCCACGGAGCCCTCAACGGGAGAATGATGGGGACGTTCAATATCTGATGGGCCGAATAAGGTTATTGGCTCATTCTGGATTAACCATGATTGGAGTCATGGCCACGTGCATCATGCGAGGGGTGCAGCCGCTACAATATAGGGGCCACCCATGTGGGATTTCAACGGGGAGGATGATGCCACCCGTCATGGCCGCAAGGGGCAGGGATCCGTTGCCGATCTGGTGAAGATCCTGTCCGGCTTGTAAAAGGGGGAGAAGGAGGACTTCCTCCGTGCGAGTCCATTGAATGGATTTTCGATGAGCAACCCTCGGAGCTGGGTAAGCGGACGTTTGTCTATCCGATCCATATTCCCAAAGTTAAGTGTCTCACTTTGTGATTTCGATGCAGGAACTGCGCCGGGCCGTAGAGGATATACACAGCCTGGCTCCACAACCAGAGGATCCGGAATGGTCCCTTGATCCGGCCTCCGAAGAGGATCTGGACATAAAGGTGGAGCTGATCGATGGGGTGTTCCACCAACTTAGCATGGACAATGCTTTGGTCGCCATTACGGTCAACTACCCCGGTATATCTCCGGCTTCCCAGGTAACTGTGACCGGAGTCCTGATACCATTACTCATTCGTGCTTATCTCTGACCACCGTATACCAATGGTGCTCCGCGGGAGGTGCCTTTGAGGCGGGAAGCCAAACCCGCGGCGGCTGACCAACAAGGGGCAGCTCGGCCTAGCAGGCGGAAAAGAAGTGCGGCGCGAATCGAGACGTCGCCGCAACGGTATGGCGCGCCCCCATATTTCCGAAAAAGGTTCCTGGAAGGCATACTAACGCTCGTGGTTTTCTCAGGAGAAAGAGCGCTCGCCGGACTATGCCCGGAGAGGTTGCCAATCCCGCCTCCACCAGCCAGGCTCCAATGCCAGGTCCGGAGGGGGAGGCGAACGCAAGGCACGCGTCGGGTGCTCCTCCAACGGAGGATGCCGACATGTTGTCCGCCACCAGATCTGAGGTGGAGAGCACCATGAATCACAGGCACCGCCGGACAGTTCTTCGTGACGCATGCTTCTCCCCCGAGGCCTTAAATGCCTTTAATTCGGGTGATGCGCACCTCCGTGCTGCTCAAGATGGTCTAGCCAGAGCCACAGAGCAGTATGTGAAAGACATACGGGTGAGGAATTTTGACAGTTATATATGCCTGTAGCCCCCGAGACTTAAAATAGTCAAAATAACTGATTTAAGGATCATTTGTTACGCAGGATCTTACGGAGAAGAATACCCACCTGTCCCAGGAGCTTCAAGAGTGCAAGGCCCAACTTGAGGCCGCACTAGCCGCCACGGGAGGAGCCACAGAGACCCCCTCCGGTAATATATACTTTCGAAAGAGCAGTAGTTTGTAAAGTGTGGCGTGTGTATGGGTCTGACAATAATGTTGCCGATGGTGCCGGACTAGATCCGGACAGGCAGCAGCTACTACGCCAGCTAAAGGCCGGCAAGAAGGTGCTTACAAGGGTGTGTCAGGAGAAAAATAACCTCCAAGATGCCAACACTCGGTTGGGCGAGGAACTGAAAGATGTTCGGGTCCAGCTGTCTTACTCTGTGAAGGAGAATCGGCGGCTTCGTCGCGGCATTTATAGTAAGTGCTTGAACGAACCTTTGAAAATAAGAGTTCAGCGAGGATGTCGATTAACCAGAATATGTCTGTAGGTATGCTCACGGGCCGTCCTATAGAGGAGATGCCCAGTTCAACGGGTGACCAACTTCCCGAGCTGTTGCAACTGCACGAACGAGTTCGGCAGGTGATGAGCGGCATCACCCAGGCCTTATGGCTGTCCGTCTCCCTACCCAAGGGTCTTGGAGGGCTTGTGGAGAAGCTTCAGGGAGCACGGCGGCGCTTCCGTCTGTGGAAGATATCAACCTGCTGTCAAGGCGCCAGGGAGGCCTGGGCCATGGTGAAGACGAGGTACACGAAGGCCGATCCAAACCACATGGCCGAGGTCGGACCTGTGGGGCCTGATGGGAAGGAGATCCCTGTGAGCTTAATGTACGGCCAAGTAGAGTTGGCTGCAAACTATTCCCAGAGGGACTGTAAACTAGACAGCCTGTTAGATGGTATTGAAGAGGAATAGAATCAGTCAATTTGACTATGTAATTTAAAATGACATGTAAGATGCCTTCTAGCCGTTGTATATCGTTTGTCATTGCGGACCTTTTCGCTTCAACCTCGGGACCCGACAGTCCGGAGTGTGTCCGAATACCCTCGCGGTTATATATATATATTAAAAAAAACCGGGGCTTGCGTGGAGACCAGGCGTAGTGGTCATTAGTGCTTTAGAAGACAAGTGCCCAACTAGTTATGTTATATTACATGGTTAGTAAGAAACATCTTCTAGGGAGAATAGTTTCGTTAGGGGTTCCTTTCCCTGGGAGGCATGCCCTAAAGTGCATGTCCGGACTGCGAAAAAAGCAGGAAAGCGTCTGGGGGCAGATAAATAGGTAGGTAAGAAATCGTCTTTTAGTTCACCGACCGAATATTCCCTTAAGAATGCTAGCTTTCGGCTTCACCCAGTCTGAGGTACACATCCGGCTGACCCGGCAGTAACAATCACAGAGGTGCTCCCTTTACCTCCTAGCCGAACAATCGGGAACGTAGGGGTAAGCACAGGAGCCAGGCAACCCAGCTTGGCCAAAACTTAAGTCATATCGATGCATATAATGGTGAATAAAAGGCACATGCGGAAGTGCGACACATGTGTTGGGCATGAAGCCCGTATAAATAAGCTTCTCTTAAAGAAGCCCCCAGGTATAATGAGTGTGAGCAGCACGTCAAGTGTGTGCGAACAATGCGCAAATCAGCCTCCAAAGGCTTTAGGAAAAAAGGAGGGAGAAAGAGAGAAAGAAAAGACAGCTAAAGTATAAAATGTGGATGGAGGAAGGAGACGAACTCAGAGTCCGGCGCTAGGCGTAGAATCTTCGGAGACGGGCTGCGTTCCATGGGTTCGGCTCGAGTCTGTTGTCCAATGCGTTTCGCAGACGGTATGCTCCGCCGGTCAGGACTTGGTCGATGATGAAGGGACCTTCCCATTTGGGCTTGAGTTTGTCCTTTTTCTTGTCCGGCAGGTGTAGAACTAGTTCGCCAACATTGTAAGTTTTGGCCCATACTTCTCTGCTTTGATATCTTCGGGCCTGCTGTTGATAGAATGCGGAACGAGCTTTTGCCACGTCGCGATCCTCCTCTAAGGCGTCCAAACTGTCCTGCCGATCCAGCTCGGTTTCTCTTTCTTCGTACATGCGCACGCGAGGTGAGTCATTAATTATGTCGCAGGGCAAGACTGCCTCTGCGCTGTATACCATAAAAAATGGTGTGAATCCGGTAGTGCGATTCGGTGTGGTCCGCAGCCCCCAGAGTACGGAGTCGAGATTCTCTACCCAGGGCATGTTGGATTCCTTGAGGGACCGCACTAGTCTGGGTTTAATGCCGCTCATGATTAGACCATTTGCACACTCGACTTGACCGTTAGTTTGAGGGTGATAGACTGAAGCGTAGTCGAGCTTGATGCCCATGTTTTTGCACCAGAGTTTAACCTCGTCGGCCGTGAAGTTTGTTTCGTTATCAGTGATGATGCTATGTGGGACACCGTAACGGTGTACTACCCCTGATATGAAGTCTATCACGGGTCCGGATTCGGCCGTCTTGACTGGCTTGGCCTCTATCCATTTGGTGAATTTGTCTACCATGACCAATAGGTATTTTTGCTTGTGGGTTCCCCCTTTAAGGGGTCCAACCATGTCAAGCCCCCAGACCGCGAACGGCCAGGTGATGGGTATAATTTTGAGGGTGGTGGGTGGCATGTGGCTCTGATTAGCGAAGAGCTGGCAACCGACGCATCGTTGGACTAAGTCCTGAGCATCTGCCCAGGCCGTCGGCCAATAAAATCCTTTACGGAAGGCCTTGCCTACAAGGGCCCGGGCTGCAGCGTGGTGCCCGCCAAGTCCGGCGTGAATTTCAGCCGGAAGATTTCACCCTTCCTCTTCGGAGATGCACCTTTGAAGGACTCCGGTTGAGCTTTTCTTATAAAGCTCTCCCTCATGGACCTTGTAGGCTTTAGATCGCCGTACTATGCAGCGGGCCTCGTTTTGGTCTTCGGGAAGTTCCTGCCTGTTTAAGTAGGCTAGGAATGGTTCCGTCCACGGGGCAATGACTGCCATTATTTCGTGGGCTGAAGGTGTTATTTCATTGGCAGAGCCATCGGTTGTGTCAGAGTGTTCGGTGTTTGGTGGTGCGGTTGGTTCCGGGTTGTTATTTTGGACTCCCCTTCCCATAATATGGATGGCTTGAAAAGCCGCTCCAGGAAGATGTTGGGAGGGACGGTGTTGCGCTTTGCGCCGATGCATGCCAACACGTCAGCCGCCTGGTTATTATCCCGAGCTATATGGTGGAATTCGAGTCCTTCAAACCGAGCTGACATTTTTAAGACGATGTTACGGTAGGCTGCCATTTTCGGATCCTTGGCGTCAAAGTCTCCATTTATTTGGGATATTGCGAGGTTTGAATCCCCGCGGACCTCTAGGCGTTGAATGCCCATGGAGATTGCCAGCCGGAGACCATGTAGAAGGGCCTCGTATTCGGCTGCATTGTTGGAGTCCGTGTACATTATCTGGAGTACGTATTGGACTGTGTCTCCAGTTGGGGACGTCAGAACGACGCCAGCCCCCAGACCGGCCAACATTTTGGAGCCGTCGAAGTGCATGATCCAATTGGAGTATGCGCTGTACTCTTTAGGGAGTTCGGCTTCAGTCCATTCAGCGATGAAGTCGGCCAAAACTTGCGACTTGATGGCTCGCCGTGGTTTGTAGGTTATGTTGAATGGTCGGAGTTCGATGGCCCATTTTGCAATCCTGCCCGTCGCGTCGCGGTTGTTTATAATGTCGTTAAGAGGTACTTCGGAGGCTACTATTATCGAACACTCTTGAAAGTAGTGTCGCAGCTTCCGGGATGCCATGAACACCGCGTACGCTATCTTTTGATAATGTGGATACCGGTACTTGCATGGAGTTAGGACAGTGGATATGTAGTACACTGGTTTCTGAAGAGGGAATTTGTGTTCTTCCGTTTCTCGTTCGACGACGAGCACCGCACTTACAACTTGATGTGTTGCCGCGATGTATAATAACATTGGTTCGCCCAAGTTGGGCGCGGCTAGGACCTGATTTGTTGCCAATATGGCCTTTATTTCTTCGAGTCCGGCCGTGGCGGCATCCGTCCATTCGAAGTGTTCGGTGCGCCGGAGGAGGCGATAAAGGGGTAATGCCTTTTCTCCCAAGCGGGAGATGAAGCGGCTTAGTGCCGCCATGCATCCAGTCAATTTTTGTATTTGCTTGAGGTCTTTTGGGATATCCAATTGTGACAGAGCTCGGATCTTGGCTGGGTTTTCTTCAATTCCTCTACCGGATACAATGAAGCCCAAGAGCTTTCCCGCTAGTACGCCGAAAACGCATTTTTCCGGGTTGAGCTTAATGTCATATGCTCGGAGGTTGACAAATGTGAGCCTCAAATCGTCTACTAGAGTTTCGATGTGTTTAGACTTGACGACCACATCGTCTACGTATGCCTCCACTGTTTTGCCAATCTGGGTTGCCAGACATGTCTGAATCATGCGCTGATATGTTGCGCCGGCATTTTTGAGCCCGAAGGGCATTGTGTTGAAGCAGAATGGTCCGTATGGAGTAATGAATGTTGTTGCTGCTTGGTCTGGCTCCACCATCTTGATTTGATGGTAGCCGGAGTATGCGTCGAGGAAGCACAATGAATCGTGCCCTGCGGTAGCATCTGTTATTTGATCGATGCGGGGAAGGGGGAAAGGATCCTTTGGACAAGCCTTGTTAAGGTCCTTGAAATCAACACACAGGCGCCAGGATTTGTCCTTCTTTGGTACAATTACCAGGTTTGCTAGCCAGTCCGGATGTTTTATGTCTCTGATGAATCCGGCTTCTAATAGTTTGGCTAGCTCCTCTCCCATTGCCTGTCTTTTGGGTTCGAAAAATTGCCGAAGAGCCTGTTTGACTAGCTTGAATCCTTTTAGGATATTTAGGATGTGCTCTGCCAACCTGCATGGGATTCCTGGCATGTCTGAAGGGTGCCAGGCAAAGATGTCCTAATTTTCCCGAAGGAATTCTCGTAGTGCAGCGTCTACATCAGGGTTTAATTGTGCCCCAATGGAGGCCGTCTTTGTGGGGTCCGTTGGATGGACTTGGAATTTGACTATTTTTTCCGCTGGCTTAAAAGAGGTGGACTTGGATCTCTTATCGAGTATCACATTGTCGCTGTTCATCGTGGAGCGCAGCGCAGTGAGTTCCTCGGCTGCTAGGGCTTCAGATAGTGCCACTAGGGCTAGTGCGGCTGTCTTATTTTCGGCGCGGAGTTCTATGTCCAGATCACTGACAAGAGTGATGATTCCGTTGGGCCCGGGCATTTTGAGCTTCATGTACCCATAATGGGGTATTGCTTGAAAAAATGTGAATGCCTCTCGCCCTAATAAAGCGTGATATCCGCTACTGAACGGGGCCACTTGGAACGTGACCTCCTCGGACCTGTAATTGTCCGGCGAGCCGAACATCACATCGAGTGTAATTTTTCCTGTGCAGCGTGCTTCCCGACTGGGGATTATTCCTCTAAAGGTTGTGCTGCTTCGCTCAATGCGGCTCCAGTCTATTTCCATTTTTCGAAGGGTTTCCTCGTAGATGAGGTTTAATCCGCTGCCGCCATCCATGAGTACCTTAGTAAGGCGAAAGCTGTCCACTATTGGACTGAGGACCAATGCGGCTGGTGCTCGGGCTGTTCGGAATTTAGGTTCGTCACTGGCGTTGAAGGTGATAGCCGTGTCACTCCATGGATTTATTGTTGCTACTTGGTAGACTTCGGCGAGGCTGCGGAGTGTTCGTTTCCGCATACTATTTGATGCGGAAGTCTCAAAGACTGTTAAGACCGTACTGGTACTGCTGGGCTGGTTCTTTGGGGCTAGAAGTTCTTCGCCACTTTTGGCCACCTGCCGTATTATCCAACATGCTCAAAGGCTATGTGTTGGAGTGGCGTCCTCTGTACTATGGACTTTACAGGGTCCGCTGAGCCATCCCTCCAGTACGGTTCCGTGCCCTTTAGGGGGTTTTTGCCTTTTGGTTTTTAACCCAGGTGCCTGAATATGATGCACCCTTTTATTTCGGACTAGGGTTGTGTTCGGAGCCGGATTGTCCCAAAATTTGGTTTCGGTTTTCCAGGCACTCTCCACCGCACAGTACTTTCGTACTATGGACGCCAAGTCGGCGAAGCGTGTAATTTCACGATGACTTATGGCGTTCATGATTCCCTTGTCCGTGCAATTGTTGTAGAAAATTGAAATTGCGCTTTCCTCACGGCAGTCCTTTATCCTGTCCATAACCAGGAGGAATGTGGCCCAGTAATGATGTACTGTTTCAGCGGGCTCTTGCCGGATTCGAGATAGATTGCTTGTGTTCGGGTGGGCGGGTGGAATTAAATTTGGAACCCCGCCCAATCTAAGACTCAAGGGCCGAAAAGTTTCCGAACTTGGAAGCTTGGATTGCTGGATGTTGTCCAACGAATCTGGCCCACTGCCTGACTTTAGGTTCAGTGCTTGATTGACATCCGTCCCTCTAAGGGAATCTGGCATGGAGGGGTCGGAATTCGGACATAGCTCGTCCTTAATGTAGAAGAGGAGTCGCCGTGCTGTTCCTCCACCACAGCAACGTGGTGGGTAGCCTGGGAGAGTTGATCTCTCTCAGATCGGTTTTAGGCCCAATCTGATCGTAGTCTGTAGCGACTCCCAGGGTGGCGATGCGGTCCAAGAGCTCATTTATGGAAGAGAGCTCCATTAGACCTAGCTTCTCGGTGAGTTCCGAGTTGATGTGAAGATCACTTTTGATGACCCGAGAAGTCATCGTTGGCGTGGCGGCCGAACAGGCAGTCATAAGAAAACCACCTAGCCGGATAGTTTGGCCGGTGGCCAAAGCTCCTTTGGCAATGGTACCGTCTTTAAAGACGGGACGAGGCATCCTTCCTGATTGCGACGGCACAGAGGAACTCTCAATGAAAGCACCAATGTCGGTGTCAAAACCGGCGGATCTCGGGTAGGGGGTCCTGAACTGTGCGTCTAGGCGGATGGTAACAGGAGACAAGGGACACGATGTTTTTACCCAGGTTCGGGCCCTCTCGATGGAGGTAAAACCCTACTCCTCCTTGATTGATATTGATGATATGGGTAGTACAAGAGTAGATCTACCACGAGATCAAGGAGGCTAAACCCTAGAAGCTACCCTATGGTATGATTGTTGTTCTTCCTACGGACTAAAACCCTCCGGTTTATATAGACACCGGAGAGGGCTAGGGTTACACAGAGTTGGTTACAATGGTAGGAGATCTACATATCCGTATTGCCAAGCTTGCCTTCCACGCCAAGGAAAGTCCCATCCGGACACGGGACGAAGTCTTCAATCTTGCATCTTCATAGTCTTGGAGTCCGGCCAATGATGATAGTTCGGCTATCCGGACACCCCCTAGTCCAGGACTCCCTCAATCATCATCACCGCGATCTTCACCAACACCGTCGTCATCTTCACCAACATCTCAATCACCTTCCCCCTTATATATTCAGCGGTCCACTCTCCCGCAACCTGCTGTACCCTCTTCTTGAACATGGTGCTTTATGCTTCATATTATTATCCAATGATGTGTTGCCATCCTATGATGTCTGAGTAGATTTTTGTCCTATTGGTGGTTGATGAATTGCTATGATTGATTTAATTTTCTTGTGGTTATGTTGATGTCCTTTGGTGCCCATCATACGAGCGCGCGCGTGGATCACACCATAGGGTTAGTTGTATGTTGATAGGACTATGTATTGGAGGGCTAGAGTGACAGAAGCTTCAACCTTGCATAGAAATTGATGCATACGGGATTGAAGGGGTACCAATATATCTTAATGCTATGGTTGGGTTTTACCTTAATGAACGTTAGTAGTTGCGGATGCTTGCTAATAGTTCCAATCATAAGTGCATAGAATTCCAAGTCAGGGATGACATGCTAGCAGTGGCCTCTCCCGCATAAAACTTGCTATCGGTCTAGTAAAGTAGTCAATTGCTTAGGGACAATTCCACAACTCCTACCACCACTTTTCCACACTCGCTATATTTACTTTATTGCATCTTTATCTAAATAGCCCCTACTTTTTATTTACGTGTTCTTTATTATCTTGCAAACCTATCCTATCACACCTACAAAAGTACCTCTAGTTTCATACTTGTTCTAGGTAAAGCGAACGTCAAGCTTGCGTAGAGTCGTATCAGTAGCCGATAGGACTTGAGAGAGTATCTGTTCTACCTTTAGCTCCTCGTTGGGTTCAACACTCTTACTTATCAAAAGAGGCTACAACTATCCCGTATACTTGCGGATCATCACGACTGAACCAGTGACCCCTCATACTCCTCTCCGCAAGCGCATCCACTGCCGCGTCATCCACTGCTCCGTGTCGTCCCCTTCCTAGGCCTCGACGTCTTCCACTACCTTGGTGCTCTCAGCGTGGCGTGGTCAATGTGGTCAACGACCAACTTCCATCGGAAGAGTACTGTATGTGGAGAGGCTGACAGTTGGGTCCACAGCCACAGCAAGGAAGTGCCTCCTTATTACACGGAAAATAATGATTCCTCCACCTGACAGCAGGGACCCACTGGACGGGCCACCATATTTCGCGAAAAAACATTTCCCCCCTGACTGGTGGGACCTACATGCTACATCTTCCCACGCAAGGAAGTGCGTCCATATTACGGAAAAAAAATGATTCGCCCACAGACTGCTCGGACCAACTAGCTACATTCGCACACAAGGAAGTGCCTGACAGCCGGGACCCACCTGGTCGAAGCGTACGTAGCATTGTCATTCTGGTCGTGAATGTGTACGTACATACGATTGGTCTATCTGTAGGCTGCAGCGATGAACCGTGGCCGTGTAAGGAAGGGCACATGTCATAGTAGAGGCACACACGTGTCGTAGTAGAGGCGCGCATTGATAACCCACAAGTATAGGGGATCGCAACAGTTTTTGAGGGTAGAGTATTCAACCCAAATTTATTGATTCGACACAAGGGGAGCCAAAGAATATTCTCAAGTATTAGAAGTTGAGTTGTCAATTCAACCACACCTGGATAACTTAGTAACTGCAGCAAAGTATTTAGTACCAAAGTAGTATGGAAGTAACGGTAACAGTAGCAAAAGTAACAATAGTAGTTTTGTAGTAATTGTAACAGTGGCAACGGTAAAGTAAATAAGCAAAGCACAATATATGAAAAGCTCATAGGCATTGGATCAGTGATGGATAATCATGTCGGATGCGATTCCTCATGTAATAGTCATAACATAGGGTGACACAGAACTAGCTCCAATTCATCAATGTAATGTAGGCATGTATTCTGAATGTAGTCATACGTGCTTATGGAAAAGAACTTGCATGCCATCTTTTGTCCTACCCTCCCGTGGCAGCGGGGTCCTAATGGAAACTAAGGGATATTAATGTAACGCCCCAGATGTAACTTTCCCAACTTGTACTCCAACTCTTGCCGTTTCCGGTGTCAAGTTATATTTATTTCTCGGGTTCGGGTCCTTGTCTCCGTGTGTTGTTTTCGTTTTCATGCATCTCATACCATGTCATCACGTGCATTGCATTTGCATACATGTTCTTCTCATGCATTCGAGCATTTTCCCCGTTGTCCGTTTTGCATTCCGGCGCTTCGTTCTCCTCCGGTGGTCATTTCTAGTCTTCTTTCGTGTGTGGGGTTTAAACATTTCCGGATTGGTCCGAGACTTGCCAAGCGGCCTTGGTTTACTACCGGTAGACCTCCTGTCAAGTTTCGTATCATTTGGACTTCGTTTGATACTCCAACGGTTAACCGAGGGACCAAAAAGGCCTCGTGTGTGTTGCAGCCCAACACCCCCCAAATTTGGCCCAAAACCCACCAAACTCTGCTCCATGTCCTAGAGCGTTTGATCACGATCGTGTGGGCGAAAACCGCACCTCATTTGGACTCTCCTAGCTCCACCTATGCCTATATATACACCCCTCCGTTTTCGGATCTCTCCCTCTCCCCGAAACCCTAAAAAAAAAACAGATCAACCCTCCCCGCACCGACGGACACGTCCGCCCCCAGCCGGACGCGTCCGCCGCCGCCCGCCTCCGCCATCCGCGTCGCGCCACGTGGCCCGGGGACCGCTTCGCCGCCGCCGAAGCCCGCCGGCCCGCGGGAGGCCCGCCCCTCGCCCCCACGGGCCAGAACCGGCGCCGCCCGACTCCCTCGATCGGCCGCCCGCGCCCGACCTCCTCTTCCCCGACGCCGGCGCCGGAGTTCGCCGCGCCGCCGCCACCTCGACGCGGTCCGGCCGCCCTGCCGCGCCGTTCCACGCCGCCGTTCGCCGCCCTGAGGCGCCCAGCTCGACGCCGGAGCTCGCCGCCGCCTCCTCGCCGCCCCCTCGTCGCCGGCCGAAGGCCCCGGCCGCAGCCCCTCTCCCCGGCGAGCCCCGCGCCTCTCCGGTGATCCTCGGCGTCCGTGCCCCGGCGAGCTCAGATCCAGATCCGCGCGTGAACAGTAAACCCTAGGGTTGACTTTTGCCTCTCTCCGTTAAGTTTTTATGCTATCTTTGACTGCTTGTATCTCCGCAACCGTAGATCCGTTTTAGGCGTATGATATATCAAAATCTTCGTCTCGACATGTACATCATTTCATTCCATTGCATCATTTGCATTTGAGGTCATCTTGATACCCAAAATCCTGTTAGAAAGAGGCTTCGTGAGTTAAATTGCAGATCCGTTAGTTCATCATGCACTTTTGTCATTTTTGCTATATTTAATCCGTGCATGATATGCCTGTGCCCCTTTGGGATGAATTGTGAAGCATTTTGTCTTCTTTCCAGAGGTGCCTCCCATGTATTTTTAGGATGTGTGTGTTGTCTTGTGCAAGCTGGCGAAGAGAGGTACCTGAGATTGCAGATTTCAGGGACTTAGTGATTTTCGCTAAGTCTGGGATATTTTAGTTCATGATGCTATATGTCCAGCTTGTTTCCTAGTGATCCGTGCCTCTTTTGAGGATGATCAGTAAGGGAGTTTTGATATTTATGTTATGCTCTATCCATCCATATCCTTGTTGGCATTTGTGGAGTGCTCTAGGTTGACTCAATCGAGCTCAACTTTTGCTTCGTTGTTAATCTGGGCAGATCGTCAACTCGTTTGCGATTTAGCCGATGCTCCCGTTAGTGTTCCTTGCATGTTATGCCTTCGTTCTTGCCATGAGTAGCTAGCACTTTGTGCCTTCTTGCTGGTTATATGCTTTCCTTGCCATGACTTGCACCGTAGTGAATGCATCGAGCTTGTTTACATGCCTTCGCGAGTTATATTTCAGCGTGTCTCAGTTTCCACTAAGTCTGAAAACTGATTGTGTTCGAGCAATGTTCGTGAGCTCGGTAGAGTATTTTGTGAACCCTTTTGGCCCCAGGTCACTTTGGGTGTTTTATTAAGCTTGTTGAGTAGCTCCATGCCATGTTCTTACTTGTCATGTTCAGATTTTCTATCATGTTGTTTTGCTGCTCCGAAGAGAGCATCGTGATCTGAAATTTCAGACTAGTGTTAATTTCACTAAGTCTGAAATCTGTTTTGCATTTGCGTTTTAGCCATGCTTGTTTGAACCTCTTAATGGATGAATTTGCCTATGGCTCAGTGCTAGTGTTTTGTCAACCATCTTGTGTACATCACTGCCATGTATTTTGTTTTCTTGTTTGGTGGCTGTAGCATGTTCATTTCGTTGCATTTAGATGCCTACTTGCTGTTAATCGCAGACCGGTGTCATATCTTAAAACGCTTGCCATTTCTAAACCGTAGCTCCGATTCCTTTGATCTTTATATCGTTTTCAAGCGATTTCATCCCCTCTATCCAGTGGCACACTTGGTTTTCCAAGTTGATGCCAGGTTCATGCATTTCCTGTCATATCTTGCATTTTGCATCCCGCATCGCATCCCGCATAGCATATCGTCATTTCATCATAATGCTTGGACTTGCCCGTGGTTGGTTGTATCCTTGTTGCTTGTTTGTCTTGTTGGGTAGAGCCGGGAGACGAGTTCGCTACCGAGGAGCCCGTTGAGTTTGCTTGTGAGGATCCAGTCAACTCTGACAACTGTGCAGGCAAGATGATCATACCCTCGAAATCACTACTATCTTTGCTATGCTAGTTTGCTCGCTCTTTTGCTTTGCCACTGCTACGATGCCTACCTTTTGCTTGTCAGCCTCCCAATTGCCATGTTGATCCCCTAACCCACCATTGTCCTAGCAAACCGTTGTTTGGCTATGTTACCGCTTTGCTCAGCCCCTCTTATAGCGTTGTTAGTTGCAGGTGAAGATTGGAGCCGTTCCTTGTTGGAACTTTTATTTACTTGTTGGGGATACCACAATATATCTTACTTAATTAATGCATCTATATACTTGGTAAAGGGTGGAAGGCTCGGCCTTATGCCTGGTGTTTTGTTTCACTCTTGCCGCCCTAGTTTCCGTCATATCGGTGTTATGTTCCCGGATTTTGCGTTCCTTACACGGTTGGGCTATTATGGGAACCCCTTGACAGTTCGTCTTAAGTAAAGCTCTTCCAGCAATGCCCAACATTGGTTTTACCATTTGCCACCTAGCCTTTTCTTTCCCTTGGGTTCTGCAGACTCAAGGGTCATCTTATTTTACCCCCCCCGGGCCAGTGCTCCTCTGAGTGTTGGTCCACCCGTCAGCTACCGGTGGCTACCAGGGGCAACTCTGGGCTGGCCTACCCGTACCTAGGACAATCTGAGTGTGCCCTGAGAAAGAGATATGTGCAGCTCCTATCGGGATTTGTCGGCACATTCGGGCGGTGTTGCTGGTTTAGTTTTACCCTGTCGAAATGTCTTGTTGTACCGGGATACCGAGTCTGATCGGAATGTCTCGGGTGGAGGTCTATTCCTTCGTTGACCGTGAGAGCTTGTCATGGGCTAAGTTGGGACTCCCCTGCAGGGATTGAACTTTCGAAAGCCGTGCCCGCGGTTATGGGCAAATGGGAATTTGTTAACGTCCGGTTGTAGAAAACCCGAAGTTGACCTTGTTTAAAATACGTCAACCGCGTGTGTAACCGTGATGGTCTCTTTCCGGCGGGGCCCGGGAAGTGAACACGGTTGTTGGAGTTATGCTTGACGTAGGTAGTCCAGGATCACTTCTTGATCATACTTTTATCGATCGTGCTTCGCCTTCTCTTCTCGCTCTCTTTTGCGATTGTAGCCACCACATATGCTAGTCGCTTGCTGCAGCTCCACATATTTTTGCCTTATCCATTCCCATGAGCTTAAATAGTTTTGATCGCGTGGGTGTGAGATTGCTGAGTCCCTGTGGCTCACAGATACTACAACTCCAGATGCAGGTCCGGGTGATTCCGCTCCAGGTGACGAGTACGAGCTCAAGTGGGAGTTCGACAAGGACTCTCAGCGTTATTATGTTTCCTTTCCCGATGATCAGTAGTGGTGCCTGGTTGGGGTTATCGATTCAGGACCTTGTCGCATGTTGGGTTCTTTTATATTTTGGCGCCGTAGTCGGGCCATGAGTGTTTGTTTGATGGATGTTATTTATGTACTCTGATGTGACGTGGCGAGTGTAAGCCAACTATGCTATCTCCCCCTTTTATTATATTTACATGGGATGTTGTAATGTTTGCCTGACTTGCGACATTGCTTTCAATGCGGTTATGCCTCTAAGTCGTGCCTCGACACGTGGGAGCTATAGCCGCATCGAGGGCGTTTCAATTAAGGCCTCCATTTAATAGAGTACCGGACCAAAGCATTAACACTTAGTGAATACATAAACTCCTCAAACTACGGTCATCACCGAGAAGTATCCCGATTATTGTCACTTCGGGGTTGTCGGATCATAACACATAATAGGTGACTATAGACTTGCAAGATAGGATCAAGAACTCACATATATTAATGAAAACATAATAGGTTCAGATCTGAAATCATGGCACTCGGGCCCTAGTGACAAGCATTAGGCATAGCAAAGTCATGGCAACATCAATCTCAGAACATAGTGGATACTAGGGATCAAACCCTAAAAAAACTCACTTGATTACATGGTAAATCTCATCCAACCCATCACCGTCCAGCAAGCCTACGATGGAATTACTCACGCACGAAAGTGAGCATCATGAAATTGGTGATGGAGGATGGTTCATGATGATGATGGCGTCGAATCTCCCTCTCTGGAGCCCCGAACGGACTCCAGATCAGCCCTCCACTACTAGGAAAAGGCCTACTAATGGCGCACCTAATTTGGCCATTAATGGCGCATTAGTGGTGCGCCATTAGTGCCACGCCATTAGTATATTTTACTAATGGCACACCACTGGTGCGCCATTAGTGGTGCGCCATTAGTGCCACGCCATTAGTATATTTTACTAATGGCACACCACTGGTACGCCATGTGGTGCGCCATTAGTATACCATTCGGTGCTCCACTAGTATTCCCTCCAGGTGCGCCACTAATAACCTTATAGGTGCGCCACTAGTAATAAAGGAAGGTGCGCAACTAATAAGGGCTTAATGCGCCACTAGTAATGTATTTGGAAAACAAAAAAAAAATCTAAATTTACAGAAAACAACCTATAAGGAAAAATAATTTAAAAACAAAAAATGAAATAAAATCATAATTTTTATTATAGTAAGAATATTACAATGTCTTTACAAGTTTCCAATAAAAGGAAAATTGCAAGGAAATAAAAGAAAATCCTAAAACTAATCTTCTAGTCTTTTCTTCTTTTTCTTCACTTTATCCCTGCAAAATGGAACAAAATAAACAGAAACACAAACAAACTATTTATAACATGTCAATACTGTCATTTTTTATGCAGAACTAGATATGAGCATATATTTCCAGAATTACATGGTGTGAAAATTGTATGAGTAAGATTATAATGGAAATGAATTTTGATAGGAGCCCACTTTCGACGAGTATTTATCTGACAGAGCTAAATAATCAGGGCACTAATCATATTTCCACTACAACAGTTCAGTATTGCAAATATGAACAAGACTAGGAAAAAAAGAGCTATGAAAATTTCTAACAACAGAATCACTTAGAAAGTTTAATATCACCAACTATCAAAATCTATGGTTAAACTGCAGGGTGCCGGTTGAAACACACTGCAAGTGTTTGGAAATGGTATCATACTGGACACTAATCAACCTTGAGTTCGGCATTCCTTTTCAAAAACAGTAGCTTATACCAATATCTTGTGCTGGTAAGTGGCAACTACTCCCTCCGTCCCACAATAAGAGCGTTTTCCAAACTAACATAGCTTGAAAAACGCTCTTATATTATGGGACTGATGGAGTAGATGACATGTAAAGGAGCCTAGTTCATAACCTTTATTTATAAGAAGAACATAAGCTGCATGGATCTGCACAAGATGTTATGAAGGAAAATGCACCATATTTAGATACCATGTCATTAGCAGGCGGCTGCCCTTGGTTCCTCATCTTCCAGAGCAAGTGAACTCTCTCATTTTAAACTCTTGTCATGCAATTTGCCCTAAGCTGTGGATCAAGACAACATGGGATAAGGAGAAATTATGAGTAATACGAGATGAAGGCACATAAAAGTTATAAGATTGCATGCAACACTGACAGGCAATGCGAGATGGCACCCTAGAGGCAGTTCAGTCCAAAACCTACTCTAAAGATTCATGGTTCCTAACAAAATAGCATAAAAATGCTTTTCACGACACAGCTGACACCCTATTGGCAGTTCTAGGCAATCAACCAAACACCTTGCACGCATGGCGGCAACACCCGTTGTCCAGCAATCCAACAGTAGCATCACGCTTCAGACTCTGGCCTGCTGCGCGTGGCATGACAACATAGAACTAGCCGCGCCGCCGGCGAGATGGACTGGGAATGGAACAAAGTCAACGAACCTCCTCTCTCCAGTCCGGGCGGCGGGATTTGTTGGGAACCCTTCGGGGGCGAGCCGAATCCATCGTGGCGGCTGGCCGCCCCGATCGCCGGGAGACGAGGCTCCCGCCGGGTCCGGCCCTTCGCCTCTGCTCTCTCTTGGTCTCACCGGCGTGGAGAGCGAAGGCTTGGGGACACACGCTTCTCGCCGCGGCGCCGGCTCCGGGAACGCCTGGGGGAGATTTGCCTCGCGCGACAGAGGAACAGAAAATCGCGAGAGGACGGTGAGGATGGTGGATGGTGGGATTGATGGTACGGCCACGCTGCGCTGCGCTGCGGTCCGGCACGAGGCAGTGAGGCGGCGAGGCAGCGAGGGGAGCTCCTCCTCCTGCACCTCGGCAGCCTCCACACCCCGGAGCAATGCCCTCGCTGGAGGACGTGGTCACCAGCTCTCCTCTGGATCCGGTGAGGAGGGTTGGGGAAGGAGCTCACCACAGCTCCATGCCCTGGATCTAGCGTGAGGGAGGGGGAAGGGGGCTCGCCGTGGTCGGGAGGGAAAGGAAGAGGCGGGCGGCCGGGGCTTCCCGATCTAGATCGAAGTCGAGGGAGGTGGGTGGGTGTGTCAGGAGGACGGGGGAAGGGAGAGAACGTGACTAGAGGGAGGGGATAAGGGGTGATAGCAATGGCGCACTGGTAGGGGTGCGCCATACATGTAGATAGCAACGGCGCATCTCGTACTAGTGCGCCGTTAGTAGTTAAAACTAGTAATGGCGCATTGTGTCTGGATGCGCCATTAGTATGTTTGGACAGGCGCACTAGTTCAAAAAAAATATTTTGATACTAATGGCGCACCTTGGGCCAGGTGCGCCATTAGTAGTTTCAACTCTAATGGCGTATCAGAAGGTGGTGCGCCATTAGTATATACTAATGGCGCACCGCTTGTCTGGTGCGCCATTAGTGTCAATCCCATCTATAGCCCTTTTTCTAGTAGTGCTCCAAACAGAGATTAGGGCTTGGCGGCGGCTCCTTATCGTAAAACGCGATGAATCTTTCTCTCTGATTTTTTTCTCTGCGAAAGTGAATATATAGAGTTGGAGTTGATGTCGGTGGAAGTCCAGGGGGCCCACGAGGCAAGGGGCGCGCCCTAGGGGGGGCACCCTCGTGGACAGGGTGTGGACCCCATGGTGCTGATTCTTTTGCCAGTATTTTTTATTAATTCTAAAAAGTTGCTCTGTGGATTTTTAGGTCATTCTGAGAACTTTTATTTCTGCACAAAAATAACACCATGGCAATTCTACTGAAAACGGCGTTAGTCCGGGTTAGTTTCATTCAAATCATGCAAGTTAGAGTCCAAAACAAGGGCAAAAGTGTTTGGAAAATTAGATACAACAGAGACGTATCAACTCCCCCAAGGTTAAACCTTTGCTTGTCCTCAAGCAATTCAGTTGACAAACTGAAAGTGATGAAGAAAAACTTTTACAAACTCTGTTTGGTCTTGTTGTTGCAAATATGTAAAGCCAACATTCAAGTTTTCAGCAAAGATTATGAACTAACCATATTCACAATAACACTTAGGTCTCATGTTTACTCATATCAATGGCATAATCAACTAGCGAGCAATAATAATAAATCTCGGATGACAACACTTTCTCAAAACAATCATAATGTGATATAACAAGATGGTATCTCGCTAGCCCTTTCTGAGACCGCAAAACATAAATGCAGAGCACCTTTAAAGATCAAGGACTGACTAAACATTGTAATTCATGGTAAAACAGATCCAGTCATAGTCATACCCAATATAAACTAATAGTAATGCATGCAAATGACAGCGGTGCTCTCCAGCGGGTGCTTTTTAATAAGAGGGTGATGACTCAACATAAAAATAAATAGATAGGCCCTTCGCAGAGGGAAGCAGGGATTTGTAGAGGCGCCAGAGCTCGATTTTGAAATAGAGATAAATAACATTTTGAGCGGTATACTTTCATTGTCAACATAACAACTGAGAGATCTCGATATCTTCCATGCTAAACACATTATAGGCAGTTCCGAATGGAATGGTAAAGTTAATACTCCCCCTCCACCAACAAGCATCAATCCATGGCTTACCCGAAACAACGGGTGCCTCCAACTAACAACAATCCTGGGGGAGTTTTGTTTAATTATTTTGATTTGATTTAAGCATGGGATTGGGCATCCCGGTGACCAGCCATTTTCTCGTGAATGAGGAGCGGAGTCCACTCCTCTTGAGAATAACCCGCTTAACATGGAAGATACAGACAGCCCCAGTTGATACATGAGCTACTCGAGCATACAAAACAGAATTTCATTTGAAGGTTTAGAGTTTGGCGCATACAAATTTACTTGGAACGATAGGTAGATACAGCATATAGGAAGGTATGGTGGACTCATATGGAATAACTTTGGGGTTTATGGAGTTTGGATGCACAAGCAGTATTCCCGCTTAGTACATGTGAAGGCTAGAAAGAGACTGGGAAGCGACCAACTAGAGAGCGACAACAGTCATGAACATGCATTAAAATTAATTAACACTGAGTGCAAGCATGAGTAGGATATAATCCACCATGAACATAAATATCGTGAAGGCTATGTTGCTTTTGTTTCAACTACATGCTTGAACATGTGCCAAGTTAAGTCACTCGAATCATTCAAAGGAGGATACCAACCTATCATACCACATCACAACCATTTTAATAACATGTTGGCAGCCAAGGTAAACCATTATAAGCTCCTAGCTAATTAAGCATGGCATAAGCAACTATAATCTCTATTTGTCATTGCAAACATGTTTATTCATAATAGGCTGAATCAGGAACGATGAACTAATCATATTTACAAAAACAAGATAGGTCGATTTCAGACCAGCTTCTGTCATCTCAATCAGTCCACCATGTATCGTCATTATTGCCTTTCACTTGCATGATCGAACGGTGTGGATAATAATAATAGTGCACATGCATTGGACTAAGCTGGAATCTGCAAGCATTCAACTCAAGGGAGAAGACAAGGTAATATGGGCTCTTGGTTAAATAAACAATAAAGCATATGAGAGCCACTTAACATTTTCATTTTGGTCTTATCCTCTCGACCCCCAAAGAAAATAAACAAAACTATTTACACCGGAAAGCTCCCAACAAGCAAAAGAAGAAGGAGAAATCTTTTTGGATTTTATTTTAATTACTACTACTACAGGCATGGAAAGTAAACTAACTAATTTTTTTCTTAAGGTTTATCAAACACACAAGAAGAAAGCTAGAAAAAGAAATTAACTAGCATGGATAGTACAATCAAAAAGTATGAGCACCGACAACCAGGATGAGTGTGTGAACATGAATGTAATGTTGGTGAGAAATACGTACTCCCCCAAGCTTAGGCTTTTGGCCTAAGTTGGTCTATGCCCATGGGTGGCCTGGCGGATATCTGAAGTTGTAACCGAGGTCGTACTGAGATGTAGCAGCTATTGCCTCCTTAGCTGCAGTATGACGGTGAGCTGCTTCCGTCCTCCTCTCGTACTCGTTCGCCTCCTCCCTGGTGATAACAATATTCCTTTTGCATGATAGTCAAAGAAGGCAGGAGCAGGGAGAGTAATATGGACAGCGCAATGTCTGTCAAAGATTAGTCGGTACTGGAGGATTTGTTCATTCCTCTCAAGGAAATGATAATTAACAATGGCATTATAATCTAAATAAGTGGGAGGCAATTTTGAATCATTTTCATGTACGGGTATACCAAGATAATTAGCCACACGGGTTGCATAAATCCCTCCAAACAAGTCTCCATCTAAACCTTTATTATGCGACCTACGTGCAACAATTGCCCCCAAGTTGTATTGTTTATCACCTAATACAACACTCTTGAGAACACAAAGATCAGGAACACACATGTGACATGCTTCATCTTTATCGTTAATGCATCTACCTATGAAGAGAGCAAAATAATGTATAGCAAGAAAATGAATGCTCCCTATGGTAGCTTATGCTATTTCTCTAGATTCTCCCACAATAATACTAGCAAGAAAGTCTTTATATTCAGATTTACGAGGTTCATTAACACTGCCCCACTGCGGGAGTTTACAAGCAGTAGTGAAGTCTTCTAATCCATGGTATATGATTTATCATAAAGATCAAACAGGACATTCTGAGAATTGCGCGAAGATGTAAATTTAAACCTTCTCACAAAGGTATTAGTCAAATGGTAGTATTGAGGGCACTTATCTTGCATGAAGTCCGCAAGATCAGCATTATGCACATATGCATCAAATTCCTCCTTGATGCCTGCTTTGACCATGAACTCCTCTGACGGCAATTCACAAGGCCGCACGTAGGCTACCCTTGGTGGTTCATCATCCTTCTCACGTATTGCGAGCCTGGGTGCTTGCTTCCTTGAAGAACCACCTTGGTACATTTTCCTAGACATATTTCTTCCTCTAAAAAATTTCTGAAATTTTTAGTAACTCAAAATAAAAGTGAACCCAACTCAATAAGATTGATAGCAACTACTACCACAAGTTCCTAGAGCCTATATCATGCATTAGAACTACTTGGGACCATATAAATTTGACATGCAAGCACAAGAACAGGGTCACCTAGACAGCAAAAATTTGCAATGAATAAAGCACTAGAACAAAAACTAATTGGACCACTGGAGGAGTCACATACCAAAGAACAATCCCCCAAAGCAGTTTTGTGAATGGAGCTTTGAGCAAGGAGATCGAAAATGGCAGCAAAATGAGCTAGAACTCGTGCTTGAGCTGGATAGTGATTTTTTTGGGAGGAAGAAGAAGTGTGTGGGTGCAGGAATAAGTGGAGGGGGCCACTGTGGGCCCACGAGGTAGGGGACGCGCCCAGGGCGTAGGGCGCTCCCCTGACTCTCGTGGCCAGGTGCCAGCTCCCCCTAATGTGTTCTCAGTGCCAGATATTCTCAAATATTCCAGAAAAAATCATACTAAATTTGCAGGGCATTTGGAGAGCTTTTATTTTTGGGGTATATTTTATTGCATGAATAATTCAGAAAACACATAGAAAATACTATTTTTGCTTTATTTATTCTAAATAACAAAAAGTAAAAAGAGGGTACAGAAGGTTGTGCCTTCTAACTTCATCCACCTCATGATCATCAAAAGGAATCCACTAACAAGGTTGATCAAGTCTTGTTAACAAACTCACTCCGAATAACATGAAACCGGAGAAATTTCGAATAACACTAGGTTACCTCAACGGGTATATGAACATCCCCAACAATAAAAATATCATATTTCTTCTTGACAGTAGGAAGAGGAAATTCAAAACCTCCAATAATAATTGATGAATTTTTCCAATAGAATTGATGCTATGAACTTGAGGTTGTTTCCTCGGAAAGTGTACCGTATGCTCAGTACCATTAACATGAAAAGTGACATTGCCTTTGTTGCAATCAATAACAGCCCCTACAGTATTCAAAAAGGGTCTACCAAGGATAATCGACATACTATCTCGTCCTCGGGAATATCAAGAATAACAAAGTCCATTAAGATAGTAACGTTTGCAACCACAACAGGCACATCCTCACAAATACTACCAATTATAGCAATTGATTTGTCAGCCATTTGCAAAGATATTTCAGTAGGTGTCAACTTATTCAATTCAAGTCTATGATATAAATACAGAGGCATAATACTAACACCGGCTCCAAGATCACATACATCAGTTTTAACATAGTTTCTTTTAATGGAGCATGGTATAGTTGGTACCCCTGGATCTCCTAGTTTCTTAGGTATTCCACCCTTAAAAGTGTAATTAGCAAGCATGGTGGAAATTTCATCTTCCGGGATCTTTCTTTTATTTGTAATAATATCCTTCATGTACTTAGCATACGGATTTATTTTAAGCATATCAGTTAAGCGCATACATAAGAAAATAGGAGGAAATCATCGTTTTTCTTGGATGGCTTAGGAGGAAAAGGCATGGGTTTCTAAACCCATGGTTCTCTTTCTTTACCGTTCTTCCTAGCAACAAAGTCTCTTTTATCATAACGTTGATTCTTTGATTGTGGGTTATCAAGATCAACAACAGGTTCAATCTCTACATCATTATTATTGCTAGGTTGAGCATCAACATGAACATTATCATTAACATTATCACCGGGTTCATGTTCATCACCAGATTGTGTTTTAGCATCATAAATAGAAATATCATTGAGATTCTCAGGTGTTTCTACAATAGGTTCACTAGAAGCATGCAAAGTCCTATCATTTTTCTTTTTCTTCTATTTAGAAGGACTAGGTGCATCTACATTATTTCTCTGAGAATCTTGCTCAATTCTCTTAGGGTGGCTGTCGGTGTCAAAACCGGCGGATCTCGGGTAGGGGGTCCCGAACTGTGCGTCTAGGCGGATGGTAACAGGAGACAAGGGACACGATGTTTTACCCAGGTTCGGGCCCTCTTGATGGAGGTAAAACCCTACGTCCTGCTTGATTAATATTGATGATATGGGTAGTACAAGAGTGGATCTACCACGAGATCAAGGAGGCTAAACCCTAAAGCTAGCCTATGGTATGATTGTTGTAATGTATGTTGTGTCCTACGGACTAAAGCCCTCCGGTTTATATAGACACCGGACAAGGCTAGGGTTACACAGAGTCGGTTACAATGGTAGGAGATCTACATATCCGTATCGCCAAGCTTGCCTTCCACGCCAAGGAAAGTCCCATCCGGACACGGGACGGAGTCTTCAATCTTGTATCTTCGTAGTCTTGGAGTCCGGCGACGATGATAGTCCGGCTGTCCGGACACCCCCTAGTCCAGGACTCCCTCAGTAGCCCCTGAACCAGGCTTCAATGAAGATAAGTCCGGCGCACGTAATGTTCGGCATTGCAAGGCGGGTTCCTCCTTTGAATAATCCAGAGAAGATCATGAACACCAGGATAGTGTCCGGCTCTGCAAAATAAATTCCACGTTCCATCGTAGAGAGAATAAAATGTACACAAATCCAATCTGCTGATGCATTTTGCGGCATGACATCACACCGCTACCAAGCCTTTACTTGAATCGTTTTTTATTATACCACCTCAACACGTTTAGCGAAGCGGTTTCCTTGGCACGTCTTGTCGAAGCAGAGATCGTGTTCCCCTTATTCCGGGATTCTCATCAATACGGACGTGGGTAACCCAACCGCGCCATTGATGGTGGCGCTTGGGAGATAAGCGAGTTTTACCAGGCTAGTGGGTGGCACATAGTCTTCGCCCGCCTATATATAAGGGATAAGGATTCACCTTTTCACCCACGCCTTCTTCCTCCTTTGCTTATCCATCTCCGCGCACTCAAGCTCCAACACCCAAGCCCGCACATCTCGTCTTAACCTTCCCCAACCATGTCCGGAGGGGGAGGCAAATGGTTGGCTTCCACCGTCAAGGAGGAGCACATCACCAAGTTGTGCAGCGCCGGATACCTTTCCGGTGATATCGCGCATCGGCTGCCCGACGAGGGGCAGCTCAGCCCTACCCCCGGGCCCCATGAGAGGGTCGTCTTCCTTCCCCACTTCCTCCGCGGACTGGGCTTTCCACTTCACCCCTTTGTCCGGGGGCTCATGTTCTACTACGGCCTGGATTTCCACGATCTGGCGCCGAACTTCATCCTCAACATCTCGGCGTTCATCGTCGTGTGTGAGGCCCTCCTCTGCATCCGGCCCCACTTCGTCTTGTGGCTCAAAACCTTCAACGTCAAGCCTAAGGTAGTGAAGGGCACGTAGGCGGAGTGCGGAGGTGCCATGTTGGGCAAGATGCCCAACGTCCTCTGGTTCGAAGGGGCCTTCGTGGACTCCGTCAAGGGGTGGCAATTGGGGTGGTTCTATATCACCGAGCCGCGCGACCCTAAGTGGGCGGCGGCCCCCAAGTTTAGATCTGGTATCCCTACGCAGATCACCTCCTGGAAAGAGAAGGGCTTGCTGTGGGGTAATCTGAAGGAGCTGACGGGACTCCGAGCCTGTATCCAGAAGCTGGTGAACAAGAAGCTCAGGCTCGTTGACATGGTCCAAGTCATGCTCGTCCGCCGGATCCTCCCATGCCAAGAACGGGCATTCAATCTATGGGAGTTCGATCCGGAACAGCACCAGGCGCTAAGCAGGCTCTTCGACACAACGTACGAAGGTGCTTGGAGGGTGCTGTTTAAGGGCGCCGAAGCCCCCGCATCCGCGATGGAAGATCGCGGATTTCACTCGCAGCATCCGGCTGATGAGGTAAGTGATTCTGCCCCTTTACGGGACACTTGTTGTAAATAGATTGATACTAAGAGGGTTTCAATCTCCCTTTTCTTTTGACAGGAGTGGATGAAAAAGGCCGAGCAGCTCATCTGCCCGGCTCCCATGCCAGAAGACCCAGTGGATGCCCGTCTAGCGGGGCTGCTGGTTCCGGCACCGCACGTGGTGCCGGAGAAGAAGGCCAAGAAGGTGGCCACGGGCACTCGAAAGAGTTCCCGTAATCAGGCGTCCGACGACGAGGCGGACTCCTCCCCCGAAGATGAGGAGGAGGAAGAAGACTCTCTCCCGGAAGGGGGAGAGAGGAAGAGGAAGGCTTCCCCAACAGGGGAGGCCGAAGGGTCCAAGAGGGGGGAACTATTCCCCCGGACAACTCCGCCAACACCGATGTTGGCGAGGAGGAGTGGCCTTCAAGGGCCAGGCCTCCGGCGAGATCGTAAGTATCCGGATCTCTGATATGCAATTTCTTTTGTGTCACATAGTGTTCTCCTAATGCCGCATACTGCCCGCAGTCCGGCCGATATGATCTCCCCGCTTCATCGAGCGGGTCGTTGGCCCCGTCGGATGTGGATTCACTTCCGACTGCCTCTACCCCCCGCGCCGATGAGGACGCCGATGTGGGATCCCAGAAAGGGACCCATCTGGAGGAGGCTCCGGAGGCGCCGCAAGGCAGCCTCCCGGACTTTGCGCTGGACTCTACGTCGGAACATGCAGTGGTTCCAGAGTCCGGCAGGTGGCCCCTTCGAAAGAAGGGCAAGACCGTGACGCCGGCGGCCTCCGTCCAACTGGAGGCGCCGGACAACTTGCTGGAGGCGCTCAAAGGCGTTTCCATCGGGGAAGAACACCGCACTGTTATGAGTGCGGTGATTCAGAAGGTCCAGCTCGCCAAGAGCGGGCTGACCGAAGCCTGCAGTAGCCTTTTGACAGGCTTTGAGGTAAGAAGTTAAAATTGTGTAATGTAATACCGCATAGACGGTAGCCCCTGATGCTCGGTTCGGTGTTCGGAAAGAAAAGCCGGACCGAGGATCTAAAAAGATATTCGCAGGTTGCTAATAAATTATGTCAATATGGGTTTGCAGGCTGTGCTGCTGACCTCTGCCGCACTGAATGCGGAGGTTGGTGCATTAAAGCAAGATCTTGAGCGGTCCGAGTGAGAGCTCGGCCATGCCAAGAGGCAGCTCGAGGACAAAGAAGGTGAGTAGCACCACTTTGAATTGTTACCTTACAGAAAAGGATTTTGGTCGCAATAAAATTAATAAGGATAATATGGGTATTGCAGGGGCCACAAACGAGGTGGCAGCCCTGAAGGAGGCTGTGTCCGCGGCCGAACGCAGTGCGGCCGCGGAACGGGCAGAGCGAGAAAAGCAGGAGGCACAGGTGGCGGAAGTGCGGCAAGAGCTCCAGGCTCTCATGGAGAAGCATGAGAGCTTGGAGCGCGACTCCAAGACTCGAGAGTCCGAGCTTGCCTCGGCTCTCGAAAGTGCCAAGTCTGCCAAGGCCGAGGCCCGTAAGGCCCTTCAGGAGGTTGAAGATGTGAAGAAGATAGCGGCGGGTAAGGCATTTTTCATGCAAAGCAAGCATGTTAATGTAAACTACCTGACACTTACCCGCATTCGGAGCTCTCCAGGGGCGTTTGCAGATCTGCCGCGTAGTGTGTCCGATGCCGCTGCATTCTACCGTGGCGAGGAGGGGAGCTCAACGGGGAAGGTCTTCTGGTCTCAGTACGCTGAGGCCGGCCATCCGGTGCCCCCAAGCGACCAGCTGAAGCAGCTGGTCGAACTCCACAAGGTAGCTGAGGAGGCCATGAAGGGCCTTATAGTCCGGCTGTGGCCTAGACAGGCCATGCCTGGGAGCTACTTCGGCCTCGTGCGGCGGCTAGTGGATGCGTGCCCCTAGGTGGAGGTCATCAGGCGCTCCGCCTGTATTAAAGGTGCTCGTCGGGCCCTTGCTCGCACAAAGGTGCACTGGGGCAGGCTGGATGCGGAGAGGCTTCTTACTGACCCGCCGCCACCAGGCAAGGAGTATCGTACGCCCGAAATGTATTATAAAACTGTCCTGAAGGGAGCCCGCGACATTGCGGACGAATGCCCTAGAGATGTAATTTTTGAGTGAACTCGCTGTGTATTATCCTGTGCGCTGAAACTTTGTTCATGTGCGCTTTAAGCAACGCTTGTTTAATTTAAAATATTACCTTCTGTGCGGCCGTTTATAAAATCTGAGAGATGGCAAGTCGTTGGCTTCAGCCCCCGAGCCGCAAGTGCTGGGGTGTTCGGGATAACTTGAGCACTCTTGTTCCCATTTTTGGGTCCATCTAGGGAGGCGCTCAACACAACGAACAAGGCAACCGGACTTATAATGCTTGAACACTCTCACTTAGCCATAGAATTCTATAATTTTAAATTTCGGCGAAGCCCCTAGTATTCGGGAGACCGAATTCGGGGCTCTATCCACGCCTTCGTCGGACATTATCCGGAACTTCGCTCGAAGCGGCGTGAGTCTTTAAGGACCCGAAAGGACCTCTCGAACAGCGACCAGTCTCTCGCCTTATCATGCCGGTCAGTTTTAGCTTTCTCCATTGAGGCGCTCGCCCAGCTCAACCGGGGCGCAATCGCAGTGGTTCTCCCAGTGCCACCTTAGCAGACGGAACGGAACGTAAGGCACCAAAACGTGGGAGCCGGGCGAACCCAACTATTGACCCAAGACATGATTCGGAGCCGATTCATATAATGCTATAAGTTCGGGGTGCCGCACTTGTGAAAGTGTTCGGACTTATCACACCATAATGTGGGGAACGTAAGCCCCTGGTGTATTAGGCCGTATCGAAATATACGGGTGCGAGATGTCATGTAATGAACATATATATGTAATAACAGGCAAAAAAGCTGCATCATTTATTAAAGGAAGTCTGCTGTGAGTGCGGACTGATACAAATAGTGCGGTAAGCACGGGTTTTGGACTAGTTAAACATGTCCCCCTCCAGGGATGGGCTGTGGACTTGGTGTATATAATAAAATTTAATGCTCGTAACTGAGACCACCTAAATGTTCGTCGCCGCATTCTTTCTTCCCCGGCTGTTGCATCATGAGTTTGGCAGGTTCACCGCCGGACAGGGCCTCTGGCGAACGGAGTCCTGTGTATACAAAAAAGGAAAATAATAATAAGAAAGAGTGACACACTTGCGAGCCCCTGGTGTGGTCGAGCCGCACTCTGGGTCCATTGTGGTCGTGCCCCTTCCCCTACGCCCATGGTATCTCAAAGCGTAATGATGTACGCGGAGGGTTGTTCTTGCAATCATGCGAGGGCGGGGGTTAGGGCCGCATTGCTACGCGTGCTTGGATCGTGCCAGGTGGTCTTGGTTGGTGTTGCTTCGGGCGCGTTTGGCTGTATCTGGCCGTTTAACGGCCGGACTCGAAAATTGCCTTAAAAGGCTGCTCTGTACTTCTGCCACGAGAGCCGCTGTATGTTCCTCCGTTCGGAGGGAGCGGTCCATATTTCCATTGACCGTGATGACTCCACGAGGGCCTGGCATAATGCGGCACCGTGTTGAACTTTGCAAACGCGGTTCGTCCGAGTAGAGCGTGGTAGCCGCTACGAAATGGGACTATGTCGAAGATTAACTCCTCGCTCCGGAAATTATCCGGGGATCCGAAGACAACTTCCAGTGTGACTGAGCCTGTACAACTGGCCTCCACACCTGGTATGATGCCTTTAAAGGTTGTCTTTGTAGGTTTAATCCTTGAGGGGTCTATGCCCATCTTGCGCACTGTATCCTGATAAAGCAGGTTCAGGCTACTGCAGCCGTCCATCAGGACTCTCGTGAGATGAAATACATCGACGATTGGGTCTAAAACCAATGCGGCGAATCCGCCATGGCGGATGCTGGTCGGATGGTCTCTTCGATCGAAAGTGATGGGACAAGAGGACCATGGATTGAACTTCGGGGCGAGTGGCTCCATCGCGTATACGTCCCTTAGTGCACGCTTCCGCTCCCTCTTGGGTATATGGGTTGCGTAAATCATGTTCACCGTCCGCACTTGTGGGGGGAAACCCTTCTGTCCTCTATTGTTCGGCGGTCGGGTCTCTTCCTCGTCATCGCTGTTTAGCCCCTTGTCGTTGTTTTCGGCAATTAACTTGCCTGCCTGCTTGAACACCCAGCAGTCTTTGTTGGTGTGATTAGCTGGCTTTTCAGGGGTGCCATGTATCTGGCATAAGCGATCGAGTATTCGGTCCAAATTGGACGGACCCAGAGTGGTTCTTTTGAATGGCTTCTTCCCGCTGACCGGGTTTAGATCCTCGGAATCTGGCGTTGACTGCCGTATCCTCCTTGTCGTCGCAGTTAATGCGGCGTTTATTTTTGCTTCGACGCGACCTGCCATTGTGGTCCTTAGTATCCGGACTGCCAGAATTTATACTGAGGTTGTTGCTGCGGGCAAGCCAGCTATCCTCTCCCACGCAAAAGCGGGTCATTAATGATGTGAGGGCTGCCATGGATTTCGGCTTTTCCTGTCCTAGGTGCCGGGCTAGCCACTCGTCGCGGATGTTATGTTTGAAGGCTGCGAGGGCCTCTGCATCCGGACAGTCGACGATTTGGTTTTTCTTTGTCAAGAACCGTGTCCAAAATTGTCTGGCCGATTCGTCTGGCTGCTGAATTATGTGGCTTAGGTCATCGGCGTCTGGTGGCCGCACATACGTGCCCTGGAAGTTGTCGAGGAATGCGGCTTCCAGGTCTTCCCAACACCTAATTGATTCTGCGGGCAAGCTGTTAAGCCAATGCCGAGCTGGTCCTTTAAGTTTGAGTGGGAGATACTTGATGGCATGGAGATCATCGCCGCGGGCCATATGGATGTGAAGGAGATAATCTTCGATCCAAACCGCGGGGTCTGTTGTGCCATCGTAGGATTCGATGTTTACGGGTTTGAACCCTTCAGGGATTTGATGATCCATTACTTCGTCAGTGAAGCATAGCGGGTGTGCGGCGCCTCTATACTGAGCAATATCGCGACGTAGCTCGAGAGAGCGTTGTCTGCTGTGTTCGGCCCGGCAGGGGTTATTGTATCCGGCGCGACGGTATTCGTCGTGGGTCTGGGGCGCCCACGTGATCCGTAGATGGATCTGGATTGCCTTGCTTTGTCCAACAATACGTCTCGCAAGTCCGGCGCGTTCCCTCTTGGCTTCGTACTTTTGGAGCGATGCCGGGGTGTGGTCTTGGTCGAGGGCCTGGATGCCTCTCTGTCGCGACCACGGGGTGGTCGGTCAGCCGTATCGTGCGCTGGTGATGAAGGTATGTATGCTTCTTCCTCTAATGGGGGAGCAACTTGCGTCTTGGGTAGCTTTTGGAGGGGCGTTCGAGTTTGTACTCTTCAGCCGCGAGGACCTCGGTCCATCGATCGGCCAGCAGGTCCTGATCAGCTTGAAGCTGGTGCTGCTTTCTCTTTAGGCTATTTGCCGTGGCGATAAGCATGCGTTTAAAACGCTCTTGTTCGACGGGATCCTCGGGCACGACGAATTCGTCGCCGTTGAGGCTTGCCTCGTCTTCGGAGGGAGGTGTATAGTTATATTCCTCGACCTCTTCGTCTGCCGCCCTCTCGTGAGGGCTTGCTTCTGCATCCTCCTGCGCTGAGTCTTGCTGGAGGGGATTTTCTTCGGCACTCTCTGGGGTATTATTATCTCCTGTGCCGGAATCTCCATTCTTGCTGTGGCGGGATTTAGAGCGGCGCCGCTGACGCCGGCGCTTGGGCTGTTTCTTTAAGGAATCTGCCTCCGCTGCTTCTTCGCCGTCCCCGTCTTTTGGGGTGTCCACCATGTATATGTCGTATGATGAGGTGGTCTTCTAGTGCCATGTAGGCGCTGGTTCCTGTTCGTCTCCGGCATCGTCGTCCATAGCGTCGATGTCTTCGGAGTCGTAGTCTAGCATGTCGGTTAGATCGTCGACAGTGGCTATAAAGTGGGTGGTGGGTGGGCTCTGAATTTCTTCGTCGTCCGTATCCCAGCCATCCTGGCCATAATCCGGCCAGGACTCTCCGGATAGCGAGAGATGCTTTAGCGAATTTAGGATGTCGCCGAAGGGCGAGTGTTGGAAGATGTCCGCGGTGGTGAATTCCATAACCGGCGCCCAATCAGATTCGATTGGCAGGGGCGCGGGAGGTCCGGAGTCCGGCAAGGAGTCCGGCACCTCGGAGTCACGAGCTTCGCGAGGGACAAGGTTAGTGTTCGGCTCCATCGCCGTAGGAGTTGCAGTCCCCGAGGCAGCGTCCAACCACCGGTCCTCGATCTAGGCGATCGACTCCGGACTAAGGGCCGGAGCGGATTCTTGTGCGGCCACCAAGGCACTGTTCGGCGGCAGAGCTATATCATGCCCATCGTAACAGTGCGGCGCGCTCGGCTGTGGCTCGGGCCCGTCGAAGATCAAGTCCCCGCGGATGTCGGCCGTGAAGTTTAGGCTTCCGAATCTGACCTGACGGCCAGGGGCGTAGCTTTCGATCTGCTCTAGATGGCCAAGTGAATTAGCCCGCAGTGCGAAGCCGCCGAATACGAAGATCTGTCCGGGTAGAAAAGTCTCACCCTGGACAGCATTGTTGATTGAAGATGCCATCGAGCCTATCGGTGACGACACAGAGGAACTCTCAATGAAAGCACCAATGTCGGTGTCAAAACCGGCGGATCTCGGGTAGGGGGTCCCGAACTGTGCGTCTAGGCGGATGGTAACAAGAGACAAGGGACATGATGTTTTACCCAGGTTCGGGCCCTCTTGATGGAGGTAAAACCCTACGTCCTGCTTGATTAATATTGATGATATGGGTAGTACAAGAGTGGATCTACCACGAGATCAAGGAGGCTAAACCCTAAAGCTAGCCTATGGTATGATTGTTGTAATGTATGTTGTGTCCTACGGACTAAAGCCCTCCAGTTTATATAGACACCGGAGAAGGCTAGGGTTACACAGAGTCGGTTACAATGGTAGGCGATCTACATATCCGTATCACCAAGCTTGCCTTCCACGCCAAGGAAAGTCCCATCCGGACACGGGACGGAGTCTTCAATCTTGTATCTTCGTAGTCTTGGAGTCCGGCGGACGATGATAGTCCGGCTGTACGGACACCCCCTAGTCCAGGACTCCCTCAGTGGCCTTCAGGATACAGAGGTTCCTGAGTCATTTTACCTGTTCTAGTAGCCACTGTAACAGCAAAATCATGTTTATTATTTAATTCATCGAGCAAATCACTTTGAGCTTTAAGTACTTGTTCTGCTTGAGTGGTAACCATAGAAGCATATTTACTAATGAGTTTAAGTTCACCCTTAACTTTAGACATATAATCACTCAAGTGTACAACCATAGAAGCATTACTTTTTAATTGTCTACTAACATAAGCATTGAAATTTTCTTGTCTACCATAAAGTCATCAAATTCATCCAAGCATTGGCTAGCAAACTTGGTAGACAGGATTTCAAATTTATCATATCTATAGAGAGAATTTACCTTTACTACCTGTGTAGGGTTACCAAAACCATGTGTTTCTTCAATAGGTGGTATATTAAGACCATGTATTTCTTCAACAGGAGGTAAATTCTTAACATCTTTAGCTCTAATACCTTTCTCTTTCATAGATTTCTTTGCCTCTTGCATATCTTCAGGACTGAGAAATAGAACACCCCTTTTCTTCGGAGTTGGTTTAGGAGTTGGCTCAGGAAGTGTCCAATTATTTTCATTAGTGAACATATTATTCAATTGCAATTCAGCTTATTCGACAGTTCTTTCCCTAAAAACACAACCAGCACAACTATCCAAGTGGTCCTTGGAAGAATCAGTTAGTCCATTATAAAAGATATCAAGTATTTCATTTTTCTTAAGAGGATGATCAGGCAAAGCATTAAATAACCAGAGAAGCCTCCCCCAGACTTGTGGGAGACTCTCTTCTTCAATTTGCACAAAATTATATATTTCCCTCAAGGCAGCTTGTTTCTTATGAGCAGGGAAATATATGGCAGAGAAGTAATAAATCATATCCCGGGGACTACGCACACAACCAGGATCAAGAGAATTAAACCAAGTTTTAGCATCACCCTTTAATGGGAATGGAAATATTTTAAGGATATAATAGTAGCAAGATTTCTCATCATTAGTGAACAGGGTGGCTATATCATTTACCTTAGTAAGATGTGCCACAACAGTTTCAGATTCATAGCCATAGAAAGGATCAGATTCAACCAAAGTAATTATCTCAGGGTGGACAGAGAAATCATAATCCTTATCAGTAACAAAGATAGGTGAATTAGCAAAAGCAGGGTCATATTTCATTCTAGTATTTTAGAGATTTCTGTTTCAGTTTAGCTAATAACTTCTTAAGATCAGATCTATCATTGCAAGAAAGAAAATCTCTAGCAGTTTCTTCATCCATAACATAACCCTCAGGAACAACAGGCAATTCATATTTAGGGGGAGAACCTTCATCATCACTATCATCAATAATATCAGTTTCAAGAATTTTATTCTCTCTAGCCCTAGCGAGTTGTTCATCAAGATATTCACCTAATGGCACAGTAGTATCAAGCACAGAAGTAGTTTCATCATAAGTATCATGCATAGTAGAAGTGGCATCATCAATAACATTCGACATATCAGAATTAATAGCAGAAGCAGGTTTAGGTGTCGCAAGCTTACTCATAACAGAAGGAGAATCTAGTGCAGAGCTAGATGGAAGTTCCTTACCTCCCCTCATAGTTGAGGGATAAATCTTAGTTCTTTTGTCTTTCAAGCTCCTCATAGTGATTAGCAGATATAAATCCCAAGTGACTCAAAGAATAGAACTATGCTCCCCGGCAACGGCGCCAGAAAATAGTCTTGATAACCCACAAGTATAGGGGGTCGCAACAATTTTTGAGGGTAGAGTATTCAACCCAAATTTATTGATTCGACACAAGGGGAGCCAAAGAATATTCTCAAGTATTAGCAGTTGAGTTGTCAATTCAACCAAACCTGGATAACTTAGTATCTTCACCAAAGTATTTAGTAGCAAAGTAGTATGGAAGTAACGGTAACAGTAGCAAAAGTAACAGTAGCAGTTTTGTAGTAATTGGAACAGTGGCAACGGTAAAGTAAATAAGGAAAGCACAATATATGAAAAGCTCGTAGGCATTGGATTAGTGATGGATAATCATGTCGGATGTGATTCCTCATGTAATAGTTATAACTAAGGGTGACACAGAGCTAGCTCCAATTCATCAATGTAATGTAGGCATGTATTCCGAATGTAGTCATACGTGCTTATGGAAAAGAACTTGCATGACATCTTTTGTCCTACCCTCCCGTGGCAGCGGGGTCCTAATGGAAATGAAGGGATATTAAGGCCTCCTTTTAATAGAGTACCGGACCAAAGAATTAACACTTAGTGAATACACGAACTCCTCAAATTAGGGTCATCACCGAGAAGTATCCCGATTATAGTCACTTCGGGGTTGTCGGATCATAACACATAATAGGTGACTATAGACTTGCAAGATAGGATCAAGAACTCACATATATTCATGAAAACATAATAGGTTCAGATCTGAAATCATGGCACTCGGGCCCTAGTGACAAGCATTAAGCATAGCAAAGTCATAGAAACATCAATCTCAGAACATAGTGGATACTAGGGATCAAACCCTAACAAAACTAACTTGATTACATGGTAAATCTCATCCATACCATCACCGTCCAGCAAGCCTACGATGGAATTACTCACGCACGGCGCTGAGCATCATGAAATTGGAGATGGAGGATGGTTGATGATGACGACGGCGTCGAATCCCCCTCTCCGGAGCCCCGAACGGACTCCAAATCAGCCCTCGTGAGAGAGATTAGGGCTTGGCGGCAGCTTCGTATCGTAAAACGCGATGAATCTTTCTCTCTGATTTTTTTTGTCCATGAAAGTGAATATATAGAGTTGGAGTCGACGTTGGTGGAAGTCCAGGTGGCCCACGAGGCAGGGGCGCGCCCTGGGGGGGCGCCCCCACCCTCGTGGACAGGGTGTGGGCCCCCTGGTGCTGATTCTTTTGCCAATATTTTTTATTAATCAGAAAAGTTGCTCTATGGATTTTCAGGTCATTTCGAGAACTTTTATTTCTGCACAAAAATAACACCATGGCAGTTCTACTGAAAACAGCGTCAGTGTGGGTTAGTACCATTCAAATCATGCAAGTTAGAGTCCAAAACATCGGCAAAAGTGTTTGGAAAAGTAGATACGATGGAGACGTATCACGCATGTAGCATGTACATGTACATACATCGGCCAGGGTGCAAGAAAGAAAATACGACCACATACGTACGTACGGGTGGGGTCTCGAGCGCGTACTCGCGCATATATATACGGATGGCCAAGGCTTGTTGACATGGAGAGGCAACAGACGGTAGCAACGGCGTCCTGTTCATCAAGCAGTGAACCAGCTGGGTCGGAACGGAGAAATATCGTCTTGTTCATCTGGAGCCAACCGGCTTGGATGGAACAACCAATGGAAACGAGGCCTGACATACCGCAGAATGGAGGAAACGGCCTTGTGTTCAACCGGCCACGGTCGAAACAAGATGTTGTTCATCTAGAGGGGTCTGGCTTACCGCAAAATGGAGGAAACGGACTTCTGTTGGACCTCCTACAGTCAAAACAGGGTCTTGTTGATCGGGAGGGGTGTGGCGTATCGCAAAACGGACGACACGAACTTGTGTTGGAGCGCTACGGTCGAAATGGGGGTCCTGTTCATTGGGAGGGGTGTGGCGTATCGCAAAATAGGACTCCACAGGATACTATTCTTCTCCACCGTCGACCTCCTCCAGCCTCCACAGGCCACTGTTCATCCAACGTCGACACCCTCCAGCCTCCAACTGCGACTGTTAATCCACGGTCTCCTGTTCATCCAGCCTCCACCACGCGCTCCTCCACTAGCTACTGTTCAACCAACCCTCTCCAGAGGGTCCTATTCAACCACCCCTCCATGGTCTACTATTCATCCAGCCCTCCACCGGCTACTGTTCAGCCAGCCCTCCACGGGGTCGTCCTATTCATCTAGCCCTCCACGGGGTCCTGTTCATCCACCCCCAACTGACTCGATTGGGGTCCTGTTCATCCAGCGGGAACACCACGGGGTCCTATTCATCCAACCCCCCACCAGGAACTATTCATCCAAACCCCCCAACAAGGCTCACTGTTCATCCAGAGATAGCATCGATTGGCTTCAGTTAGCGGCAGTAGTGAAGGAATTGCTCGATTGGGTTCAGTTAACAGCCATCGATCGATCGCTCGGGTTCAGTAACGCATAGCCTGCAGTGCAATCGCTCGGGTTCAGTTAGGCGACGCCTCGCTCGGGTTCAGTTAGAGCCCAACGCCTCGCACCCATGCATGTACGTGTACAAGAGAAACACGCATCGCTCGGCACCCGACCACCCACCGTAACCAGGAACTCCCCTATATTTTCCTCGCCCTCGCTTCTACCATGGTTTTTTCCGTCATGCACGACCCAAAGAATGTCATGTAGCTGCATCTCCGGCCCGCCCAGGAAGAAAAGCCCATTTTTTGTCATGATTTTTTGTCATAGAAGTACGAGCCCACCACATCTATGATGATACCAGGTTTTGTCACAAGTATCGTCATAGAAGTGTCATAAGCATGATAGAAAAAAAATATGTTCAGCCCAAAATGTCACATATGTGTATTTTTTGTAGTGTACTCACCCACATGTACCAATCTGAGGTTCTGGTACAAAGATTGAACACAAGAGATGAACTAGGGTTTGAGAGGAGATGGTGGTGGTGAATATGTTGATGAAGATTAGCCTCCGCAAAATGAGAGGGTTGTTGGTGGTGATGATGCCGATGATTTCCCCCTCCGGGAGGGAAGTTCCCCTGGCGAAATTGCTCCGCCGGAGGGAAAAAGTGCTCCTGCCCAAGTTCCGCTCGAGACGGCGGCGCTCTGTCCCAAAGTCCTCTCCTTATTTTTCCTAGGTCAAAATGACTTATATACCCGAAGAGGGGCACTGGAGGTGGGCTGGGCCAAGCACAACTCACAGGGCGCGCCTGGGCAGCCTGGCATGCCCTGGTGTATTGTGCTCACTAGGTGGGCCCCTCCAGTAGTTATTTGATCCAAAAATTCTTATTAATTCCATAAAATTTCCTAGTGAAGTTTCAGCTCATTTGGAATTGTGCAGAATAGGTAGCCTGACGTAGCTTTTTCAGCTCCTGATTTCCAGCTGCCGGAATTCTCCCTCTTTGAGTATACCTTGCATATTATGAGAGAAAATACATTAGAAATACTCCAAAAAGCATTATTATGAATAAGAACAATATAAATAACATAGGTAAATATGATGCGAAATTGACGTATCAACTCCCCCAAGCTTAGACCTCCCTTGTCCTCAAGCGAAAACCGATATCAGAAAACATGTCCACATACTTAGAGAGAGAGAGAGAGATGTGTCGATAAAAACAAATATAGACATAGAAGCATCATGTAAATTATTATAACAACAACAAACTTTAACATAAAACTTTTATCATAGACTTCTCATGAATAAGTAACAATTCATCACAACATCGAAGTATAAAGCATACTATTGGAAACCAACAAACTATGTTCTCAGTCAACTTTGCAACTACAATTCATCATCTTTTCAGGAACGGTCACGTACCGGAGCCTTTAGGCAAGTCCACATACTCAACCATCATATAGTCTTCTATGATTGCTAACACACCGCATACACATGAGCAAAATGTTTTAACCAGACACAGAAAGATAGGGGCTTATAATTTCGCCTCCCAACGAATTTACCTCAAGGGTGATGTCAACAATAATAACTCATGTTACCCATATCCAACTGGATATATGTGCCTAGATCTTTCCTCACCACATGATGCTTGCCAAAATAGAACAATAAAAAGGAACTGAGAGAAAAACTTTGACTCTTGCATGAAAGTAAATACATAAAAGTAAAAGATAGGCCCTTCGCAGAGGGAAGCAGAGGTTGCCATGCACTTTTTGTTTGTATGCTCAATCCCTTAGTGCAAAATAACATCACGTTATATTTCCCCTTATGATAGCAACCTTTATTATGCATTCTGTCGCTTTTACTCTTTGCCATCACAAGTTTGTACAACGCTCAATTTTCTCTTACACTAAATGGTCTAACACTTTTAGAAGCAATTTTTATTGCCTTATTGCACTGACGACAACTTACTTGAAGGATCTTACTCAATCCTTAGGTAGGTATGATGGACTTGAAAATAAGATTTGGGTTTAAGGATTTTTGGATGCACAAGTAGTATCTCTACTTAGTGCGGAAATTTTGGCAAGCAAAGATGGGGGGCAAGCACGACATGTTAAATGATCTATGAAAATATAACTTCTATGTGAATATGAACAAACATAAATCATTACGTTGTCTTCCTTGTCCAACGTCAACAATTTTGGCATATAATATTTTGATGGGGTCTCACAATCAGAAAAGATGTCCAAGATAGTGTATTTCCATGTGAATCTTCTCTTCCCTTATTAATTCTTTCATGAATTGCATCATTGACCAATGCTATATCTTTCTCATTTATTTCCTTTCTTTTTTGTTGAACATGAAAGTAAAGAAAACAAAACTCCAACTAAACTTTATTATATATCTCGCATATGATTACAAAGATAGATCACTAAGCAAACTCTCGAAAAGAAAAGATCAAACTGAACTTTTATTCACCTAAAGCAAAAGATAACTATGGACCGAACTAAGGTAAATAAAGGCAAAAGATAGTGGAGGTGATACGATACCGGGGCACCTCCCCCAAGCTTGGAGCTAGCCAAGGGGAGTCCCCATACCCAATACTCAATTTTCTTTTGGTAATGAAGAAGGAGGTGGTGGTGACGAAGTGGTAGCGGGTTTGTCCTTCTTCCTTAGCTTACACTCGAGGATGGAATTCTCCTCCTTCAATTCACCGATCTCCCGCTCAAGCTCCAATACCTTTTTGCATAAATCTTGCTTGTTTTCCTGCAAAAGACGAAAGGGGATAAACTATATCTTAGGTTTCTTTGCTTTGTTGGGGAGACTTGATGTCAGGACCCCGACTCAATGCCACAACGATCTAGTATGTAACACCTCATATCACTTTGCGGCCTCATGCACGGTATTCCCACGGGTGTCGCCTTACCAGGCCTGGGACCGTTTGCGCCTTTTGGCACACGTATATGATAGTGTCGCTAGCATCCATATGACAAGGAGCTCGGGCTAACATGGCTAGTCGTGAACCCAAAGTGGCACTAACTTACAGGGACAAGCATACATGACCCAGCAACGAACGTGTCGGTCATCAGCGAGTGAATCTGGGCTGTAGCAACTGGACTAGCAGGACTCCGATAAACCGGGCTATAGCAGGCTAACAGGACTCCGGTAAACACCACGTGACATTTCCCTGAAGGGATAGACACAGGAACAAAGAAGGACACATGCCGGCCAGCCTAAGTGTTCCGGAGCAGCAGCAAGCTACCAAGGCTCAGTGGAAGCACTAGGAGACATTTCCCGCTAAGAGAGGCTACCAAGGATAAACAACTAGATAGTCAGATCCCACACATACCAAGCATTCCAATAAAATACACACAATATGCTCGATATGTGCAAATACAACATGGCATCACAACATGACTCTACAACTCAAGTATTTTATTCAATAGGCTCCGAGGAGCGAGATATTACAAACATGGGTCTCACGACCCAACATTCAGAGCATACAAGTCAAAGCACATGCGGAAGCTTAACATGTCTGAGTACAGACAACTACAAATAAGAAAGGCTGAGTAGCCTAACTAACTACCAGATCCTGACAGGGGCATAAAATCATAGCTGAGGTAACAAGATAAACGTCGAAGTTCACGCGGAACTACTAGTGAGACTGAAGTCTCCCTGCAAAAACATAAAATAGGCAAATGTGAGTACAAATGTACCCAGCAAGACTTACATCAGAACTAACTACATATGCATCATTATCAACAAAGGGGATGGTGGGGTTTAACTGCAGCAAGCCAACTTTGACTCGGTAGCTATCCTGAACTACGATTGAAAGTAACTCTTTTCAGGTGGCGTACACGAGTCCACGTATTCAACATATCAATACGCTCCCGTCTCCCTACGAGAACAACATCCATAGCACTCACGCTTATCTTGCGCATTTTAGAGTATCCACTTTCACTTGTCTATGAACTATACAGGCAACCAGAAGTCCTTTACCACGGACATGGCTATTCGAATAGATGATGTTAACCCTGCAGGCGTGTACTTCTTCACACATGCTCCCACCACTTTCCGCCGTTTACATGACATGTACTCGGCAACCTTCAAGCGGAAGCCCAACGAGGGTGTCGGCCACGGCCTACCTAAACACTCAAGTCTCTAGTCCAGGTTTATCGCCTATTTAGGTTCCATCCGCAGGGAGTCCGGCCGAGGTTTCCACATACGGCCCCAAACGATGTGTACAGTGTTCCGCGACACCAAACGGGCGCCCGACATACCTGGCCACGTGCCTACCGCATCACAGCCCACCCCTCCGATCAGCGCTGCCCACGGCCTCCAGCATACTACAAACACTAGAAACTACTTGCAACTCCTGGACAGAGGACAAGGGTGATTAAGAAGCCGAGAGGGTCCATTGGTTTTGGGCCCAGTGCGTGGTAGTAACTGTTTCATGGATCAGAAACACACAACTCGGTTCCTGAGGACAACTTCAATGAGACAACCCACCATGTACTCCTACATGGCCTCTCACCGCTACCTTTACCAAATCGTGTTCACACACTTAGCTCACACACAGTAGAACATGTTCATCATATTCCAATTCATCCCTGATGAATCAGACCTGACACAACTCTAAGCAATAGCAGGCATGACAAACAAGCATGAATGAGTAGGCACATCAGGGCTCAAACAACTCCTACTCATGCTAGTGGGTTTCATCTATTTACTGTGGCAATGACAGGTCATGCAGAGGAAAAGGGGTTCAACTACCGCAGCAAGTAACACTTGAGTCATTGTTGTCCTAATGCAGTAAAAGAGAGCAGAAGCGAGAGAGTGGGGTTGTATCGGAATGAACAAGGGGGTTTTGCTTGCCTGGCACTTCTGAAGATAATAATGCTCTTCATCGGTGTCATCGATCTCATCGTCGGAACCACATTTACTAAGAGGGGACAAAACCGGCAAACAAGGAAGAAACACAATCAATGCAATGCAACAATATGATGCATGCTCATGACATGGCAATATGAGTGTGTTGGGCTAATGCAACTACAACCAGATGGGTTTCAGCCATTTTGAACCAAAGGTTCAACCCCGAACTCATCTTATTAATTTAAATAGTGTTGTATCATGTTTTGATATAAACAGCAGGTTTCAGTTTCTTTAACATGCATGAAACCAGTACAGATGGATAGATTGGATTTTTCTGATCATTTTTCATATATAAAACTTTGTATTTGGAGTTGCAGATTAATTTCTATGATTGTTAGAAGTTAGCACTATTTTCTGGAATTTTCTGAATTAAAATAAATCCAGAAAATAGATTATTGCGTCGGCATGACATCAGTCTGACATCAGCATGTCAACACCCCAGGTCCAGGTCAAACCTGACTAGTGTGTCCCACTAGTCAGCCTCACAGTGATGGCTAGGCTCATAGACATGTGGGGCCGGTCAAGGGCCACGTCAGCACGGTCAACTCTGACGTGTGGGTCCCGTTCAGTTATGAACTAATCTAAAGAGAGATTAAAAATAACCTAAACAAGCATAGGGGCCCACATGGCAGTGGCTCAACGGGTGCTTAGCGGTGTCATTAGTGCTAATTAAGTGTGCCACATCAGCAGTTGTCGCCGGCGACCACAACCACGGCAGGGACTCGCCGGAGTTGGTCGGGACGGCGCTACAGAGCACTACTTCGCGTGTGGTTTGCGGCTATGGCGAGATGGAGGTGTAGTGCATCTTCTTGGGCAAGCGCCAGGAGCCGAGGTGGCCTACAGAGACGGCAGCAACGATGGAGGCGGCGGCCGGAGCACTGGCTCGAGCGGGCGCGAGGCTGCGGTGCGCTGGGAGAGCAGCTGGCGCTGGCGCTGGCTTCCTGCAGAGCTGCTGAGTACAACTACGTGCTCGGTTGGGTCAGGCGAGGGTGCTAGCTGCGGCAGTGACGATCGCGGCAGCGGTGAGCTCACGGTTGGGGCGGTTAGCGCGGTTAGGGGAAGCAAACGACCGTGGGGAGAGGGTGAAATGGGGCAGGAGCTCACAGGGAGGTCTTCGAGCAGCTCAGTGGGTCCGGGGAGGCGGCGGAGACGGCGAATCGGACGGTGGCATCCGGCGGCCGTGGACGGGGAAGAAAGGTCGCCGCGTGGTCCTCGGGTCGTCCGGCCTTGCGTTGGTCAATGCAGAGGTGCGTGGGGTTGGGGCGGAGCACGGGGCACGGGAACAACTCCTGGGGAGCTCGGTGGCCACGGTGAACGGCGGCGGTGGTGACGACTGCGCTCAGGCGTTCGCAGGAGAGAGAGAGAGACGGGGAGGGGATGAGTGAGCGAGAGGGGGAGGCCGAGGGGATCCGGGGGGCGTGGCGTTTCTAGTCGGTCCGGGGCGAGGCGGCAAGCAGGAGATGGCCGGGAGCGTTCCGGCGCACGGCGGCCACACGCGTTGTCCCCCTGGCAGGAGGTAAGTGACGACTGGCAAAGGCCAGTGGGCTGGGCCTCTACTCGGCCGCCAGGCAAGTGGCCTCTAGCCTTCTCTCTCTCTCTCTCTCTCTCTCTCTCTCTCTCTCTCTCTCTTAGTTTTTTTTAGTTTTTCTATTATTCTGTAACTTCAGGGCTTTAATTAAAATACTAAAGCTAACTCAAAAATCATGAAACTTCTCATGCCCACTGTATGGAATATATCCAACAGGAAACATTTTGCTTAATGCTTATTTGGACATTTAAAATATTTTATAGCATTTAAATGTCCAAATGCAAATAACATATGATTTAAACCAGTGACCTTATGCTGTCCTAGAAAATTGTGCACCATTTTTGTCAGAGGTTCTAGACCAAGGCAAAGATGATGAACATTCTAGAAGGGCATTTCAGGTTCACTGAAAAGAATTTTAGTAAACCCTAGTTGGTTTAAGTGGTGCTGGGGGTTTCTGTCATCCCCATTTCAACTTTCTGGGAGAATTAAACATGATGCAATACCAGATGCTAGCACTAGGCAGACCAGAACTAGGGATGTGACTGTCGGATTTTGGGTTCCGGCAGACCCTTGAGGTTCGAACACTGGGGTGCGCATGGAGATCTCTCCCCTACCGGCTCACGTCTCGAAGTCTCGCAAGGATCTAAGCAAGAAAGATGAACACACAAGGGACACAAGATTTATACTGGTTCAGGCCACCATTGTGGTGTAATACCTTACTCTAGTGTGTGGTGTGGTGGATTGCCTCAGGGGCTGATGGTGAACAGTACAAAGGGAGAACAGCCTCGCGAAGGGCTGTTGTTGAGCTGGTGCGATGAACTGCTTGGGTGAGTTCAATCGCTTCTCTCTCTCTCTCTCTCTCTCTCTCTCTCTCTCTCTGGCCGATTTGTTTCTTGATCCCTCCAGATGCCTCTACCTTGTGGTGGTTAGTCCTATTTATAGAGCGAGGCCCTGGGCCTCTTCCCAAAAAATGAGCGGGAAGGGCGCCAACAATTGGCCATTTTGAAGGGGAACAACTGGTACACTTATCCTGACTAAAGTTGGTCTTCGGCTGCCAAAGGCCCTGACGGTGACGCCGCCCTGGGCTCCACGATGACCTCCATCCTGTCGTTCTGCTGGTCTTGGTCTCGTTGCACCGAAATGGTAACCTTTGCCTGATGCCTTGGCCTGCGCTCGCCCCCTTTGCACCGAAAGGGAAACAAGGACACTGCGCAGGCCGGCGCCCGCCTGGCGCCCGCCTGGCCTCGATCGTCATGGCTTGCGTCACGGGCCCCTCGAGAAGTGCCCTGCCTTGATCTCTCCGCCTCCTCGCGAGCCTGCCTGAGGAGGCTGCTCCTGAGGAAGCCTCCTGTCATCCGCCCCGCGAGGCTTGGCCCCTCGCGAGGGTCTTGAGCTTGACCTGACGAAGCTGGGCTGCATTGGGCCCCCACTTGAGCCACGCCGCTGGCCGCAGGCAGGCAAGTCTGGGGACCCCCGTTCCCAGAACACCGACAGTAGCCCCCGGGCCCAAGGCGCGCCCGGACTTGGCTTAGCAGAGAAGCGAAGGGGCAAGTGTGAAGCGCTACGGGCCCCAACAGCCTGCGGCCTTGAGCGCCGCGTAGCGGTTGATTGGACATGGGCGTCTCCGCTTCCCCACGATGCCTCATTATGCGCCCGGCTAGGCGGACCTATAGTTGCACACAGCTACTCCCCGTTCACCGCCCGCGCGCTTCCTGCCCTTCCTCCTTCCTCAAGCCTCAACCTCCGCCTCCAAAACAACTCGAGCTCTCCCCTTTTTCGACCGCCATGGCGCCAACCAAGAAGGAAAAGGGGAAGAAGCCCGCGCCTTCGTCCCGCTCGCCTCTGGCATTGGCCCCCGCCGTCGATCGGTCGATCATACTCAATCTCGAGGCCCTATGCAAGGTCCGCTCTGCTCTTGCCACCATCTTCAACGAGTGCGGCCGGACCACGGCCTGGCCTGCGTCCCATGCTTCTATTAATAGAGTCGTCACAGAGGTTTGGTTCTTTGCCGACGCCTTGTGGGCGGGTCTGGTTCCCCCTTTCTTTGCTTTCTTCAATGCGGTGCTCTCCCATTATCAGATCCACATGATGCACCTCGGGCCTGAGTCCATTACTCTCCTGGCTGTCTTTTCTTTTGTTTGCGAGGCAATGGTGGGCATTCCTCCTTCTGTTACCCTGCTGCGCCACTTGATTGATATTGATGATATGGGTAGTACAAGAGTAGATCTACCACTAGATCAAGGAGGCTAAACCCTAGAAGCTAGCCTATGGTATGATTGTTGTTCGTCCTATGGACTAAAACCCTCCGGTTTATATAGACACCGGAGAGGGCTAGGGTTACACAGAGTCGGTTACAATGGTAGGAGATCTACATATCCGTATGAAAAGCTTGCCTTGCACGCCAAGGAAAGTCCCCTCCGGACATGGGAGGAAGTCTTCAATCTTGTATCTTCATAGTCTTGGAGTCCGGCCAATGATGATAGTTCGGCTATCCGAACACCCCCTAGTCCAGGACTCCCTCAATAGCCCCTGAACCAGGCTTCAATGACGACGAGTCCGGCGCGCATATTGTCTTCGGCATTGTAAGGCGGGTTCCTCCTCCGAATAATTCATAGAAGATTGTGAACACCAGGGTAGTGTCCCCCTCTACAAAATAAATTCCACGTACCCCCGTAAAGAGAATAACATTTACACAACTTCAATCTGCTGACGTATTTCGTGGCATGACGTCACGCCACGACCAAGCCTTTACTCGAATTGTTTTTATTGTTCCACCTCAGCGCGTTTAGCGAAGCGGTTTCCTTGGCACGTCTTATCAAAGCAGAGATTGTGTCCCCTTATTCCGGGATTCTCATCAATACTGACATGGGTAACCCAACCGTGCCCGTTGCCACGCCCCCTCCATCGAAGGCGAGTTCCAAACGTTCACGGGGACGGCTCTTGGTATTCTACCCCTTTATAATGAGACCAAGGCCTGTTCCTTTTCTTCAATCCTTAATTGAACCCGCACCTCGCCCTGAGTTCCAACACCCAAGGCTCCAAATTCAGGCGCTTCAGACCTTCGACAATGTCCGGCTCCGACCTACAGGGCCGGTGGACGGAAGAGCACATGCTAAAGCTAAGAGACACCAGGTATCTAACCTGCGAGATTTCGCATAGGCTGCCCGCCCAAGGGCAAGTCATTCCCACCCCTGAGCCTGGCGAGAGCGTGGTGTTCTTGTCTCACTTCCGTCGGGGTTTAGGCTTCCCAATGGACCCCTTCATGAGGGGGCTCATGTTTTATTATGGGATGGAATTCCATGACTTGGCTCCGGAGTCCATCCTCCGCATCTCATCGTTTATTGTTGTCTGTGAAGCCTTCCTCCGCACTACCCCTCACTTCGGATTGTGGCTCAAGACCTTCGACGTGGAGCCAAAGATGATCGAGGGGCGACAGGCAGAGTGCGGAGGGGAAGTTATAAGCAAGAGGGCTGATACCCCATGGCCCGAGGGCTCTTTTCAAGAGGAGCTTGGTTTGTGGAAGCAGGAGTGGTTCTACATCACCGCTCCCAGGGGCACCAGGTAGGTGGCGCCACCTGCCTTTCGCTCGGGCCCTCCACAACGGCTGGCGTCATGGGTCAACAAAGGGCTTGACTGGGGACCGTCCAAGGACGTGCCACTATTGCAGGGCAGCATTCGAGACCTCCAAGAAAGGGAGATCAATCTGATCGTAGTGGCGCAGGTTATGCTGATTCGGCGCCTTCTGCCCTGCAAACGTCGCCCCCTCCGCCTGTGGGAATTCAATCCGGAGGGGCCGCGAGCTCTTCAACACTTCATGGGTGCGACACCCGTGGAGATGTATAAACTGTTATTCGGATCACAAGAGATGTATCCGGACTTGACTGGGGATGCCGGCCTAAGCTGCAATCGCCCGGATACTCAAGTAAGTAGTCCTGTGTCCGGACATACGTCTGTTTATTTATCATAGATTTGCCTATTAACCAGCTATCCCTTGAACAGGAGTGGATAGCGGAAGAAAAACTGATACGGTGTCCGGCCCCCCTCCCTGAGACCACGCCGGATCCCGTGTTAGCCAAGATGCTGTAGGTTGCGCCGTCAGAAGAGGGCGAAGGGGAAAACAGGAAAACTACCGCCTCCGCTAAAGAGGCTCTCAAGAAAGGGGGGATCGAGAATCCCTCCCTCCAGGGGGAGAAGAGGACCTCTTCCGACGATCCGAAGGCCAAGGCCTCAAAGCGGGGGAAGAAATCTTCATCGGAGGGTCCTGCGCCAAGAGAAGCCCCGGCCGCACTATTTTCCCAAGGGAATCAGCCCTCCAGTAAGCCGTAAGTAGAAAAGGGGAGTTTTGTAATAAGGGACATCCCTGTTTTTATTTCTGAGGATAACCGAAGTTCTTACCTTGTAGTTCGGATCTCAGCCCTTCTCAGCAGAGTTCATCTTCGGGGGATCTTTGTCTGGAGATGATGGAGAGCGAGACGGCTCCATCTGCCGCACCGTCAGGTGGGGCGGACGACCCTGAGGTGTCGTCGTGGAGGGTCTCCCAGAGTCCGGTGGGACCGGAGAGTTTGGCACCAACTGGTGTACGGCCGGAGGAGCTGAAGGATCTGCTCGAGAGGGCGTCTATCTCAGGAGATCACCGTACATTAATGAGTATGGTGATTGAAAGGATTTCGTCCGCTGAGAGCGGGTTGCATGAGGCCGTCAGAAGTTTGCTGACGGGGTTTGAGGTACGTAAAAATGATATACCTTTTGATAGTTTTGCACAAAGAATGCGCCCTATATAGATAGTAGCCCCTGAGACTCGGTACATTGTCAAAAGCGACAGCGTGCCGAGGATCATAATCTCAGTTATAAGATGTCGCCCTTCCTATTCAGGTGGCAGAACGTTCGGTGGCCAGCCGGACTGATAGAGTTGCCGAACTGAAGTGGCAACTCGACGTTGCGGATGCGGACATCGCGCTGGTCAATAAACGACTTGACGAGTCACAAGGTATGTGGCTTCATCGCGGACACCTTTGTAAGGGGGCTTGATGCCCGTGTCTTACAACTTGTATGCTTGTTGCAGATGGCGCCGCTGCTATGGAGGACCTTCGGGCGGAGCTTGCCCGAGCCAAGGAGCAAGCCAGGAAAAGTGATGCGGCTGTCTCGAAGGCGGCCGAGGAGCTAAAAGCCGAACAGGCTGCTCACTGCCGAAGCAGGGAGGAAATGGCCGAAATGGCCGTGAAGCTGAAGGATGCTACCGACCGCTATGAGTTTCTTGAAAGAGAATGCCGAGCGAGGCAAGAGGACCTGAAGAAGGCCACCGCCGAAGCCAAGGATGCCCGCTCTGCGATGAGGGCTATAAAGGAGGAGCTACGTCAGGCCGGAGACAGTGCGGCTGGAAAGCCCTTTCTGCTGCGTAGGAAGTTCACGGATCCGAAGTATGCTCAGTTGGGCCAGTTGTGGGGTGCGGAGGATGCTTATCTGAATTTGGCGGCGAGTGCAGCGGACACAGTCATGGACTTCCGAAGCCAAAAGGATCACGAAATGGAAGAGCTTTTTTGGTCTCAATTCCATAATCCGGAGCGTCCACTTCCGTTAACCGATCGGTTGGCTGAGAGGGCTGAGCTGAACACGTTGTCTGGACTTTCCATGAAGGATGTCGTGGATAATCTGTGGTCGGAAAGGCCCGAGCCGAAGAGTTATTTTGGCTTAGTGCAGCAGTTCCTTGATGCGGTGCCGCATATCAAGGCGATGAAGCGGTCGGCATGCATAGAGGGTGCACGGATGGCTCTCTCCCGTGTCAAAACATACTGGGCAGAGATGGATGCCACCGATGTTGCATCCCGGGATTCGGACAGAAGCCGATTACCCGCCGAGCACTATTTTGAGGAAGTCCTGCAGGGCGCTCGTTTAATAGAGTCGCAGTGCTCGAAGAACGTTATGTTCAAATGACATGTATGATTTGTAAAACCATATTTATAATATAAGGGCCTTTATACTTGTGCGTTCAAGTATTGAAATATCTCCTATGCGGCCGTTAATGTATATGTATATATAACCTGAAAGATGGCAGTCTTTGGCTTCATCCCCCACGCACATGGTGCAGGGGTGTTTTCAAAAAAGCGCATTTTCACGCTTAATCCAACATCTTAGTCCTGTGAAGGAGGTGGTACCGTAGCAAACTAGGCAACCGGACTATAATGCTTTATCACTTTCACTTAGCCATAGGAGTTCGAAGGTGGGGCTACGATATAGCCCCTAGGGGCACCGCGCTCTCCAAGTTCGGGGCGCGTGTGTGCCTGACCGGGAAACGGTCCTTCGTCAAAGCGGAGGAATTCTAGACATTCCGGTAGTCGATCGAGTGGTTGACCAGTCTCTCGCTATATCATGATAGTCAGTTTTCGGCTTTCTCTACTGAGGTGCTCGCTAGGCCGAACCGGGGCACAATCGCAGTAGTTCTCCTGGTGCCGCGTTAGCCGATAAAACGGAACGTAAGGCAGCAAAACACAGGAGCCGGGCAAACCCAACATTTGACCAAAGACATGATTCGGAGCTGATGCATATAAGGCCTAACTCGAGACGCCGAACACTCCCTAAGTTATTCGGTCTTTATGAAAACAGACAGAACGATGCCCTAAGCCCCTAGTGTGCAGGTACGCGCGACATCTTCTGACGCGGCCGATGCCAAAACGCCAGCCTCCTCCTCGGTTATGGTAAGAATTCGGGGGATGTGTGTCAACAAGAGACAGTAAAAAAGGTTTACGCAGGGTCTTAATCTGAAAAGAATCCTTGCAACGGGTCCCTGCTGCATGTCTGCGCCTGTGTCTCCGTTGTACTGTATCCTAGACGGGTGTAGCACGTTGTTCATCTGTAAAAGAGAAGAACTTAGTTTGAAAAAAGATCGTGCAAAAAATGTATTTAAAACAGAGTATGATTTAAAAAATGAATAAAATTGAGCTTTATTGGCTCCCATTCTTCGTTCGTGCAGCCCCTTGGAAAGGGGTACGCGGCTAGGAAGCCCCTTCTTTATTTATACCGGACTCGCCTGACCGTGTCCGGGGTCTGAATGACCTGTTTTAGGGGCTTTGATTAGCAAGGCCAAATTAGTGTGTGGCTGTCAAGGCAGTCTCACATTCTTCCGTGGTCGAGGAACACTCGAAGTTACCATTTAATGAGATGATGCCGCGTGGACCGGGCATTTTAAGTGTAAGAGACGCGTAATGCGGTATTGCGTTAAAGCGGGCGAAAGGTTCGCGTCCCAATAGTGCTTGATGGCTACTTTTAAATGGGGCGATATGGAAGATTAGCTTTTCGTGACGGAAGTTGTCGGATGAACCGAACACAACTTCTAGTAGTAAGGAGCCCGTACAATTGGCATAAGGGCATGGTGTCACTCCTTTAAAGGAAGTGCTGCTATGGCGAATTTTGGTAGGGTCTATCCCCATTCTGCGGATGGTGTCCTGGTATAGCAGGTTTATATCACTGCTGCCATCCATTAGGACTTGTGTAAATTGTAGTCCATCGATTATAGGATCCAATATCAAAGCAGTCCAACCTGTGTTTCGAATACTTCTGGAGTAATCCTGATGGTCGAAAGTAATTGGTTTTGACATCCAATTTCGGGACTTCGCTGGGGTTGACCGTGCGGCGCATACTTTAGTAGGTGCCGCCCTATTTTTCCTTGTTATCACTTGAAGTGAATTCACTGTTTTGACTTCCTGTGGGAAATTCTTTTGTTTTCCGGCGCTCTGCTTGTGGGGTTCAGGTCCTCGCTTGGTGTGTCGAGCCCCTTGTGTTCGGCGTTAAGTCGGCCGGACTGCTTGAAGACCCAACAATCTCTGTGGGTATGGTTTGTAGGCTTCCCGGGGGTACTGTGGATTTGACATATCCTGTCCAAGATTTTGTTTAGGTTGGATAGCTCGTCGCTGTTGTCCTTAAGAGGCAGTGTTTTGCTGTTCGGCCGAGAGCTTTTGAACCCGGCGTTGACTGCCGTGCTCTTTGGGCCATTTTCCTTAGTCCGGCACTGGTCTTTTCTGCGTCGTGGTTTCCCATTTCCATCCTTGACCTCGGATGTACTCGGGTCGCTGGTGCTGCATCTTGCCAGCCAGCTATCTTCTCCCGCGCAAAAGCGGGTCATGAGGCTTGTAAGTGCGGCCATTTTCCTTGGCTTTTCTTGGCCAAGGTGTCTGGCGAGCCATTCGTCTCGGACGTTATGTTTGAAGGCCGCTAAGGCTTCGGCGTCCGGACAGTCGACTATTTGGTTCTTTTTGGTGAGGAACCTGTTCCAGAATTTGCGGGCTGACTCTCCGGGCTGTTGAGTTATGTGACTTAAATCGTCTGCATCCGGAGGGCGGACATAAGTCCCCTGAAAATTTGCCCGAAACCCATCCTCTAGCTCTTCCCAACTTCCAATGGTATTTTCTGGGAGGCTTTTGAGCCAATGCCAGGCTGGCCCTTTGAGCTTGAGGGGCAAGTATTTTATGGCATGGAGGTCATCTCCTCTAGCCATATGTATGTGTAGGATGTAATCCTCAATCCAGACTCCGGGGTCTGTTGTTCCATCATATGCCTCTATGTTTACGGGCTTGAATCCCGCTGGAAATTCATGATCCAGTACCTCATCGGTGAAACATAGGGGGTGTGCGGCGCCCCTGTATTTGGGTGTACCGTTATTTTCGAACACTCGACGTGTTGTGTTGCTCCCTGGAGCCTTCTTTCTTGGCCCATAGATGGACCTGACCGGTCCATCCTTTTTGCGAGGATCCTTAGGCGGATTGCGTGCCGGCTTAAGTGCGGCGCCGCTTGCTGCTCTTTTCTTGTCATGTGGTCGTCTATCCGACCAGACGGCCTCTTTGTTTTTTGACTGTGGGGGCTCTACGGCCTCCTCGTCAAATTCGGACAATAGTTTGCGCTTCGGGTAGCTCTTTGTTTGGCGGCTATCGCCGTACTTGTCCGCGGTCTTGAGTACTTTGCTCCATCTCATTCTGAGTACGTCTTCCGCTGTTTTGAGCTTCCGCTTCTGCTTCTTCAGACTTCATGCGGTGGTGACAAGCCTTTTGTGAAGGTTCTTCTGTTCCAACGATGTGTCCGGCGTGAGATCATCCGGACCGTTGTTTTCACCGGGGATGGGTTGTTTATCCAATTCGTCCTGTTCGGATGGTTGCTTGGTGGCATGTTCGTCGTCCATTGGTTTGCCCTGCTCTACGGCTGGGTCTGTATGGTTGCTGTCGTTGTCGAGGCGGGACTTTGGGCGGCGCTTGCATCGCCGTTTCGGCTGTTTTTCGGGGGAATTATCCCTCGCATCATCAAGTTGTTCCTCGTTATCGCTTCCTTTTGGTGTATCCACCATATATACATCATGAGTTGAGGTGGCTTTCCAGTGCCCTGTGGGCGTTGGTTCTTGGTCGTCTCCGGCATCGTCGTCCATACCGTCGATGTCTTCGGAGTCGAAGTCTAGCATGTCGGTTAGGTCGTCGACAGTGGCTACGAAGTGGGTGGTGGGTGGGCTTTGAATTTCTTCGTTGTCCACATCCCAACCATCCTGGCCATAATCCGGCCAAATCTCTCCTGATAGAGAGAGGCACTTTAGCGCATTTAGGATGTCGCCGAAAGGCAAGTGCTGAAGGATGTCCGCAGCGGTGAACTCCATGATCGGCACCCAATCGGATTTGATTAGAAGGGGCGCGGGGGGTTCGGAATCCGGCGAGGAGTCTGGCACCTCAGAGTCACGAGCTTCGCAAGGGTTAGGGTCGGTATTCGGCTCCAACACCGTAGAGGTAGCAGCCCCCGAGGCGGTGTCTAGCCACCCATCCTCGATCGGCGCAGTCGGCTCCGAGTTAAGGGTCAGAGCGGACTCTTTTGCGGCCTTCAGGGCACTGTCCGGCAGCAGAACTAAATCATGCCCATCGTGATAGTGCGGCATGCTCGGCTGTGGCTCGAATCCGTCGAAGATCAAGTCTCCGCGGATGTCGGCCATATAGTTAAAACTTCCAAATCTGACATGATGGCCAGGGGCGTAGCTTTCGATCTGCTCCAGATGGCCAAGCGAATTGGCCCGTAGTGTGAAGCCACCGAATACAAAGATCCGCCCGGGGACAAAAGTCACACCCTGGACCGTGTTGTTGTTAATGATCGAAGGAGCCATCGGGCCTATGAGCGACGACACAGAGGAACTCTCAATGAAAGCACCAATGTCGTTGTCAAAACTGGCGGATCTCGGGTAGGGGGTCCCGAACTGTGCGTCTAGGCGGATGGTAACAGGAGACAAGGGACACGATGTTTTTACCCAGGTTCGGGCCCTCTCTATGGAGGTAAAAACCTACTCCTGCTTGATTGATATTGATGATATGGGTAGTACAAGAGTAGATCTACCACGAGATCAAGGAGGCTAAACCCTAGAAGCTAGCCTATGGTCTGATTGTTGTTCATCCTATGGACTAAAACCCTCCGGTTTATATAGACACCGGAGAGGGCTAGGGTTACACCGAGTCGGTTACAATGGTAGCAGATCTACATATCTGTATTGCCAAGCTTGCCTTCCACGCCAAGGAAATTCCCCTCCGGACACAGGACGAAGTCTTCAATCTTGTATCTTCATAGTCTTGGAGTCCGGCCAATGATGATAGTTCGGCTATCCGGACACCCCCTAGTCCAGGACTCCCTCACATACCCAAATCAAAGATTGGATAAGACCATAGCTCCAACAATTGATCACGAGGATAAATCGATGAAGGTATCATCTTTCTTCAACACACACACACAAGATATCCTTTTGAGGTGAACTAAGTGAATTAAGCATTTATCCTCCAACTCTCCAAGTTGTTGTTTAGCTTAGCCAACTAGCTCAGGGGTATCTGAAAGTGCAACTATCCCTAGGTGGTTTTGGTAATTCATAACAACATATATCTCATTGAGCTAATGCTATTCCAAGACTATTATTTCAGGAAAGCTCAATGAATGGCATGGCATGGATGATGAAAGTGGATCCCTCAAAATACTAATGACAAAGGATAGGCTCAAGCTCAAATGCTCAAGACTCTTCATTTTACATTTTAGTGATCCAAGATCACATTGAATCTATAGGAAAAGCCAATACTATCAAGGAGGGATGAGGTGTTGCTTAATGAGCCTCTTGCTTCATGTGCTTGGTGATTTGCTGCAAAAACCCTCAACTACTTTCTCACATCCACAAATGACCTAAACCTAAAGCCAAAATTTGTCAGGACCCCGACTCAATGTCACATCGATCTAGCCTGTAACACCTCATATCACTTTGCGGCCTCACGCACGGTATCCCCACGGGTGTCGCCTTACCTTTGCCCGGGACCGTTTGCGCCTTTTGGCACACATATATGATAGTGTCGCTAGCATCCATATGAAAAGGAGCCCGGGCTGACATGGGTAGTCGTAAACCCAAAGTGGCACAGACTTACAGGGACAGGCATCCATGACCCAACATCGAACGTGTCGGTCATCAGCGAGTAAGTTCCGGGCTGTAGCACTGGGCTAGCAGGACTCCGGTAAACCGGGCTGTAGCGGGCTAACAGGACTCCGGTACTCAACGCGTGACATTTCCCTGAAGGGACAGACACAGGAACGAAGAAGGACACATGCCGGCCAGCCTAAGTGTTCCGGAGCAGTAGCAAGCTACCATGGCTCAGTGGAAACACTAGGAGACATTTCCCGGTAAGAGAGGCTACTAAAGATAAACAACTAGATAGTCAGATCCCACACATACCAAGCATTTCAATCATACACACAATATGCTCGATATGTGTAAATACAACAAGGCATCACAACATGACTCTACAACACAAGTACTTTATTTAAGGCTCAGAGAGCCATACATAGCATACACACAAGTACGGGTCACACGGCCCACATTCAAGTGATACAAGCATACAAGCCAACAGTGGAAGTATCTTGTCTGAGTACAGACAACTAGTAAAATAAAAAGAGGCTTGGATAAGCCTAGCTATACTACATGGTCCTTCACATGCTCAGGATCACCACCTGGGCCTTAGTCTACTCATCGATGTCAACGTCTACGAAGAACCCGTCGGAAGGGGTTGTGGCATCTTCTGAAAAATGTAAATTAAAGCAAAATGAGTACAAAGGTACTCAGCATGACTTACATCAGATCCTACATACATGCACATTATCAAGAAGGGTTGGTGGGGTTATTGCAGCAAGCCAGCTTTGACTCTTGGCTAAGCTATCCTACGAGACTCCAACTTGAAATGGTTTTGCGCACACGAGTCCACTACTCACCACTTCAATACACTACCGAGGATCCACCTCCGTCTTCCTACGGAAGAGCCATCCTCGGCACTCACGCTTATCTTGAGGCTTTTAGTAGTTTCCATTTACTTGTCTATGAACTGTATGGGCAACCAAGTAGTCCTTTACCGCGGACGCGGCTATTCGAATAGATGATGTTAACCCTGCAGGGGTGTACTTCTTCATACATGTTTCCACCACTTACTGTCTGCACACGACATGTGCTCGACAGACTTCAAGCGAAAGCCAATGTGGGTGTAGACCACGACCTACCTAGACACCTAAGTCTCTAGTCCAGGTTTATCGCCTATTCAGGTTCCATCCGCAGGGAGTCCGGCCGAGGTTTCCACATACGGCCCCAAACGATGTGAACAGGGTTCCCGAGATACCAAACGGGCATCCGATACACCGTGCCACGTACCTACCGCATCACAGCCCACCCCTACGGTCAGCACTGTCCACGGCCTCCAGTAGGCTACAAACACCAGAAACTACTTGCAACTCCTGGACAGAGGACTAGGGTGAATAAGAAGTCGAGCGGGGTCATATTTCAGGGCCCAATGTATGGTAATAGCTGAATCTTAAATCACACATATAGATCTCAGTGCTTAAGGACGGCTTCAATGAAACAACCCACCATGTACTCCTACATGGCCTCTCATCGATACCTTTACCAAATCGTGTTCAACACATTACTCCCATACTGACACGATCATTTCACTCTAGCCCATCACCCAGATGAACTAGACCTGACACGACTCTAAGCATAGCAGGCATAGCAAGGTAGGAACAACACAATCATAAGGCTCAATCAACTCCTACACATGCTAGTGGGTTTCATCTAGTTACTGTGGCAATGACAGGTCATGCAGAGGAAATGGGTTCAACTACCGCAGCACACAGCAGTTTGAATCGCGTTTTCTTAATGCAGTAAAAGAGAGCAGGAGCAAGAACATGGGATTGTATCGATATGATCAAATGGTTGGTTGCTTGCCTGATGGGTCGGTGCACTGGTATTGTTCTTGGTTGGGGTAATCACGGTACTCCTCGGGGGCAGGACCTGCCGCAGAGAGCACCGATACAAAAACATTACCAAACAGTATGCAACAATATGATGCATGCATGAGACATGGAAAAATGAGTGTATTGGGCTAATGCAACTAAGAACAGATGGGTTTGAACTAATTTGAACCAAAGATTCAAAGTTCAAACTCATAAGTTGCCATTTTAAGTGTTTTATCTCGTTTGTGATAAACATCATGTTAGCTTGTTTAAACATGCATGAAACCAGTACAGATGGATAGATTGGATTTTTCTGATCACTTTTCATATATTACACTTTGCATTTGGAGCTACAGATTAATTTATATGATTTTTTTGAAGTTTGTAGCATTTTCTCGAATTTCCTATGTAAATATAATTCCAGTAAATAATTTACTGCGTCAGCATTACGTCAGGATGACGTCAGTGGTCAACGAAGCTGGTCCAGGTCAAACTGAACAGTGGGTCCCGCATGTTAGTAGTTAATTAAACTAACTAAATTAAGTTAAAACTAATCTGGGTTAATTAGCAGAGGGGCCCCACATGTCATAGACTCAGGGGAGTCAACCTGGGCCCACCCTGGTCAAAGTCAAGGTCAAACTCGCCGGCATCTAGCCGCCGGCGAGGCCAGACGCGGCGGAGGAAGTGCATTTATGCATTCCGGCGTCCAAATGGACGGCGGAGAGCACCTACGTGAAGCTGGGGACGAGCCGCAGCTCTTGGTGGTGGTGGTTGAGCTCGGGGTAGCCGGAAACGTCGCCGGCGACGACTTTGGCGGTCACCGGAGTCGGGTGGAAACGGATCCGAGGCTACGGGGCACGGCGAGGCACGTGGTGAGGTGCGTTGGGCCCCTGGGGGTGCGGTGAGTGCGTTAGACACGGCGGGGTGGCCGGTGGTTGGCCGAAGACACGTCGGCGACAAGCTCGGCGGCGGCGTGTGCGGTGAAGCTCCGTGCGCTCGCTGTGGTGCACGAGAGCAAGAAAAGAAAGGGGGAGGAGATAGCCAGGCTCACAGCGGTCTTGGGGAAGCTGATGGCACGGTCGGGGACGAGCTGGTGCGGCGGCGACGGCGAAAGGGATCTCCGGCGGTGGCGAGGTCGAACGGGGTCGGTGCGGTGGCTTCGGGGCAAGATAGCACTCGGGGCTCGGCTTGCTCGACGGAGAGGAGGGCGGCGAAGCTCCTGGACTGTTGACACCAGATTTTGGCACAGTCAAGAACTTAATTAATATGCCCTCAAATGAAGAAGTGATCTACATAAAAAAGTTCCGTGTTGTCGATATAAACATCTTTGAAGTTTGGGTCATCGCCATCCGATCTCATCTCGAAGGTCGAAGTTGTGTTTGAAATACTGAGATTTTGTATTCAAAACTCTATTCGGCTCATTACGCCCTCCAGACAGCCTCGTATGGAAAAATGATCTACATGGATGTTCTTCGTCTCGTCGAAACGATCAATTTCGATATAAAAATCGTTCAAGTCCGAGTTCGTATGCAAAAGTTAGAGCCATCGGAATGTAGCCCTGCCAGGAGGCGAAGTGTGGCGCGCCCCACCAGACGCCATGTCTGATGGGTAGCGCGAGGGACGGATGTTTTGCGTCACAGTCCGTTTTGCGCGAGCTATTTGACCCTCAAGATGACCTCTGATAAAAAATCGTTCAACATGAAAGTTTTTCGTCTCGTCGAAACGGTCAAGATTGCTTTTGGACTCCTTTCCATCCGAGGTCGTTTACTGCCTCAAACAAGACCCACAAGGTGCAGCAAGGTTGTAAACCGAACCGTTTTGGAAAGTTCGGATAGAACCAGTCCGAATTTGCCTAGATGAATCCTTTTCTTGTACGGGAAGTCCAGCCGCCTCTTATATATGTTGGGGGTGACGGCCGATTGAACAACACACAATCGCAAACACATCTACAACTTTTTCATCTACGTTTTGTCCCTCCCTCGTTCTTGCTCCCTTGTTCTTCGTCGTTCTTCATGTTGGAGAGCTGCGAATACCGAGGCTCTAGGGGCGGCTTGACCGACCTAGGGCGGCCCATAGCCGCCGCACTCCCCGACGGGGTCCCTCCCGGGAGTGTAGGGTTTCGGGTCCTCAAAAGCTCTCGCCGGTCGACTTGCGAATCGCGCTTCCGGTGAGACTCCTTCGACATGAGTTGCGGTGCATCACCCCCGATGTCGAGGGTACACGTGACGTGTTCGTGTGCGAACACACTTTTTGGCGACTCCGCTGGGGAATCAAGATCAATCCTTATCATCCACCATGTCTGATCTTCCCAAGCCATCTGAGGTAGACGCCGATAACATCATTAAGCCCAATCTTGATGAGATATCGGCCGATCATCGCCAAGTCTATGAGGAGTAAAAGAAGGCGCGCGAGGAGAAGGACTTGCAGGAGTTCCTTGCAAAGTTCAAGAAGGATCGCCAAGGCAACATCACTCCGATTGAAGAAATCAAGTTCCCTCCTCTTCAAGCCGAGCAGGTTAAACGCTCTGTAAGTACTGCCTTTTCTCCTGAGCAGTGGGCTGAGATTGAAAGTCGTATTGCTGATGGTAACAATCTAGTCTATCAAACTTTCATAGAAAATACTAATGCTCAGAAGAATACATCTCAATCGTCTAGTGGTAATGATGGTGTAGCTGCTAGTGTGCGAAACCCTAATCTGGCTTTACCTATTGCATCGGCGCCTCCCGTGCCGATGGCTTATTATCCTACCCAAACAAATCAGATTGTGACTGCATCCATCAACCCTATTATAAGCATGCCAGGTTCGGTGGCAACACCGAACCAAACCCTACCTACAGCTACAACCGCTCGACCACTACTAAATTATGGGTCGACATACATGCCACAATTCCTACCTACAGCTAGTAACCCTACTCCTCCTATGCCACTGCCACAAGCTTCATCGTCCACGATGGATGATGGTCTAGCTAATCTTAGAGAGGAGATTGCTAAGATGCTTCGAGAGAATTTTGGAGTTGAGTTACCTCGGAATCGGATTTACCAAAAGCCATACCCCGAGTACTTTGATGCCATCCAGTGCCCTCCAGGATATAAAATTCCAGATTTTGTTAAATTTAATGGAGAAGGCACAAAAACCACATGGGAGCATGTTAGTCAATATTTAGCACAATTGGGTGAGGTAGGCTCATCGAATGAATTGAAAGTGCGTTTATTTCCTTTATCATTAACTGGTACCGCATTTTCATGGTTTTCTTCTTTACCACATGGTTCCATTCGGGTTTGGTCGCAGCTAGAGCAGAAGTTTCATGATCACTTTTATAGCAGCGACAACGAACTCAAGTTGTCACATCTAACATCGGTTAAACAGAAGCATGATGAATCGGTCTCCGATTACGTCAAGAGATTTAGAGAAACAAAAAACTGGTGTTTTAGTTTGGTGATAACCGAGAGAGACTTAGCAGACCTAGTGCTGAGTGGTTTGAGGACTCCCATTAGAGAAAAGCTAGAAGGGTATGAGTTCTTAAATATCAACCAAGTCTTACAAAGGGCTTTGGCTCAGGAAAGCCGAAGCAAAGACCTCAGAGAAGTGCATAGATACAAAACCGATCGTCCAAAGATGAATATGGTGGAATATGATAGTGATCACTCGGACGATGAGGGTGATGTTTTTGCTACTGAATTTGTTTGGCCGTCTAAGGCCAAACCCTTTACTTGCAATGATCTGAAACCGATTCATAAGAATCGTGATGAAGAGATGAAGTTTACTTTTAACATTGCTAAGTGTGACAGAATATTTGATGCTTTGCTGCAGGCTAAGATTATTAGAATATCTCATACTTTACCACCGTTTGAAGAGCTGAAACGGCACGCTTATTACAAGTATCATAATTCTTTTTCTCATGCTACTAATGATTGCAATGTTTTTCGACGGCAGATACAATCGGCCATTAATGACGGACGATTGAACTTTTCTGAGATGCAAGTTGATAAACAGCCCTTTCCAATGAATACCATGGAGTTGGAGGGGAAGAAACTACTCACTCGGCCAGAGGTTGCCGAATCTGCTAATAAAGCTAATGTCATTGTTGGTGAGCCCAAGAAAGACAAGGAGGGCGACAAGGTCTTGGGGAGACAGGTTGTGCTTGACAAGCAACCCGGTGGTAAGGAGATAATCAAAATCACCATCAAGAATCCTACACTTGGGGGGCAACCACAAGTGCAAGAGAACACTCATGTCAAATTTGTTAAGCCCAAGAGTCCAGAGGTTGGCAAGTGGAAGACGAATGAAGCTAAAGTGCAGCGCAAGAGAATCGAGCCAACTTTTGATATGTTGTTGTCCAAGTATGCCAATCAAGCGGCCGGTTCTAGCTCTAACCGGTCATAAAATTTGAAGCGCTCGAGATCACCTCCGAGGGAAGAATCTCATCATCACGCAAGGCCATATGGGTCATGGGCACCAGGACCATGGATGGTGCCGCCCCCTATGCGCCATACTACATGGGAGGCTTCAATGGGGGATGGGGGCAGCCCCCAATGGCCCCTTATGCTTTTCATCCGGGTTGGGCAGAACCAAGGAGGCCTATTCATGAGAGACTTTCTTATCCCACACGAGGCCGTTTGAACAATGGTGTCAATCGGCCAATGCAAGATAATCAAAAAGGGTCAACCGGCAAGTGTGGCGTGCCAAATCACCAAGTGCTGAAATTTCAGAGCCTAGCAAGCAAAAGGAGAAGAATGCTAGTGGTGAAACTATTATGATAGGCACTAAAGAATTAATAATCAAAGAGTCGATTATTGTTGATAATCCGGCTGATTCTAATAAAGATGTGGCTGAGGTCCAGCAAGGCCCCATGGCTAATGATCAGGAAGCTAGCATAAGCAAGGCCAAGTCGAGGGATCCAAAATATACTCAGCCTAAGTGGTGTCCTTCCGATTTGACCAAGGCGCAAAAAAGGAGATTGCAGCGCATGAGGAGTCATGAGGAGGAACAAGAAGCAGAAAAGCTAAGGGATAAATTATTCAATGAAAGCCGTCCCATGGTACCCCCAAAACAAGTGTGGAGGCCAAAGCAAAAGGAAAACATTGCAGCTTCTACATTGATCATAGCAACACCTACACCACCAACGGAGGACGATGTGGCTACTATTACATCGTCCACTTTGCCTACTACTTCCTCTTCCCTTGAAGATATTTCGGAGTCAGTGGACATGCTTGCGGAAGGAGATGAAATGCTTGATTATGAGTCTACACCAGTTCATGAAGGTATGGATATTAATATGGTGTATTACTTACCCGCTGAATTTTGTGCTATAGATGAAGAAGGGGAAGTAGCTCAGCTAGATTTTGGTCCTAAAAATGCTATATTCGAGAAGCCAAAAGAACCGGTGACGCACTTGAAGCCATTGTTCCTTAAAGGTCATATTAATGGATCGCCGGTTGCTAGAATGCTTGTCGATGGTGGTGCTGTGGTGAATCTTATGCCATATTCGGTCTTCAAAAAATTGGGGCTGCGTGATGAAGAGTTAATAAAGACCAACATGGTGCTTAATGGATTTGAAGGCAAAGCAAAAACTGAAGCCAAAGGTGTGATGTATGTGGAGCTTACGGTGGGAAGCAAAACTTTGGCTACCGCATTCTTTGTCGCCGAGGTGCAAGGTAACTACAATGTGATATTAGGCCGCGATTGGGTTCATGCGAACCAATGCGTGCCATCTACTATGCACCAGTTTTTGATTCAATGGGTTGATGATGAAGTAGAAGTCATTCATGCGGATAATTCGGCTTGTGTTGCTTTGGCCGATGCATCGGTGGATTGGCAACATCCCAATGCTACTTGCTTGACGGGGCGTGACTTATCAGAATATGATTTTCTTAGCGCCACAAAAAGTGGTTTCGTGCCCGTTTCTTTAAAGCCGGTTGGCGATAATCGGCTCCAAGGTATGATGTATTTAAATGGATCCTAACTCAGAGTGGTTACAAAAGCGTCTTGTAGAATATCGGTCCAATGAGAACGATATGTATGAGTCCATAGAGGAGTTAGATGACATGGATAAGTTAGGACAAGGTTTTACATCGGCCGATCCATTAGAAGAGATAGATATAGGAGATGGTTCAATTCCTAGGCCGACATTTGTAAACGAAAATTTAAGAGCCGATCATAAGGCTAAGTTGATCGAGCTATTGAAAGAATATGTTTGTTGCTTTGCATGGGAATATCATGAGATGCCGGGTTTAAGCCGAGAGCTAGTGGAGCATCGGTTACCTATAAAGGCCGGTTTTAGACCATACAAGCAATCGGCCAGAAAGTTTAATCCAAAAACGTATGACCGGATCAAGGAAGAGATCGGTCGTTTGCTTAAAGCTAATTTTATTAGACCTTGCAGGTATGCCGAGTGGATTTCTAACATTGTACCAGTAGAGAAGAAAGGCTCTGGCAAGTTGAGGGTGTGCATTGATTTCAGAGATTTGAATAGAGCTACACCTAAAGATGAGTATCCCATGCCAATAGCCGATATGCTTATTAATGATGCTTCTGGACATAAGGTCATTAGCTTTCTTGATGGTAATGCGGGGTATAACCAGATTTTTATGGCCGAAGAGGACATGTCCAAAACGGCTTTTCGATGTCCCGGTTTTCTTGGTTTATTTGAGTGGACAGTGATGACCTTTGGATTAAAAAATGCCGGTGCCACGTATCAAAGGGCTATGAATTTAATTTTTCATGATTTACTTGGTGTTATACTTGAGGTTTATATTGATGATATTGTTGTCAAATCGGATGCTTTTGAATCTCACTTAGCCGATTTGCGTTTGGCTTTTGAAAGAATGAAGAAATATGGGCTGAAAATGAATCCTTTGAAGTGTGCCTTTGGTGTATCGGCTGGGAAGTTTCTGGGTTTCATTATTCATGAAGATGGCGTGGAAATTGATCCCAAAAAGATAGAAGCTATACAGAAAGTAGGGGCTCCAACATGCAAGAGAGATATGCAAAAATTCCTTGGCAAGGTCAATTATTTGAGGAGGTTCATAGCCAATCTATCAGGGAAGGTTGATGCATTTACTCCTATCCTTCGGTTAAAGAATGATGTTGATTTTACTTGGGGGGCAAAACAGCAAGAGGCATTTGATATGATTAAGAAATATTTGTGCACTCCTCCGGTTATGAAAGCGCCCAGGCACAGGGAGCCATTTAGACTTTACATTGCAGCGGAGGAAGGTGTTATTGGTGCTGTTTTGACTCAAGAGACCGAAGGAAAGGAGCATGCTATTACTTATTTGAGCCGACGGTTATTGGACGCCGAGACAAGGTATACATTTATTGAGAAACTATGCTTATGCTTATATTATGCTTGCACAAAATTGAGACATTATCTAGTGCCTAGTACTTGCATTATAGCTTGTCAAACTGATGTCATCAAATACATGTTGCATAGGCCAATTCTTAGTGGTAGAATTGGCAAGTGGGCTTATGCTTTAATTGAATATGATTTGGCTTATGAATCTCTGAAATCCATGAAAGGCCAAATTGTTGCTAATTTTATTGTTGAGCATCGGATTGATGACAAGCATGATATTGATATAAACCTTGTCTCATTAGTACCATGGAGATTATATTTTGATGGTTCAGTGTGTAGCAATGGCCAAGGTGTTGGTATTGTTTATATATCTCCTCATGGTGCTGTTTTTGAAGCCTCATGCCGCTTAGAATACTTTTGCACAAATAATCAAGCCGAATATGAAGCATTGTTATTCGGCTTAGAGATGTTGCTTGCCATAGGTGCTACACATATTGAGGCTTTTGGTGATTCGTTATTAGTAGTGCAACAAATATCCAAAGTCTTTAAATGTTTTGACGAATCACTTAATGTTTATCTTGATAAATGTCTAGATATAATTTCAGATTTGGATTATTTTAGCATTGCTCATATATCTAGACATGACAATTGGAGAGCAAATGAGTTGGCACAACAAGCATCCGGCTATCATGTTGATCGTGGCATGTTTCATATTTCTCAAAGGCCGATGTCTAGTCTTGCCAACGTAGGGGAGGCCGAACCAGAGCCCACCGTTTCGGCCACTAATGAAAAATTTAATGCAGGAGAAAGTCAAGACTGGAGGAAACCCATTATTGATTATTTGTGTGATCCTAGTAAAAGGGTGGACAGGACTGTTCGGCGTATGGCTTTCAAATACACAATGAGAGATGATGGTCTCTATCGCCGAACGGTTGATGATGTTCTTTTAAAGTGCTTGGACGAGGACCAAGCGAGAGTTGCTATGGGAGAGGTCCATGAAGGTATTTGTGGCACTCATCAGTCGGCTCCCAAGATGAAATGGCTATTACGACGTGCTGGGTTTTATTGGCCGACGATGGTTAATGATTGCTTCCGGTATTATAAAGGGTGTGAAGCTTGTCAAAAGTTTGGTGATATTCAGTTGGCTCCCGCTGCTATGTTACATCCTATTATCAAGCCGTGGCCTTTTAGAGGTTGGGGATTAGACTTTATTGGAGAGATTCATCCTTCTTCTTCAAAGGGGCATCGGTTCATGTTGGTGGCGACTGATTATTTCACTAAATGGTCTGAAGCAATACCACTCAAAAATATGACGCATACAGAGGTAATTCAATTCATAACTGAGCATATTATTCATAGATTCGGCATTCCTCAAATATTAACTACGGACCAAGGTTCATCCTTTATGTCACATCAAGTCAGAGAATTTGCTGAATCATATAAGATAAAGTTGCTCAATTCCTCTCCATATTATGCCCAAGCCAATGGACAAGCTGAGTCTAGTAATAAAATATTAATCAAGCTCATCAAGAAGAAGATTGAGGATAATCCAAGGAGATGGCATGAGCTATTGTCCCAAGCTTTGTGGGCACATAGGATCTCAAGGCATGGTGCTACAAAGGTGACTCCATATGAGCTCGTATATGGTCAGGAGGCCGTTTTACCAGTGGAAGTGAATTTGAATGCTTTGAGAATAGCCAAACAAAATGATTTATCGGCGGTGGACTTCTATAACTTGATGATGGACAATATTGATGAAGTCGCCGATAAACGTTTGTCTGCTTTGAATGCCATAGAGAGAGATAAGTTGAGGGTGGCAAGAGCTTACAATAAGAAGGTCAAGTTGAAGAATTTTCAAGTTGGCGATCTTGTGTGGAAGGTGATTCTACCAATTGGTTCAAAAGATAGAAAATTCGGGAAGTGGTCTCCAAGTTGGGAAGGTCCTTTTAAGATTACAAGAGTGGTTCCCGGAAACTCATATTTGGTGGAATCCGTACAAGGCATATTATTACCTCGAGCTCTCAATGGCAAATATTTAAAGAAATATCACCCAAGTGTGTGGCAAGAAGCCTAGATAGGCAATGGCCGATATATTCACTATCGTCCTAAGAAAGACATGGCCGATAAATAACTATCGCCCTTAGCATAAACATGGCCGATATATAATTATCGCCCTAAGAAACTGTAAATGGCCGATGGAGTGTTGACATCGTCCTGAGAACAAACATGGTACAAGTTATTTTTCGGCACGCTAGCTTTGCCGAAAAACAGGGGGGCATGTGTTGACACCAGATTTTGGCACGGTCAAGAACTTAATTAATATGTCCTCAAATGAAGAAGTGATCTACATAAAAAAGTTCCGTGTTGTCGATATAAACATCTTTGAAGTTTGGGTCATCGCCATCCGATCTCATCTCGAAGGCCGAAGTTGTGTTTGAAATACTGAGATTTTGTATTCAAAACACTATTCGGCTCATTACGCCCTCAAGACAGCCTCGTATGGAAAAATGATCTACACGGATTGTCTTCGTCTCGTCGAAACGATCGATTTCGATATAAAAATCGTTCAAATCCGAGTTCGTATGCAAAAGTTAGAGCCATCGGAATGTAGCCCTGCCAGGAGGCAAAGTGTGGCGCGCCCCACCAGACGCCATGTCTGATGGGTAGCGCGAGGGACGGATGTTTTGCGTCACAGTCCGTTTTGCGCGAGCTATTTGACCCTCAAGATGACCTCTGATAAAAAATCGTTCAACATGAAAGTTTTTCGTCTCGTCGAAACGGTCAAGATTGCTTTTGGACTCGTTTCCATCCGAGGTCGTTTACTGCCTCAAACATGACCCGCAAGGTGCAGCCAGGTTGTAAACCGAACCGTTTTGGAAAGTTCGGATAAAACCAGTCCGAATTTGACTAGGGTTTTGGACGTGAATTGATGCAATTTTATTGTAAGGAAAGCCTAGATGAATCCTTTTCTTGTACGGGAAGTCCAGCCGCCTCTTATATATGTTGGGGGTGACGGCCGATTGAACAACACACAATCGCAAACACATCTACAACTTTTTCATCTACGTCTTGTCCCTCCCTCGTTCTTGCTCCCTCGTCCTTCGTTGTTCTTCGTGTTGGAGAGCTGCGGACCGCGAGGCTCTAGGGGCGGCTTGACCGACCTAGGGCAGCCCATAGCCGCCGCACTCCCCGACGGGGTCCCTCCCGGGAGTGTAGGGTTTCGGGTCCTCAAAAGCTCTCGCCGGTCGACTTCCGAAACGCGCTTCCGGTGAGACTCCTTCGACGTGAGCTGCAGTGCATCACCCCCGATGTCGAGGGTACACGTGACGTGTTCGTGTGCGAACATGGACACGGTGGCTCGGCGCAGGGTTGACGGAGAGCGCGACTACGGTGGCGGTGGCGTCGGCCATGGTGCGGGAGAGCGAGGGAGAGGAGCTGGAGAGGAGGGGGCGTGTCTGTGAGCTCGAGGGGGAGATGGGCGTTCGATCCAGGGCGGCAGAACGGCGAGAGGAGGAAGGAGAGCGGCAGGCAGCTGCGTGGCGCGCTGCGGTGCCGATGTCGAGCACCTTGGCTGCCTGCATGGCAAAGCCAAGCAGCTCGTTGGAGCGGTGGCTGGGCTGGGCCGGCTAGGTGGGCTGGCTGGTGGGCTGCCAGGTTAGTTCCCTCTCTCTCTTTTCTTTTCTGTTTTTTTATTACTTCTGTAGTTTTGTGGATTTCTAAAAATACTTAAGCAACTCCAAAAATCCCCAAACAGCTCATGCCCACTGTTGAAATTATAAACAACATGGAACATTTTAGTTTAGGAATATTTGAACATTTAAATATTTTATAAATTTTAAATGCCCAAAATCAAATACTTATAATTTAATTCAAAGACCTTAGGATGACCTAGAAAATTGTGCACCACTTTTGGCAGAGGTTCTGAACCAAGACAAAAATGATGGACATTTTAGAAGGGCATTTCAGGTTCATTGAAAATATTTTTAGTAAACCCTAGTTGGATTCAGAGGGGGCTGGGGGTTCTGTCATCCCCATTTCAAATTTCTGTTGAAAGAAATAGACATGATGCAACACTCTAATGCATGAACTAGCTAGGATGTGACAACTCACCCCCACTCAAAAGAATCTCGTCCCGAGATTTAGGTTCCTCCGGAAAGAAGGCGGGATACTCAAGTCGAAGACGATCCTCCCTTTCCCAAGTTGCTTCCTTCTCAGAATGGTGCGACCATTGAACCTTGAGAAACTTGATATTATGCCGTCGAGTGGTACGCTCGGCTTGATCGAGGATACGAACGGGGTACTCTCGATATGTGAGATTATCTTGAAGATCAAGCGTTTCGTGGTCCACTCCACGGATAGGATCCGAGAAGCAACGCCTGAGTTGAGAAACGTGGAAGACATCATCGACTCTGGAGAGATGCGGAGGTAGTTCCAATTGGTAGGCAACTTCTCCTCGTTTGGCAAGAATACGAAAAGGTCCAATGTAGCGAGGAGCCAATTTGCCTTTGATACCGAAACGATGGGTTCCCTTCAGAGGAGTAACCCGAAGGTAAGCCTTCTCGTCAACCTTGAAAGTCATAGCCTTATGTTTTCGGTCATATTGACTCTTTTGACGAGATTGGGCTGTTTTTAACTTTTCACGAACGATGCAAACTTGCTCTTCTGCTTCCTGGATCATTTCCGGGCCAAAGAATTGTCTTTCCCCAGTTTCTGACCAGTTAAGAGGCGTCCAACACCTTCGTCCATAGAGAACTTCAAAAGGGGCTTTACCCAAGCTAGATTGATAGCTGTTGTTATAAGCAAATTCGGCAAATGGAAGGCATTTCTCCCAATCCATTCCGAATGAGATAACAGAAGCTCGAAGCATGTCTTCTAGGATTTGGTTGACGCGTTCTACTTGACCACTTGATTGGGGGTGAAAGGCAGTGCTAAAGGAAAGGCGGGTTCCCATAGCGTTTTGGAAACTTTCCCAAAATCGAGAGGTGAAGAGGCTTCCTCGATCCGAGTTAATTTCCAGTGGAACACCATGGAGAGAGACTATTCGGGAGATGTACAAATCTGCTAACTGACTAGCGGTTATACTCTCGCGAACAGGCAAGAAATGGGCCACTTTGGAAAAACGGTCGATAACGACGAAGATAGCATTATTCCCTCTCTTGGTCCTGGGAAAACCGGTAATGAAGTCCATACCAATTTTATCCCATTTCCATTCAGGAATAGCTAAGGGTTGAAGGGTGCCAGCAGGCGGTTGATGCTCTGCTTTTACACGACGACAGACGTCGCAATTAGCAACAAATTGAGTAATGTCTCTCTTCATCCTAGTCCACCAGAACCTCTGGTGTAGGTCCTGATACATCTTAGTGCTACCAGGATGAATGGTGAGAGGAGATTCATGAGCCTCCCTAAGGATCAACTGCCGTAAATGTTGGTTCTTGGGAACCACTAGGCGGTTCTCAAAATACACAACACCACGATCATTTGTAGAGAAACATTTAGCATCTCCTCTAGCAATGTTCTCCTTAATTCGAGATATTCCTTTATCTCGTTTTTGGGCAGCGATGATTTGATCCGTAAGAGTAGGTTTCGCCACCAAGGTGGAAAGGAATCCTTGAGGAACGATGTGAAGATTAAGCTTCCGAAATTCCTCGTGGAGAAGTGGTTGACTTTGTTGCAACATCAGATTGTTGCAATAAGATTTACGACTTAGCGCATCAGCCATGGCATTGGCTTTTCCTGGGGTGTAAGTTATCCCTAAGTCGAAATCTGTGATCAACTCGACCCAACGTCTTTGCCTGAGATTTAAATCTGGTTGGGTGAATATGTACTTCAGACTTTGGTGATCAGTGAAGATTTCGCAACGATTACCGAGGAGGTAATGTTCCAAGGTTTTGAGTGCATGACTACAGCTGCAAGCTCTAGATCATGAGTAGGGTAGTTTTCCTCATGTGGGTGTAATTGCCGTGAAGCATAAGCAATTACGTGACGATCTTGCATGATAATGCAACCTAATCCTTGTCGCGAGGCGTCGCAATAGATAACAAAGTCCTTGGAGAAATCTGGTGGTACCAGTACGGGAGCAGAAGTTAAGCGTCTTTTCAGTTCCTGGAAACTGTGCTCACATTGCGGAGTCCACTCGAACTTTTTATCTTTCTTCAGGAGTTCAGTTAGAGGTTTAGCAACTTTGGAGAAGTTCTCGACAAAGCGGCGACAATAGCTCGCTAAGCCAAGGAAACTCCGAACTTGCTTGACCGATTCAGGTGGAGTCCAATTAAGGACGGCTTGAACTCGCTCGGGATTGACAGCAATACCTTTACCAGAAATTACATGTCCTAGATAGGTCACTTCTGGCAACCAAAATTCGCATTTAGAGAACTTGGCATAAAGGCGATGCTCTCGAAGTTTCATCAACACTAGCCTTAGATGATCGGCATGTTCTTCCTCGTTCTTGGAATAGATGAGTATATCATCGAGGTAAACCACGACAAATTTATCCAAATACTCCATGAAGATTGAGTTCATTAACCGGGAGAAGGTGGCTGGAGCGTTGGTTAAACCGAAGGACATGACGGTGTACTCGTATTGGCCGTAACGAGTAACAAAGGCCGTTTTGGGGATGTCCCCGTTCTGGATTTTGATTTGATGGTAGCCTAACCTCAAATCCATCTTAGAAAAGACTGAGGATCCAGCGAGCTGATCATACAGGTCGTTGATCCTGGGGAGCGGATACTTGTTCTTTATTGTGACCAAGTTGACGGGTCGATAATCTACAACCATCCGGTCCATACCATCCTTCTTCTTGACGAAGAGGACGGGGCAAGCCCATGGAGATGAACTAGGATGGATGGAACCCTTTTTCAAGGACTCATCGAGTTGTTTCTTAAGTTCGGCTAGTTCTAGGGGTGCCATCTTATAGGGTCTTCTAGAAATTGGGACAGTTCCTGAAATGAGATCTATCACGAACTCGACATCTCTGTCAGGTGGAACACTTGGCAATTCTTCTGGAAAGACATCCGGAAAGTCACGGACTACCGGAACGTCTTCGAGGTCTGGCAAGGGACTGGCATTAAGAGAATATAACTGTCGCTTGGATACTCGGGTCAAGACATTGACTATCTTTCCTGAAGGGTGCGTGAGTTGAACAATCCTAGAGTAGCAATCAATCTTGGCTTGATGGGCTGACATCCAGTCCATACCCAAAATGATATTAATGTCCGAAGATTTAAGAGCTATCAATGATGCAAGGAAGACAAGTCTGTCGACCTGAATTTCGTTTCCATGGCTTACTCTAGAAGTTTGCCATTTGGATCCCGGGGTTTGAATTACCATGGAGGTGGGCATATCACAGAATGCGGTGTTGTGCAAGCGAGCATAGCTTTCGGATATGAATGAATGAGATGCTCCAGTATCGAAAAGAACATATGCCGGGTGGCAATTAACAAGGAGCGTACCGAGAACGACGTTGGGATCCTCTTGGGCCTCTTCAGCTGAGACACAATTCACATGGCCACGTGCAGTGGTGGTCGGCTTGGCATAGACCACCTTCCCTGCTGGCTTGCCACGGACAACAGCTTTTCCAGACTGGTTGGGGTTGGTCTGGGGACACTCGCACAGGTAGTGGCCTGATTCCCCACACTTGAAGCACGTCACGGGGCTGGTGCGTGGAGGAGCATTGTTGGTTGGCCCACCATAGGGCTTAGCTGGTGCGTACTGCTGAGCTGGATGAGGCGCCTGATAGGATGGCCTCGGTGTGAATCTGGGTGGCAGGGCAGTGTTAGGCACCCACACCCGGCGCTTCTGTGGTCCAGCACCGGATGAGGAACCCATGTCACGGCCATGCTTGCGTGTTGCTTCGAAATCAGTCTGACCCATCTTAGCACTGATGGCTTTGTTCACAAGCTTCTGAAAAGAGGTGCACTCATGCAGACGGAGATCTCGGCGAAGTTCGGGGCTAAGTCCCTTGCGGAACCTTGCCTGCTTCTTGGCGTCAGTGGAGACCTCTTCGGTGGCATAGCGTGCGAGGTTACCGAACTCCCTGCTGTAAGCGTCCACAGAGAGACGGCCCTGGGTGAAACTGCAGAACTCCTCACGTTTACGATCCATGAGACCCTCCGGAATGTGATGTTCACGGAAAGCCTCGCTGAATTTTGCCCAAGTAGTGACATGGCCAGCTGGGCGCATAGCCATATAGTTCTCCCACCATAGACTTGCGGGGCCTTCAAGATGATATGCAGCAAAGGTGACCTTATCAGCCTCAGCTACGAGTGCAGAACGTAGCTTGTGAGTAATACTGTGAAGCCAGTCATCGGCGTCGAGAGGCTCGACGGAGTGGTGGAAGGTAGGTGGGTGTAACTTGATGAAGTCACTTAGCGACACCAAGTTATTCCTCTGATGTTGTGCTGTGTTCTATTCGATGCGCTCCAACAAACGGTGGCCTGCGGGGACCACGAGGTGGGGTGATGCCCCCCACATCACGCCAATCCATCATGTCTGGTAGAGCAGATCTAACAGGATACAGGTCTCTCATATCCATATATCCAGCTTGCACAGCCGGTGCAAACCGAGTCAAGGTGGCCCAGTGATCGGCACGGGCGTTGAAAAGCTCCATTGTCAAGGCCCAACTCTCTCGGTCCTTATCCTCGAGCATCTCAGCAGTGGTGCGAGTTAGTGAGTCCTCCTGACTGAAATCAGCATAGATAGCCCGGAGATACCCATGCGCTCCAGGAAGTGAAGCTGGCATATACCGGAAGTCGGTGTTGCGAAGCAGGCCAGTCCTGACTCGCATGATGGTCATCATAGAATAGGCAGCATCTTGCACCGCCATCTCAATAGTAACACCAAGTCCATAGGAACAGTGGAGGGGCTCGGTAGAACCAGGATAAGAGGGAAATATCCTGATAGTGCAGAGATACTGGCTTTGATTAAAGTCTCGGAAGTGCTCTTCGACCGTGTATTCGGGATACCAACGGTAACCCATCTCGATCATTACCCGGACTAACATAGCCGTATGACCGGCCACATCGATGCATCTGGTCAGGCGAACCACTTGGTTTTGGTCACGAGTGGCCATCTGGAAGCACAACCACAATGCAAAGACATCAGAATTTCTAGCAGAACTTGGACAGCATAACGGCTGTAAATGCTCAAAAGGGATTAAAATCCTTAACCCCTGGTGGAAGAATGGACTGACTCAGATCAAAATGTCAAGAGGTAAAGGAGTAAAAAGAGCCTTACGTACCAACCCACAATCAATTCCCCTACATATAACTAAAGCATTTCTAGACTCAACATCGACCAGTTTGGCTTGGAGAACCTACAGGCAGTCCGGCTCTGATGCCAACGCTGTCAGGACCCCAAATCAATGTCACATCGATCTAGCCTGTAACACCTCATATCACTTTGCGGCCTCACGCACGGTATCCCCACGGGTGTCGCCTTACCTTTGCTCGGGACCGTTTGCGCCTTTTGGCACACGTATATGATAGTGTCGCTAGCATCCATATGAAAAGGAGCCCGGGCTGACATGGCTAGTCGTAAACCCAAAGTGGCACAGACTTACAGGGACAGGCGTCCATGACCCAGCATCGAACGTGTCGGTCATCAGCAAGTAAGTTCCGGGCTGTAGCACTAGGCTAGCAGGACTCCGGTAAACCGGGTTGTAGCGGGCTAACAGGACTCCGGTACTCAACGCGTGACATTTCCCCGAAGGGACAGACACAGGAACGAAGAAGGACACATGCCGGGCAGCCTAAGTGTTCCGGAGCAGTAGCAAGCTACCATGGCTCAGTGGAAACACTAGGAGACATTTCCCGGTAAGAGAGGCTACTAAAGATAAACAACTAGATAGTCATATCCCACACATACCAAGCATTTCAATCATACACACAATATGCTCGATATGTGTAAATACAACAAAGGCATCACAACATGACTCTACAACACAAGTACTTTATTTAAGGCTCAGAGAGCCATACATAGCATACACACAAGTACGGGTCACACGGCCCACATTCAAGTCATACAAGCATACAAGCCAACAGTGGAAGTATCTTGTCTGAGTACAGACAACTAGTAAAATAAAAAGAGGCTTGGGTAAGCCTAGCTATACTACATGGTCCTTCACATGCTCAGGATCACCACCTGGGCCTTAGTCTACTCATCGATGTCAACGTCTACGAAGAACCCGTCGGAAGGGGTTGTGGCATCTTCTAAAAAATGTAAATTAAAGCAACATGAGTACAAAGGTACTCAGCAAGACTTACATCAGATCCTACATACATGCACATTATCAAGAAGGGTTGGTGGGGTTATTGCAGCAAGCCAGCTTTGACTCTTGGCTAAGCTATCCTACGAGACTCCAACTTGAAATGGTTTTGCGCACACGAGTCCACTACTCACCACTTCAATACACTACCGAGGATCCACCTCCGTCTTCCTACGGAAGATCCATCCTCGGCACTCACGCTTATCTCGAGGCTTTTAGTAGTTTCCATTTACTTGTCTATGAACTGTATAGGCAACCAAGTAGTCCTTTACCGCGGACGCGGCTATTCGAATAGATGATGTTAACCCTGCAGGGGTGTACTTCTTCATACATGTTTCCACCACTTAGCGTCTGCACACGACATGTGCTCGGCAGACTTCAAGCGAAAGCCGACGGGGTGTAGACCACGACCTACCTAGACACCTAAGTCTCTAGTCCAGGTTTATCGCCTATTCAGGTTCCATCCGCAGGGAGTCCGGCCGAGGTTTCCACATACGGCCCCGAACAATGTGAACAGGGTTCCCGAGATACCAAACGGGCATCCGGTACACCGTGCCACGTACCTACCGCATCACAGCCCACCCCTACAGTCAGCGCTGTCCACGGCCTCCAGTAGGCTACAAACACCAGAAACTACTTGCAACTCCTGGACAGAGGACTAGGGTGAATAAGAAGTCGAGCGGGGTCATATTTCAGGGCCCAATGTATGGTAGTAGCTGAATCTTAAATCACACATACAGATCTCAGTGCTTAAGGATGGCTTCAATGAAACAACCCACCATGTAATCCTACATGGCCTCTCATCGATACCTTTACCAAATCGTGTTCAACACATTACTCCCATATTGACACGATCATTTCACTCTAGCCCATCACCCAGATGAACTAGACCTGACACGACTCTAAGCATAGCAGGCATAGCAAGGTAGGAACAACACAATCATAAGGCTCAATCAACTCCTACACATGCTAGTGGGTTTCATCTAGTTACTGTGGCAATGACAGGTCATGCAGAGGAAATGGGTTCAACTACCGCAGCACACAGCAGTTTGAATCGCGTTGTCTTAATGCAGTAAAAGAGAGCAGGAGCAAGAACATGGGATTGTATCGATATGATCAAATGGTTGGTTGCTTGCCTGATGGGTCGGTGCACTGGTATTGTTCTTCGTTGGGGTAATCACGGTACTCCTCGGGGGCAGGACCAGCCGCAGAGAGCACCGATACACAAACATTACCAAACAGTATGCAACAATATGATGCATGCATGACACATGGCAAAATGAGTGTATTGGGCTAATGCAACTAAGAACAGATGGGTTTGAACTAATTTGAACCAAAGATTCAAAGTTCAAACTCATAAGTTGCCATTTTAAGTGTTTTATCTCATTCTGTGATAAACAGCAGGTTAGCTTGTTTAAACATGCATGAAACCAGTACAGATGGATAGATTGGATTTTTCTGATCATTTTTCATATATTACACTTTGCATTTGGAGCTACAGATTAATTTCTATGATTTTTTTGAAGTTTGTAGCATTTTCTGGAATTTCCTGCGTACATATAATTCCAGTAAATAATTTACTGCGTCAGCATTACGTCAGGATGACGTCAGTGGTCAACAGAGCTGGTCCAGGTCAAACTGACCAGTGGGCCCCGCATGTCAGTAGTTAATTAAACTAACTAAATTAAGTTAAAACTAATCTGGGTTAATTAGCAGAGGGGCCCCACATGTCATAGACTCAGGGGAGTCAACCTGGACCCAACCTGGTCAAAGTCAAGGTCAAACTCGCCGGCGTCTAGCCGCCGGCGAGGCCAGACGCGTCGGAGGAAGTGCATTTATGCATTCCGGCGTCCAAATGGACGACGGAGAGCACCTACATGAAGCTGGGGACGAGCCGCAGCTCTTGGTGGTGCTGGTTGAGCTCGGGGTAGCCGGAAACATCGCCGGCGACGACTTTGGCGGTCGCCGGAGTCGGGTGGAAACGAATCCGAGGCTACGGGGCACGGCGAGGCACGTGGTGAGGTGCGTTGGGCCCCTGGGGGTGCGGTGAGTGCGTTAGACACGGCGGGGTGGCCGGTGGTTGGCCGGAGACACGTCGGCGACGATCTCGGCGGCGGCATGTGCGGTGAAGCTCCGTGCCCTCGCTGTGTTGCACGAGAGCAAGAAAAGAAAGAGGGAGGAGATATCCAGGCTCACGGCGGTCTTGGGGAAGCTGACGGCGCGGTCGGGGACGAGCTGGTGCGGCGGCGACGGCAAAAGGGATCTTCGGCGGTGGCGAGGTCGAACGGGGTCGGTGCGGTGGCTTCGGGGCAAGCGAGCGCTCGGGGCTCGGCTTGCTCGACGGAGAGGAGGGCGGCTAAGCTCCTGGACACGGTGGCTCGGCGCAGGGTTGACGGAGAGCGCGACTACGGCGGCGGTGGCGTCGGCCATGGTGCGGCAAAGCGAGGGAGAGGAGCTGGAGAGGAGGGGGCGTGTCTGTGAGCTCGAGGGGGAGATGGGCGTTCGATCGAGGGCGGCAGAATGGCGAGAGGAGGAAGGAGAGCGGCAGGCAGCTGCGTGGCGCGCTGCGGTGCCGACGTCGAGCACCTTGGCTCCCTGCGTGGCGAAGCCAAGCAGCTCGCTGGAGCGGTGGCTGGGCTGGGCCGGCTAGGTGGGCTGGCTGGTGGGATGCCAGGTTAGTTCCCTCTCTCTCTTTTCTTTTCTGTTTTTTATTACTTTTGTAGTTTTGTGGATTTCTAAAAATACTTAAGCAACTCCAAAAATCCCCAAACTGCTCATGCCCACTGTTGAAAATATAAACAAGATGGAACATTTTAGTTTAGGAATATTTGAACATTTAAAATATTTTATAAATTTTAAATGCCCAAAATCAAATACTTATAATTTAATTAAAAGACCTTAGGATGACCTAGAAAATTGTGCACCACTTTTGGCAGAGGTTCTGAACCAAGACAAAAATGATGGACATTTTAGAAGGGCATTTCAGGTTCATTGAAAATATTTTTAGTAAACCCTAGTTGGATTCAGAGGGGGCTGGGGGTTCTGTCATCCCCATTTCAGATTTCTGTTGAAAGAAATAGACATGATGCAACACTCTAATGCATGAACTAGCTAGGGTGTGACAAAATTGGTCACACCGATTCTTTCTATCCGGCGCCACCGAGTTCTAATGTCATAGCCACTGCCACAAACCCTAGGCAAATCAGTCCTACCGATAGGGACCTCGGTCTCACCGAGATGGGATTGTAATCTCTCTATTTCCCTTCGTAACGTTTCGGTCTAACCGATGTGAGCGATCGGTCCCATCGAGATTGCAATGTAAACTCTCTGTTTCCCTTTTGTAACATTTCGGTCTCATCGAAAAGAGCAAATCGGTCCCACCGAGTTTACCTGACCAACTCTCTGGAAAGCTTATTACCAAAATCGGTCTCACCGAGTTTGAGTGATCAGTCTTACCAAGATTACGTTATGCCCTAACCCTAACCGAATCGGTCTTACCAAGTTGCATGTCGGTCCCACCAAAAATCCTAACGGTCACAAGGTTTACTAAATCGGTCCGACCGAGTCTGTTGAATTGGTCCCACCAAGTTTGGTAAATTGTGTGTAACGGTTAGATTTTGTGTGGATGCTACATATACCCCTCCACCTCCTCTTCATTCATGGAGAGAGCCATCAGAACAAACCTACACTTCCAACTTACCAGTTCTGAGAGAGAACTACCTACTCATGTGTTGAGGCCAAGATATTCCATTCCTACCATATGAATCTTGATCTCTAGCCTTCTCCAAGTTGCTTTCCACTCAAATCTTCTTTCCACCAGATCCAAATCCTATGAGAGAGAGTTGAGTGTTGGGAGTCTATCATTTGAAGCACAAGAGCAAGGAGTTCATCATCAACGCACCATTTGTTACTTCTTGGAGAGTGGTGTCTCCTAGATTGGCTAGGTGTCACTTGGGAGCCTCCGACAAGATTGTGGAGTTGAACCAAGGAGTTTATAAGGGCAAGGAGATCGCCTACTTCGTGAAGATCTACCGCTAGTGAGGCAAGTCCTTCGTGGGCGACGACCATGGTGGGATAGACAAGGTTCCTTCTTCATGGACCCTTCATGGGTGGAGCCCTCCGTGGACTCGCGCAACCGTTACCCTTCGTGGTTTGAAGTCTCCATCAACGTGGATGTACGATAGCACCACCTATCGGAACCACGCCAAAAACATTCGTGTCTCCAATTGCGTTTGAATCCTCCAAACCCTTCCCTTTACTTTCTTGCAAGTTGCATGCTTTAATTTCCACTGCCTATATACTCTTTGCATGCTTGCTTGAATTGTGTGATGATTGCTTGACTTGTCCCAAGATAGCTAAAATCTGTCAAACTCTAAAATTGGGAAAAGGTTAAGTTTTTAATTGGTCAAGTAGTCTAATCAGCCCCCCTCTAGACATACTTCAAGGTCCTACAAGTGGTATCAGAGCTTTGGTCTCCATTTGCTTTGATTTCCATAGCTTTTGATGGTCACAGCCTTGGTTTCACAACCTAGGAGAGTATGGTGTCTAGTGAGGGAAATTATCACCGTAGAGGTCCTTACTTTGATGGTACTAATTTTTCTAGTTGGAAGCATAAGATGAAAAAGCATATTCTCGGACATAACCCCGCCGTTTTGGCAATTATTTGTATTGGCTTGCAAGGTGAATTCTTTGATGGGAGAGAGCCGAACCGTGAAGCTAATGCGGAAGAATTGAAGATGCTGCAATACAACGCTCAAGCTTGTGATATCATCTTCAACGGATTGTGCCCCGAAGAATTCAACAAAATTAGTTGTCTTGAGAATGCAATGGAAATTTGGGATACTTTCATTGATATGCATGAAGGTACCGACTCCGTCAAGGAATCCAAGTTGGATGTGCTCCAAAGTCAGCTTGACAAGTTCAAAATGAAGGATGGTGAAGGTGTCGCTGAAATGTACTCTAGGCTTGCACTTATCACAAATGAGATTGCCGGCTTAGGGAGTGAAGAGATGACCGACAGATTCATCATCAAGAAGATCCTAAGAGCATTGGATGGAAAGTATGATACCGTGTGCACATTCATCCAAATGATGCCAAACTACTAAGATCTCAAGCCAACCGAAGTCATTGGAAGAATTATTGCTCATGAGATGTCACTTAAGGATAAGGAGGAACTTCACAACAAGTCAAGTGGTGCTTACAAAGCCTCAAGTGAAGCCCCCACATCATCAAGTGATAACCAAACCTTCAATGAAGAATTGAGCTTAATGGTGAAGAACTTCAACAAATTCTACAAGAGTAGAAGCAAAGAAAGAAGCTCCAAGTGAAGGTCTTACAATGACAAAAGATCTTCTAGTCGAGAGCGAAATTGCTACAATTGTGGGAGACCCAGACACTATTCCAATGAGTGTACGACACCCTATAAAAGAAGAGAAGATTCTCCAAAAAGAAGAAGCAAAAGAGAAGAATCACCACCGAGAGAGAGGAGGAGTAGAGATGATCGTTATGAACGAAGACCCTCACGGAGAAGCAAGGATTTGGAAAGGAAGGACAAGTCATCAAGGAGCTAAACAAAACGAAGACATCAAGCTCATATTGGTGAATGGATATCCGGCTCCGACTCTGACAATCACTCCGAGAGAAGCTATCACTCCGACTCCGAATATACTCAAGATGAAGGTGTTTCCGGTCTAGCACTTGTATCAACCAACTCCTATGACATATTTGATTCACCAAATGAAGAAATTGGAAGATGCTTCATGGACAAAGGTCCAAAGGTAACACATCCTGAGTATGTTGATTTCGATAGTGATGAAGATGACTTACTTGTGGATGATGATTCACTTGTTGACAACTCTAGTGATGAATACTATGATGAAATGTCAATTAATCATGCTAATCAAGATAAAACGAATGACAATAATAAGGAGAAGATTGAGATTATAACCAAAGAACTAAACACTCTTAAGTTAGCTCATGAAACTATCTTCGAAGATCATCGAGAACTTTTAAGGGCTCATGAGAAGTTACGCTTTGAAAAGCTCAATCTTGAGAAAGAGCATGAGTTCTTAAAAGCAATCAATGATGATCTCCGTAAGAAAAGTTATTCTTACATTGCCAAGCATTTACTCTTATCTACTTACATGCCTCAAGTCAAGTCTAGTAACAAGTACAAGAAAGATTCTTCCTCTAGTAGTAACAATAATAATGTCAAATCCAATATTGTTGCTTCTAGTAGTTCTCTTAATTCCACTAATGATTCTCTTAGCCAAGTTACACTTGAGCAAGAAAATAGCTTATTGAAGGGAATCATAGAGAAAGGTGTTTACAAGAGCCTTGCCGGGAGTAAGCACTTCGAGGAAATTGTACGCAAGCAAGAAAGGCACCGGAAGAATCAAGGTGTTGGTTTTGAACGAAAGTTCAATGCCAATGGAGTTGAGTGGGAAGAAGATCAATACCCCAAGATGAAGTTTGTTCCTCAACAAGAGAAGTATGATCCTACTTCCTTCAAAGGAACACAAGCACAAGATGATCTTCCACCACAAGACCACAAGAACAAAGGCAAGGACAAGCTTCAAGAAGAGATTGATGCATTTGAAGAAGCACCTAAGGTCTCGGTCAAGTGGGTTCCCAAGACTACGTCAAGTTCTACTTCATCAAGTACAACTACAACTCCAAGGATTCCCATCAAGATGATGTGGATCCCGAAGAAGAAGAACTAGAGAGTTCTTGAGGGTGACTCCGCCAACATTCTTCACTCAAATCATTATGGCAAGAACAAGTGCAATCAACTTTCACACCTTGCACTAGTTCAAGGAGTCACAAACCCAAGGGATAAGGTAACCTAATGATTTCATGGACATCATCTTGTGTTTGCTTCACTCTATGTCTATGGATATTCTTGTTTGTTCCTTGTGGGACTAACCCATGTAGGTAAGTTGAAAGTGGAACTCACTCCAAAGGATTGCTCCAAATGATCTACATCAACATTGAGCATCCACATCTTCAACACCTACATGAAGTCATCATCGACAAAACCCAAGGTTAGTTCATTCCTCTAAAAGGGGATCTCACATCTAGGGGGAGCTTAACTCTAAGAATTGAGTCAAAGCAACTCTAATGGTGTGAACACATCGATGCATTATGTAAAAGTGGTAACCCCACTTGAGCGTAAACGATGAGTATGACGTATGATCAAATGTTTTCATTTGACTCCTAAGTCAATATACTCATATATAGATGGCCTAGTCATCGCCAATCGTTAGATAGATGCTAGAATTGGTTGTGCATGTTTTGCCACATATTTCATTTGCCATCTTATCGTGTGAGCATGTTGGTGCATATTTTACTCATTCAAGGACATCCACTTGTTGTTTTGAGTGATTGGCTTCTTTTTATTTTTGCCAAGTGGATGGACAAGAATGTCTAAGAACCTTCTCTAGCTATCTATGCTTTTCTAGTCTCAAACTCTATTCATGCTACATCACAAAATTTGATCAAGTCAGATTCGAACCACTCTGTGTGAGGAGCACTCGGAGTCCCCGATTCGTCATAGACTTAAACTTCCAAAACTTCTTTGTGATTCTCGGTCTGACCGATTCCTCCATTTCGGTCCTACCAAGATCACTAAGTCGATCTAGGTTTTCAATATCGGTGCAACCGATTTGAACTTTTCGGTCACACCGAGTTGCTGTAACTGTACATAGTTATGCACCTCGGTGCCACCGAGTTGTTCCACTCGGTTACACCGACAGGGTTGGGCTATATATAGTCACGGGCAAAAATTTGGAAATTTCTCCGAACCTCTTCGCCCGCGCAATAGCTCGCCCTGCCATCAGGGTCTCCGGATCGTCTCCTCGTCGCCAGCCGCCTCCTGTCGCTTGTCTCCGCTGCCATCAACGGAATTCACCCCCGCCGTTGCCGCCGTAGCGAGTTTATCGCCAAGCTAGGGTATGGACTCGGTCATAGTGCTATCCTCGTCCGATTCCTAGCACATTTTGTTCTTAATGATTCTTGCCACGATTGAAACACTCCTATCTAGTCAATGCAATCCTTAGATTAGATGGGATATGAAAATTTAGGGTTAGGTTTCCGCCGAAACCATCTCGGACCCACCGAGGTGAAAAACTCAGTCCCACCGATTTGGCTAACGCCATTGCACTAGTAACTCTCGGTCTAACCGAGAATTGCTAATCTATGAGACCGATTTTAGGACTTTGTGAAACCCTAGCAGTCTCGGTGCCACCGAACTGTGAGTCGGTCCAACCGAGTTCATCAGTTTAGGTTCCAAAACTGCTTCGGTATCACCGAGTTTGAAAATCGGTTGATCCAAAATGCTTTCTGTGGAAAACTAAAACTGAATTTTTGAATCATTCTTTTGCAAAAATCTCTGCATTTTGTGATGCTCATCCACTCTATATCATCTGTAACTCTTAACAGGGTCAGCAGTCAGTGATTTGCAGCATGTCAGACCAAAGTGATAGTCAGAAGAGGTCAGAAGAGGACAATCACATGAGTGAGGGCACTAGTCACTCTAGCACTTCAGATGAAGGCAGCAGGAGCACCCCAAGCAATCTGCCTAAAGCTGCCACCAGGACAAGGAAGAAGAGAACCTTAGATTCTGAAGATGAGGATTATAGAGCAGAAGAGGATGAGGCTACCTCCAAGAAGGTAGTGCTCAAAAAGGAGTATGCCTCAGCAAAGAACACTAAACCTGGACTCAATAGGAAGGTTCCTGCCAAGAGGACACCTATGCTGAAGGTCAGAGGATCTACTCAAGTGCCTGAAAAGACTGAACCCAAAGAGGCACCTGCAAAGAGAGTCACAACTTCCAAACCCAAGAAAGTTCCCACTGGAGAAACTATGAAGTTTACCATTGAATCAGAAGATGAAGCTGCTGCTCAGGATAAGAAGAAGAAGAGAGCCAGAACCACTACTGCCCAGGTTCTTGGAAATCCCTCAATGAGGAGAGACTCTGAAGCGGAAGAAGAGGTTGCTGCACCAGCACTCAAGGCACAAAAGCTTATGGGTGATGCTATTAAGTCAGGGGCTGCAACATCAAAGCCCAAGGAAGCACCCAAAGCTGCCCCCAAGCCCAAGCTTGCACCAAAGAGGAATACCAGGAGTATTCCAGCTACTGATAAGAACAAGGCCCCAGTGCCTGGAGTTCCTGATGAGGAAGATGCAGAAGGACAAGTCCTGAGGAAGCTCAAGCCCAAGATACCAGACCATAATGATGCCCATCCTGTGCTGAGGACATGAAGATCAGAAGAGACTCAGGGTTGAGGCTATGGAGGATGAGAGATCCATATGCCACAAGGAGAAGGACTGCCGTTGATTGCAGGTTCCATACAAAGGAACAGCAGGACTTCTATGAGACAATCTTGTTGGGCAAGAAGCCCATAGTGTGTGATATGAGGTGGGTCGACTGGACCTACATGAAAGAAAATGAAGAACACTATCCTGGAGTGCAAGACAGTTTTGTTGCTTGTGGAGTTGCAGATTTTGTTGGGCAAAAGCTCACCAACTGGAATGATGAACTCATTATGCAATTCTACTCCACAGCACACTTCTATCCAGATGGGAGGATAGTTTGGATGTCTGAAGGTACAAGGTACCAGTCAACTGTTGAGGATTGGGCAAAACTGATCAATGCCCCAAAGGAGAGTGAAGATGACTTGGACGTCTATGCCAAGAAGAAGATGGACCACAATTCCATGGCACACATGTACAAGGAGATCCCAGACAAAGCTATAGAGACACATAAGTTTGGGTCAGTCCACTTTCTTCTGTCAGGGCTGCCAACAATCAACTGGATCCTAAGGCACACTTTGTTGCCCAAGTCTGGTGACCACAACATGATTAGAGGGCATGCAATCAACATGTTGCATTTTTTTGATGTGCCACAGAAATTCAAGGTCATGAGCCTTATGGTAGAGACCATTAAGAGGACTACAGCAGACCAAAAGAGAAGTTGAGGATATGCCCCTCAGATTCAGGAGTTGATTAACTCAAAGACGGGCACATGCAAATATCTATTGGATAAGGAACATTTTCCTCTCTATCCAGACTTTGAGGACAATCAGGTTGTCATGAATGAGAATGAACCATCATCAGCACAAGTTCAAGAGAAGAAGGAGAAGGCAAGGAAAGAGAAGGCTGCCAAGATGCCAACTCAAGAGGAGGCATCTGAGTACTTTTTGAAGAACAAACAGGAGCATCTTGGTTACTTGATAGCATCAACTCTGAGGATTGAGAAGGGATTGGCCACCCTAACTCAAAATCAGGAGAGCTTGGAAAGAATCATGGAACAAAAATTCCATGATCTAGATGTCAAGGTAACCGAGATTCAGTCAGTTGTGGAGCAGCTACAGGATGACATGCAAGAGAGGAAGGGCAAGACTACCACTAATGTATTTGCCAGAGTGCCTAGAGCTAAGAGATCAGTTGCAGTGCCTGTGCCAGACACCAGAGCCACATCATCTGCACCAGCTACAGCTCCTACAGCTCCAGTGCAACCAGCTCCAGCACCAACTCCTCCAGCTCCATCCACTTTAACTGAAGCCTTCATTCTTGGCGTTCTCCGGACACCACCACCTGAAGATCAAGCCTGAGAGTCGATCTAGCACTATGCATTTTCTATGAACATTTTGGTAACTTGTTGCCAAAGGGGGAGAAAAATGTATAGATCATAGGCTTCGAGAGAGAGAGTGTGTTGCTTTTGTTCTCTCTTGCTTTCGTGGTTAAACTTTGTTTGCTTTTGATTGCTTGAGATACTATGCTATTTTCGTGAGACATTGATGATCATGTGTTTGATCATAAGCTAGACTTATGCATGTTTGATGATATTATCTTATCTTATCCTTATATGATCATTCACTTTGCTTGGTGATGAGTGCATGTATTCAATCTTTATCATTTTGAGCGCTCCACCAAGATGTATGTGACATGGAAGAGTAACCCATGAGCCTAATTCCTTGTGCATTTGCAGTCCAAAGCAAATCCTAAACTATGCAAAAATTTAGGGGGAGCTCTTGCTTATCACATACTTCTCAAAGCGACGATGTTTTTCAATCTTATTCTCATTTGTCAAAGATTTGATCTATATGTTGTCATCAATTACCAAAAAGGGGGAGACTGAAAGTTGTAAGGGCATTTTTATCCCCAAGATGTTTTGGTGATTGATGACAATGCTTTTGCGGACTAATCGTGTGCGTTAAGTTCTTTCAGAGATTCATCCATTGGCACGAGACGATTACCTCCCCTCGGTGTGTTATTCAAGACGGTGTAGCTCCTTCGTTTCTTTGTTTGTGGACTTATTTCGTAGGAGTCACCGTACTATCAAGAGGGGATCCGCTTTGGTAAGGCTAGGGTGCAATCAACACGTACACATCCGTTTCACACCCGATGTTTTCCTTCCGCTTCGATGCAGCAGCCTTTCCTTCACCTGTGCCTGCCCTGACCTGCCCTAGCGGTAGTACCGCGGTCCTCAGCGGTAGTACCGCTAAAGCACTCAAGTGGTAGTACCGCTCCCAGAGCGGTAGTACCGCTCCCAGAGCGGTAGTACTGCTCCCCAAGCGGTAGTACCGCACTCCGAGCGGTAGTATCGCTTGTGGTCTTCGGCCGTAGTAACGCAGTGGTTTTAGGCTACTACCGCCTCGACTCAAGACCGATGTTTTTCGTGTCGGGTTTTATGGTACTAAGTGCGGCAGTAGTGGCGGTAGTACCGCTCCTACTCCCGCGGTAGTACCGCTCTGGGGCCAGGACCCTGACCTCCTCGTCAGCACGGCAGTACCGCTGGGTGGGAGCGGTAGTACCGCTCTTCAGCGGTAGTACCGCCCTGCCCAAGCGGTAGTACCGCTTTGTGCGTGGATGCTCAGTGGGGTAACGGTTGGATTGGTTCCCCCACTATATAAAGGGGTCTTCTTCCCCAAAGTTGACCCACCTCTTTCCCCCAAAGCTCCATTGTTGCTCCAAGCTCCATTTTCGCCCGATCTCTCTCCCTAGCCAATCAAACTTGTTGATTTGCTCGGGATTGGTTGAGAAGGCCCCGATCTACACTTCCACCAAGAGAAATTTGATTCCCTCTCTTATCCCTAGCGGATCTTGTTACTCCTGGGTGCTTGAGCACCCTAGACGGTTGAGGTCACCCTGAATCCATACTCCATTGTGGTGAAGCTTCGTGGTGTTGTTGGGAGCCTCCGATTGTTGTGGAGATTGCCACAACCTTGTTTGTAAAGGTTCGATCGCCGCCTTCAAGGGCACCAATAGTGGAATCACGACATCTCGCATTGTGTGAGGGCGTGAGGAGAATACGGTGGCCCTAGTGGCTTCTTAGGGAGCATTGTGCCTCCACACCGCTCTAACGGAGACGTACTTCCCCTTAAAAGGAAGGAACTTCGGTAACACGTCCTCGTCTCCACCGGCTCCACTCTTGGTTATTTTGTGCCTTTACTTTTGCAAGCATACTTGTGTTATATCCTTTGCTTGCTTATGTGCTAGTTATTATTGCATCATATAGGTTGCTCACATAGTTGCATATCTAGACAACCTATTTTGTTGCAAAGTTTAAATTGGTAAAGAAAAGCTTAAAAATTGTTAGTTGCCTATTCACCCCCCTCTAGTCAACCATATCGATCCTTTCAATTGGTATCAAAGCCTCATCTCTTTTTAAGGACTTTACCGTCCGAAGAGTATGGTTGACGTCGTAGATGATGTGGGAGAGCACTCCGGTGCGAATCCGATATCATCTACGGGAGATGGGGGTAACTCGATCTCACATGAGGAATTCAATGTGGCGTTGGACACATTGAAAACCTCCATGACGATCGAGGTCAAGGACATGTTTAAGGATTTCTTAGAATGGCTTAAACTTTCCACCGTGCCCGTGAAAGTGGGTGATCCTGCCAACACGGTGACGAATGATAACCCCGACAAGGGGGAAGCTACTAGTGAGAAAGCTCCTATGTCTAGTGGTAAAAATGGCACCGGCATATTTGCCCATGTGGAACCTCCAATTTATGGACGGCCGATTCCCTCTACTCATTTAAATCATGCCGGTCCTCCTCCTAAGTATGAGAAACATGAAGATTTTGATTCTTGGGTTTATCGCTTCAAGCGTCATTTAAAACATGTGAATACTAACCTTTGGAGAATCATTGAAGAAGGTTTCTATCCTCATGACCCAAGCAACTTCACCCCTCGAGAAGCCGTGGATAATCAATTCAATGAGAGTGCTCTCTTTATCATCCAAGATGCAATTCTTCCCGAAGATCTCCCTCATCTTCGACCTCATGCCATGGCTAAGGACACATGGAAATGTGTTGTGTCTCTCTATCGAGGAAGTGCTAGCATTCAACGCTCCAACTATGAAGTGGTGCAAGATGAAGCCGATGAGTTTGCAATGAAAGAATATGAAGAACCTCGTGAGCTCTTTCGAAGAGTGACCAAACTCGCGGTCTCACTCCGAGATCATGGAAGCAAGGACACGGATGACAATTGGATCAAGCGCCAATTCCTCAAGGCCATGATGCCCTACAACAAGGCCATGTCCTCCGTCATTCGTCAAAGACCGGACGTCCACTCCATGACCTCAAGTGAAGTGTTGGATGAGTTCGTTGCAATGAGCATCTTGGACAAGACCGCCGACAATGCGGTGCTCCGTTCTCAAAGGGCAAAGAAGCCCAACCTTGCTTTGAAGGCCAAGGTTATTATGGAAGAAGAGGAAGAAGTGGAAGATGAGGAGAGCAACCCCTAAGACACCAAATATGATTATCATGAACACATGGCCCTTGCTTCAAGACAATTTTGGAGCAAGAAGAATACAAGACCCAACTTCAACAAGAACAACTCAAGCGGCGTCAAGGGCAAGCAACAAGTTAGAACGTGCTTCAACTGTGGCAATGTGAGCCATTTCGTTGCGGATTGTCCTTACGAGAAGCGGGAAGACAACGGTGGCAAGTTCAACCGAAAGGACCAAGCCAAGTCCTTCCCCAACAAGAACAACTTCGGCAAGAAGACTCCCACACATGGGTTGGTGGTTCAAGAAGAATACCAAGAGGATGACGACGATGATGAAAATGGAGAAGTGATGGCCATTGCGTCCGTTGCCATTGCTACTCCTCCACGGGTGTCTCTCTTTGATTCACCCAACAAGAACATCACCGCCAAGTGCCTCATGGCTAAAGCTTCAAATAAGGTAACCCCCAACATCAAAACCACCATCATCACTAATCCTTCCGTGGAGGATTGCATTGATGAACATGATGGGTCTAATGAGGAAGTGAATGAATTTAAGTCTTTTATGAGTAAGCTCAAGGGCAAGTCCAAGAAGCATTTTGTTGCTCTCTTGGAACTACTTGGTAAGGCCAATGACATGATCGAGGCTCACGAAGAAACCATCTCTAAGATCGAAGGTCATAGTCGTGACTATGCCGACGAGATATCGGATCTCTATAATGCCCTTGAGGAAGAGTGTTTTCATCGTTTGACTTTTGAGGAGTCACACAACGATGACCATGCTAAGTTAAAGAAAGATCTTGATCATGCTCTTGACGTGTCTCGTGTGCTAACTTCCGAGAAGGCTAAACTTGGGGTTGATCATGCTAGAATCAAAGAGGAGTTTGAGATACTTGACAAGGTCCACAAGGTCTTGAAGGGTGCTCACGCTAACCTCAAGGAGTCTCATGCTCAACTCCAAGTTAAGCTAAGCAAGGAAAAGGCCACCTTTCCTCATATGGTATTAATTGATAATGCATGTGCTACTAACCCATGTTGTGAGCATGTGCATCTTGTGGAGGCGAATGCCAAATTGAAGGATCAACTTGAGAAAGGCCTTGTGACATGCATTCAAGGTGAGAAGAACCTCAATGACCTTTTGAGCAATCAAAAGGAAGTTGTGGCCAAGGAAGGAATTGGGTTTGCACCCAAGTCCAAGAGCAAGAAGAAGAAGAACGACAAGACCAAACGTCCTCCTCCTCTCAAGAAAACTTTTGTGAAAGAGGGAGAGGGTGCTCCTAAGGAGAAGAAGGAAAAAGTGAAGGGAGTTAACATCCAAAAGGGCAAAAGCATTTCCTCCAACAAAGCCGGCGACTTTAACCCGTCATATGTGTTGTGTCGTGCGAGTGATGGACATGTTTATGCTAAATTTGTTGGTTCTCCTTATGAGTATATTGAGTGGTCTATTTGGGTTCCTAAGACCCTTGTTACTAACATCAAATGACCCATTACTAAATGGGTACCTAAAACCAAGCATTGATCTCTTGTAGGTGTTTGCTTCCGGTGGGGGATCATGGTTGCTTGATAGTGGAGCAACAAATCATATGACCAGAAGCAAGGACTTGGTGGTGGACGTGCAGAAGATTCCATCTATGCCTACCAATGTTGAGTGGGGTGATGCCTCACATTCTAAGGTATTGGGTCTTGGCAAGGTTGTCATTTCTCATGATCTAACGATCGAGAAATTCATGCTTGTTGAGTCCCTTGCATACAATTTGCTTTCCGTTTGTCAACTTGCACTCATGGGTTTTGCTACTTTCTTTGACATTGATACCATGGCCCTCTTGTGGAGCAAGACTCTTAAAGTAGCCTTTGTTGGGAATGTCGAGAATGGTCTCTATGTGATTAACATTTTGAAGCGACCCACTAAGACCGCGACATGCCTAATGGCTAAAGTTGACGTGGGATGGCCTTGGCATCGCCGGTTGGCCCACGTCAATATGAGATTTTTGCAAAGTCTTCTCAAGGGGGACCATGTCCGTGGACTAACAAATGTTAGTTTTGCCAAAGACCGTGCTTGCAGTGCTTGTATTGAAGGAAAGCTTCATGAGAAGGCTCACCCTCCCTCGACCATCATCTACTTGAAGAGACCCTTGGTGCTCCTTCACATGGATCTCTTTGGGCCTCCATCTTTTGATAGTCTTGGAGGTAGAAATTATTGCTTGGTGATTGTGGATGATTATTCAAGATACACTTGGGTATACTTCTTCAAGAGGAAGAGTCAGACTCAACAAACCGTCATCGACTTTGCAAATGAAGCTCAACGTCAACATAATGCAAAGATCTTGACAATCAGAAGTGACAACGGCACCGAGTTCAAGAACTACACCTTGGATGAGTTTCTTAGTGATGAGGGGATTAAGAACCAATATGCTGCTCCATATACCCCTCAACAAAATGGTGTTGCAGAGAGGAAGAACCGGACGTTGATGGATGCGGCTAGGACCATGATGGCGGAGTTCAAGTCTCCATACAACTTTTGGGCCGAAGCCATCAACACCGCATGTCATGCATCCAATCGGCTCTATCTCTGCAAAGGCTTGAACAAGACTCCTTATGAGATACTCACCGGCAACAAGCCCAACCTCAAGTACTTCCGGGTGTTCGGTTGTAAGTGTTTCATTCTCAAGAAAGGTGTTCGTTTGTCTAAATTTGAGGCTAGAGCTCATGAGGGCATATTTGTTGGTTATGCTACAAACTCTCATGCTTACCGTGTTCTCAACAAGTCCACCGGACTCATTGAGGAGACGTGTAACATGGAGTTTGACGAAAATAACGGCTCCCAAGTGGAGCAAAGTGGTACTTGTCATGTAGGTGATGAAATTCCTCCCCAAGCCATAAGAAGAATGGGTATTGGTCATATTCTACCCAATGAGGAACCCCTTGTGGCCGAAGGAGAAGGACAATGCTCCACTCAAGTGGAGCCATCACCTCCCCAAGACCCACACGCTTCTGAAGAACAAAGTGAAGGCCCTCAACCTCGTGAACAAGACCAAGGGCAAGATCAACCTCAAGATGGTGGTGAACCTCTAAATGATGCCTAAGGTCAAGTTCTCCCCCTCGAGCAAGTTCAAGATCAAGAACAAGCTCAAGACGGCGCTGAAGATGATCAAGTTAACCCTCCTCCTTCCACACCCGAGGAGGAATTAGAGCGTCGTGCCGCGAAGATTGCTTCCAAGCTCACCACCCAAGGCCATCTCATGGAAAATGTGGTTGGAAGCCTAAGAAAGGGGGTAAGCACTCATAGACAATTAGCAAACTATTGTGAACATCACGTGTTTGTCTCTTGTGTTGAACCCCAAAAGGTCTATGAGGCGCTCGAAGACTCGGATTGGCTCAATGCCATGCATGAAGAATGTCACGCCCAATATGCGACCCTATCCAAAAGGAACTCGAAGGTCCCACCAAGGATAAACCCGCATATTGAGACGCTTTTGCAAGGTGGATATCATTACATCAACATTACATAAATAGATGGGGGTACATACAAAAGGCATACAATGCCACACGAATACATCAATATCATCATACAAGAGATCAACATCCGACTACAGATGATACATAAACAGAAACTCAAACAATATCCACCCTGCTAGCCCAGGCTGCCGACCTGGAACCTATCCCCTGATCGAAGAAGAAGCAGAAGAAGAACTCAACGCAAGCAAGCATCGCTCTCGCATCATGATCATCGCAAAACTGTACCTGCAACTGTTGTTGTAGTAATCTGTGAGCCACGAGGACTCAGCAATCCCATTACCATGGGTATCAAGACTAGCAAAGCTTAATGGGAAAGGAAGGGGTAAAGTGGTGAGGTTGCAGCAGCGACTAAGCATATATGGTGGCTAACATACGCAAATGAGAGTGAGAAGAGAAACAAGCGGAATGGTCGTCAAGCTAGCAATGATCAAGAGGTGATCCTGAACACCTAATTATGTCAAGCATAACACAGAAACCGTGTTCCCTTCCCGGACTCCGTCGAGAAGAGACCATCACGGCTACACACGCGGTTGATGTGTTTTAATGCGGATCTGGTGTCAAGTTATCTACAACCGGACATTAACAAATTCCCATCTGCCACATAACCGCGGGCACGGCTCTCGAAAGTTTATACCCTGCAGGGGTGTCCCAACTTAGCCCATGACAAGCTCTCGCGATCAACGAAGGAATAGACCTTCTCCCAGGAAGACCCGATCAGTCTTGGAATCCCGGTTTACAAGACATTTCGACAATGGTAAAACAAGACCAGCAAGACCTCCCGGTGTGCTGACATCCTGATAGTAGCCGCGCGTATCTCGTCTCAGGCCACGACCGGATGAGCAGTACGTACAACTAGAACCAGACCTCAAGTTTCCCCAATGTGGCGCTGCAAGTGGCTCTAGTTTGGACCAACACTTAGACAAGCATTGGCCCGGGGGGGCTGAATAAATATGACCCTTGGGTTAATTACTCCGAAGGGAAAAGTAGGTGGTGGTGAGGCAAATGGTAAAACCAATGTTGGGCCTTGCTGGAGGAGTTTTATTCAAAGCGAACTGTCAGGGGGGTCCCATAAATCACCCGACCGCGTAAGGAACGCAAAATCCGGGAACATAACACCGGTATGACGGAAACTAGGGCGGCAAGAGTGGAACAAAACACCAGGCATAAGGCCGAGCCTTCCACCCTTTTCCAAATATATAGATGCATTAATAATATAAGAGATATTGTGATATCCCAACCAAAATCCTGTCCACCATGGAGAAATCTTCAACTTCACCTGCAACTAGCAACGCTATAAGAGGGGCTGAGCAAAAGCGGTAACATAGCCAATCAATGATTTGCTAGGAATGGTGTCAAAGGTTAGTGGTTCATGGCAATATGGAAGGCTTGAAGAGCAAAAGATAGGTAATGCAGCAAAGCGATAGAACGAAGCAACTAGCATAGCAATGATAGTAGTGAGATCCAGGGTAGCGGTCATCTTGCCTGAAATCCCGCAAGGAAGAAGAATGAGTCCATGAAGAAGACGAACGGATGAAGCCGAACCAATCGTAGACGAACGAATCCTCACGATCCCAACAAAACGGGAACTATCGAGAAGAAGCACACAACAAGGTAAACACACCACACATAGACAAGACATGATGCACAACAAGCATGATGCATGACAAGGCTGCATGAAGCTACTCATGGCAAGAGATGATGCAAACAAGAACAACACATCAAGGCAAGTTTAAATGAGGCCGGAAACAACATATAACAATTCCGGTAAGTCCTCGTATGCAAATTTCGAAATTGGTCCAGAACTGAATAAACCTTATGTTCAAGTTGTTAAATAGCAAGTTAAGATGCACCAATATGATCTACACGAAATTCTAGTCAAGTTACATATAAAGTTCATTAGATTTGGAGCTACGGCCTAGAAGATATGAGCAAAACAAGTTAAACATGGCATTGATTCAAAATGCATACAAACGTAAAGCAAACACCTCAAAACATGGATGAAACATGATAATATGGAACTACATGTAAAATCAAGCAAGTTTCATATAGAGCACACTCAAAACGGAGCAACGGTTCAACACACACACACTATACAAGTCATAACCACAATCTGTCCATAACAGCAACTAGGCATATTGCAAGCATCAAAACAATATGCTACAGCACCCCAACATAATAACAAAAGGCATGAGCATGAAGTACACGTAAAGAGCAACAAAACATGAACACTGAGCTATCTCCAGAAAAGACTAGAACATGCTCAAAAGGACATAGAAAGATTGCAAATAATAACAGTTTCAGACTTTAGCAGAAATAACATCAGGTTGCAATGTTTAGAGCAAGCAAACAACATGTTACAGGAACTTATCATGGCAAACAAAGGCATGGCATGAATCTACTAATTGCATAGATCAAAAGTCCCTTACTGACCATGAGCCAAAAAGGATCAGAAAATATGATGGCACCCATGTAAACATGGCAAGTTATATTACAGATTCAAACATGGCAGAAACAACAATAAGTAGGCATGTTCGTGAGCTTGAACCACTCACCACAGAGCAATACATGGCATGGAAAGGCAACCAACAGTAAGAAGGCATGTTTATGAAGCTAAGCATGGCAAGAGCAAGTTCATAGGGTACATGGATCACTAGCAAAACACATGGGAACAAGTGAACTTAATATTAACAGGCTGACAGCAACGTTTTCAAGCAACTTTGGAGCAAGATAATAACAAGCTACAGCAGGCCATAATTGCAACCAAGGGCATGAATGGATAGAGAATGACATGTAGATCAAAACATGTTTATAGGACATCTCCAGATTATGCACGAAATGACTAGTAGAAGCATGTTAACATAGCAACAAAATATAACAGAATCTGTCAGGAAAACAACAACAGCAACTACCCTACTTAACAAGCTTGATACACTCAGCACACAACTCACAAAAATACATGGTTGTCACCCCTGGAAAGATGGCATGGCATATATCAACACACATGTAGACATCAACCTCATAGGATGCACACATAAATCATGGCAAAAATGACAAATGAGCAAGTTATAACAGTTTCAGCAGATTAACATCAACATGCACTCTTCCAACAGCATTTCGGGCATCAAGATGAGCTCAAATGAAAATGATGCAATGAAATGAAATTAATTACTCGTTGAGATGAACAAATTGACATATTATACGCACGAAACGGAGCTACGGATGCAGAGATGTGATGCGATGAACATGGCATGTTTATGCGAAAAAATACGGGACTTAGTCAAATCGGGGGGGGGGGGGGGGTCAACCTTAGGGCTGGATTTCGAGGCCGCCGGAGTTCGTCGCCGGAGAAGGGGCCGGAGGGTCGGGGACGGCCGGAGGGAGTCGGGGCCGGCCGGATCCGGTCCGGCCCGACCGGATCTGGCCGCGGCAGGGCGCGCGGCGCAGGCGGGGAGCAGGCCGCGGCAGGGCGGCGAGCTCCGACAGGGGAGGTCAGGGCGCGGCGGCGCCGGGCCGGGAGGAGGCGGAGGCCGCGGCAGGCGCAGTGGGGACGGCTGTCGGCGGCGGCGGGGCGGCATCGGGGGCACGCGGCGGCGCGGCGCGAGGCCGGCGAGGTCGGCGGAGAGGGGCGGCGCGGGGCCGCGGCGGCGGCGATGCGTGGCCAGCGACGGCGGCGGAGGCCGGCGACGGGGTCGGGCGCGGCCGGGCGGGTCCGCTGCGGGCCTGGCGGGCCGGCGGCACGGGGACGGCGGCGGTGCCCACGTGTCGCGCGCTGATTGGCTGGGCGCGGCGACGCGGACGTGTCCGGCTCCGTCCGGACATGTCCGGCGGCGGAGAGGGAGCAGGGCTAGGGTTAGGGGGAAAATCATCCGCGAAAATGGAAGGGGAGGGCCTATTTATAGGTAGAGGGAGCTAGGAGAGTCCAAATGAGGAGCGGTTTTCGCCCACACGATCGTGATCGAACGACCGAGAGCATGGAGGGGAGTTTGCTGGGTTTTGGGCCACTTTGGAAGGGGTGTTGGGCTACACACAAAAGAGGCCTTTAAGGTTACCCGGTTAACCGTTGGAGTATCAAACGACCTCCAAATGGCACGAAACTTGACAGGCGGTCTACCCGTGCTATACCAAGGCCGCTTGACAAACCTCGGTCCATTCCGAGAACGTTTAACACCCGCACAAGAGAAGAGGCAAAAGGGGGACGCCGGAGGACATAGGAGTGCCGGATTGCAAAACGGACAACGGGGAAAAGGCTCGGATGCATGAGACGAACACGTATGCGAATGCAATGCACATGATGACATGATATGAAATGCAGATGATGACATGGCAAAGTGCAACACGCAAGCAGATGACATGGCAACGACGGCAAATAACTGGCAGACACCTGGCGCATCGAATCCGGGGTGTTACAACACTCCTCCACTAACAAGAGATCTCGTCCTGAGATCTTAGGACCGAGACGGAAGGGAAAAAGGGATGAGGTGAAGCAAGAACTCAAGAGAAGAAGCAAAGAATCGAGAGCACTCGATAAGAAGAGAGGAACAACGAGAATGGCGAGAATCGAATGCTCACGGAATCGGATAGACTATGTAACGACTCGTTCTAACCGGAGTGGTTAGAATGAGAAAAGAAACGGATAAGACTGAAAGGATTTAGGCAACACTCTGGCTGAACATGGAAAGAATAGAACATGAACTTGAGAGGATGGAATGGTACTTGATGAACTCTTTGGATAATGAATTAAATTATGACGATCCACCATGAAGAACTCCGGTAACAAAAGGATGATGAGATTGAATGAAGGATGAAAGAATAAGATGAGCCTTGCGATGATTCAAATGGAGGTTCCGACGAGATGACCGAGAAAATTAATTGAACTCCGGAAAAGAAAAGATGAAAAGACTTGGAACTAGAATTTATTCATCAAGAACAAACTCTGAAGGAAGGGATTACCCACTTCGAGGAAAATAAGAATAAGATTTATTGTATGCTTATCCTTCATCAAATTAAATTGATGACAAGCAATGGATTTTTGCATACTACTTATTCTTCTTGAAAAGGATTGAGAAGTGACATGTCGCAAACTTGAGAAGGTCTTCATGAACCACCGGTGGGATTGAAAGAACGACTGGATTTAAATGATGACAAAGGAAAAAGAATCTGAATGAACCATCGTAAGAATTCAAAATGACTGATGAAATAGAATGAATCACCGGGAAGAATTCGAAGAACCAAATATGCTTAAGGGGATTTAGATGCAAAAGAACAAAGAAATCATGAGCTGATTAAAGAACACTTGGACAAAGCGCCGGAATAAATATAGAACGATAACAGGAATGATGACCTCCGGTGAAAGAAACGGGAAAACAACTCCTGACATACTCCGGATGGGTAAGAAAGAATATCTGACAAACAGAATAATTCGCGAGGATAACATGAAGCTAGAACCACGAAACTTCGAGAGAACGGACAAGATTTAGAGGAAAACTCTTCTTCGATCTTCAAATGACGACGGAAAACACCACCAAAATTACTGAGATACTCCGGGAGAATGAAAAGCGAAGGGGTTGAGCCAACAATGAAAAGAATTTTAAAGCGATCTTGGAGAAGGCATGTGACTGATGAAATCCATTCTTACGTCACACTTGAAAAGAATTATGAATGACTCCGGGGGAATTAGAAGAGTCAGGTAAGACCCTGGGAAAAGACCTGTGGGTTAGGGCCCACTAAAAGAAAACACTGTTGGAAAGGATTGTTGAACCGATACATGATGCACCGGAACAATTGAAATATTTGAATGAGGTGGCAACCTCGAATTAATTCGAACACAGACGAATCTCCAGAGCTGTATTCCAAACTCCGGAAGGATAAACTGGCGAGAGGCGAACGAGCAAGGGTAAAACATTTCAGCCGAGGAAAAGAATGTGATCAACCCGAAAAATAAAACATGAATTGAGTCCACCGGAAAAAGAAAGGGATGAAGAATGACGAACGAGACGAGAATTCACCAGTTGAAACAATTGACGAAAGACTAAAGATGCTCCACACGAATGAAATTGAATGTCGAAAGAGACTCAAACTCCGGGAGGAAGAGGGTGGGAGGGCGGGAAAACAAAGGAGACTAGGAAGGTAGAACTGACGAATAACTTGAAGGGAAAACCCCGGTTGAAATCATTGAGGAAAGAAAGCAAAGACTTCGCACGAGCAGGATGGATACTCGATTACAGACTCCGTTTCCGAGAGGAAGAAGGGTGGGCGGGTGGGAAAAAGAAAACAACTGAGGATTGAACTCAAAGATGAAGAGGCTCGAGTCAACTTGACGAGAAATGCACCGGACAAAAGAGGATGGACAACTCACGAAACTAACCACGTGATCCTAAAGAAAAATTTGAACGGGAAGAGAAGTAGTTCAAAACACCTACGTCAGGATTCCTCACCAGAGCGACGAAGGGGCTGAGGAGTAAAAAGAATTCCTACTCTCCGATATAACTAGACTCCGAAAACAGTTTTTTTCTAGACTCAACAACGGCCAAACTACACGATCAATCAAGGGGGGCTCCTAGGGTCGGTCGAGGCTCTGATACCAACTTGTCACGCCCAATATGCGACCCTATCCAAAAGGAACTCGAAGGTCCCACCAAGGATAGACCCGCATATTGAGAAGCTTTTGCAAGGTGGATATCATTACATCAACATTACATAAATAGATGGGGGTACATACAAAAGGCATACAATGCCACACGAATACATCAATATCATCATACAAGAGATCAACATCCGACTACGGATGATACATAAACAGAAACTCAAACAATATCCACCCTGCTAGCCCAGGCTGCCGACCTAGAACCTATCCCCTGATCGAAGAAGAAGCAGAAGAAGAACTCAACGCAAGCAAGCATCGCTCTCGCGTCATGATCATCGCAAAACTGTTCCTGCAACTGTTTTTCTAGTAATTTGTGAGCCACGAGGACTCAGCAATCCCATTACCATGGGTATCAAGACTAGCAAAGCTTAATGGGAAAGGAAGGGGTAAAGTGGTGAGGTTGCAGCAGCAACTAAGCATATATGGTGGCTAACATACGCAAATGAGAGCGAGAAGAGAAACAAGCGGAACGGTCGTGAAGCTAGCAATGATCAAGAGGTGATCCTGAACACCTACTTACGTCAAGCATAACACAGAAACCGTGTTCACTTCCCGGACTCCACCGAGAAGAGACCATCACGGCTACACACGCGGTTGATGCGTTTTAATTCGGATCTGGTGGCAAGTTATCTACAACCGGACATTAACAAATTCTCATCTGCCACATAACCGCGGGCACGGCTCTCGAAAGTTTATACCCTGCAGGGGTGTCCCAACTTAGCCCGTGACAAGCTCTCGAAATCAACGAAGGAATAGACCTTCTCCCAGGAAGACCCGATCAGTCTCGGAATCCCGGTTTACAAGACATTTCGACAATGGTAAAACAAGACCAGCAAGACCTCCCGGCGTGCCGACATCCTGATAGTAGCCGCGCGTATCTCGTCTCAGGCCACGACCGGATGAGCAGTACGTACAACTAGAACCAGACCTCAAGTTTCCCCAAGGTGGCGCTGCAAGTGGCTCTAGTTTGGACCAACACTTAGACAAGCATTGGCCCGGGGGGGCTGAATAAATATGACCCTTGGGTTAATTACTCCGAAGGGAAAAGTAGGTGGTGGTGAGGCAAATGGTAAAACCAATGTTGGGCCTTGCTGGAGGAGTTTTATTCAAAGCGAACTGTCAGGGGGGTCCCATAAATCACCCGACCGCGTAAGGAACGCCAAATCCGGGAACATAACACCGGTATGATGGAAACTAGGGCGGCAAGAGTGGAACAAAACACCAGGCATAAGGCCGAGCCTTCCACCCTTTTCCAAATATATAGATGCATTAATAATATAAGAGATATTGTGATATCCCAACCAAAATCCTGTCCACCATGGAGAAATCTTCAACTTCACCTGCAACTAGCAACGCTATAAGAGGGGCTGAGCAAAAGCGGTAACATAGCCAATCAATGATTTGCTAGGAATGGTGTCAAAGGTTAGAGGTTCATGGCAATATGGAAGGCTTGAAGAGCAAAAGATAGGTAATGCAGCAAAGCGATAGAACGAAGCAACTAGCATAGCAATGATAGTAGTGAGATCCAGGGTAGCGGTCATCTTGCCTGAAATCCCGCAAGGAAGAAGAATGAGTCCATGAAGAAGACGAACGGATGAAGCCGAACCAATCGTAGACGAACGAATCCTCACGATCACAACAAAACGGGAACTATCGAGAAGAAGCACACAACAAGGTAAACACACCACACATAGACAAGACATGATGCACAACAAGCATGATGCATGACAAGGCTACATGAAGCTACTCATGGCAAGAGATGATGCAAACAAGAACAACACATCAAGGCAAGTTTAAATGAGGCCGGAAACAACATATAACAATTCCGGTAAGTCCTCGTATGCAAATTTCGAAATTGGTCCAGAACTGAATAAACCTTATGTTCAAGTTGTTAAATAGCAAGTTAAGATGCACCAATATGATCTACACGAAATTCTAGTCAAGTTACATATAAAGTTCATTAGATTTGGAGCTACGGCCTAGAAGATATGAGCAAAACAAGTTAAACATGGCATTGATTCAAAATGCATACAAACGTAAAGCAAACACCTCAAAACATGGATGAAACATGATAATATGGAACTACATGTAAAATCAAGCAAGTTTCATATAGAGCACACTCAAAACGGAGCAACGGTTCAACACACACACACTATACAAGTCATAACCACAATCTGTCCATAACAGCAACTAGGCATATTGCAAGAATCAAAACAATATGCTACAGCACCCCAACATAATAACAAAAGGCATGAGCATGAAGTACACGTAAAGAGCAACAAAACATGAACACTGAGCTATCTCCAGAAAAGACTAGAACATGCTCAAAAGGACATAGAAAGATTGCAAATAATAACAGTTTCAGACTTTAGCAGAAATAACATCAGGTTGCAATGTTTAGAGCAAGCAAACCACATGTTACAGGAACTTATCATGGCAAACAAAGGCATGGCATGAATCTACTAATTGCATAGATCAAAAGTCCCTTACTGACCATGAGCCAAAAAGGATCAGAAAATATGATGGCACCCATGTAAACATGGCAAGTTATATTACAGATTCAAACATGGCAGAAACAACAATAAGTAGGCATGTTCGTGAGCTTGAACCACTCACCACAGAGCAATACATGGAATGGCAAGGCAACCAACAGTAAGAAGGCATGTTTATGAAGCTAAGCATGGCAAGAGCAAGTTCATAGGGTACATGTATCACTAGCAAAACACATGGGAACAAGTGAACTTAATATTAACAGGCTGACAGCAACATTTTCAAGCAACTTTGGAGCAAGATAACAACAAGCTACAGCAGGCCATAATTGCAACCAAGGGCATGAATGGATAGAGAATGACATGTAGATCAGAACATGTTTATAGGACATCTCCAGATTATGCACGAAATGACTAGTAGAAGCATGTTAACATAGCAACAAAATATAACAGAATCTGTCAGGAAAACAGCAACAGCAACTACCCTACTTAACAAGCTTTATACACTCAGCACACAACTCACAAAAATACATGGTTGGCACCCCTGGAAAGATGGCATGGCATATATCAACACACATGTAGACATCAACCTCATAGGATGCACACATAAATCATGGCAAAAATGACAAATGAGCAAGTTATAACAGTTTCAGCATATTAACATCAACATGCACTCTTTCAACAGCATTTCGGGCATCAAGATGAGCTCAAATGAAAATGATGCAATGGAATGAAATGAAGTACTCGTTGAGACAAACAATTTTACATATTATACGCCCGAAACGGAGCTACGGATGCAGAGATGTGATGCGATGAACATGGCATGTTTATGCGAAAAAATATGGGACTTAGTCAAATCGGGGGGGGTCAACCTTAGGGCTGGATTTCGAGGCCGCCGGAGTTCATCGCCGGAGAAGGGGCCGGAGGGTCGGGGACGGCCGGAGGGAGTCGGGGCCGGCCGGATCCGGTCCGGCCCGACCGGATCTGGCCGCGGCGGGGCGCAC